>NC_081841.1:153474787-153820149 GCF_963259705.1 Myotis daubentonii
GGGCCCACATCTATCTCCTGATTAGGCCTATTTCCTTCAAAGCACTTGTTGATATTTGTAATTGCCTTATTCAATATTGACTTCTCCTATAGTCATAAGCCCATACTTCTCTTCAGCTTCTGCCTTCAAAGGATGGAGTCTATTTCTCTATCACTTGCATCTCGGCTGGCCATCTGAGAGAGTGCACGGTAGACCAGCCAGTCTAGCTGGCTTCCACTCAATGCAGCACCAAGAGCAAGCCCTGGTTAGCTCAGTAGAATATGACCTAGTCAACCCATAGAATTGTGAGAAAGACGATGGTTAATGACCTTAACCCTCTAAGGTTTGGGTGGTGTGTTTGTAGATAGTTAATTAATGCACTGTGATAGGATACTTCTATGAGCGCAGAGACTGTCAACATTGGTTATCACTGTGTATGCAGAGCCATGGACTGTGGTGAGCATAATGGATGTTCAATGAACATATGTGGACAGAGGTGACTGGATAAAGGAGTAGACTGTCAAACTACTTGGTAGGAGAGGTATCAGGGACACTTCACACAGGATCTAAGACCAGATAAATAACACCTCTGAGGTAAAACACTGAGAAAACCATCTATTCCTATTTTTATCATCCCCCAAGTAGTTTTAACACTCCCTTTCCATAGCTACGAATTTCATCAGGATAAATTCAAACTCCTTAGCAGAGCACATGATCCTTCAAAAACTGCCATCTGTATTCTGTCCCAGGTTTCTATTCAGAAATTCCATCACTACATATCCTATGTTTATTTTTTTTTCATACCGGATTATGTATCATTTCCAGACATACTGTGAGTCTTGAGGTTGACATACCTCTCCTAATGTTTTTCATCTCTCTAGAGTGCCTTTCCTACCCCCTCAGTTTGGGATAATCCTGCTCAGCATTCAAAGCCTATTTCTATTTTCATTCCTCATGAGATGCATTTACTAGGGCAAGATAGTAATCTGCACCCCTGAACAGCTCTTGCACATGCGTAGAGTATATCTTCTAACGGTGGTTTTATAGTAAGATTCTAAGACTCCTTACTTTTCTCCCTTTGGAGATTATATGTTCCTTAAGGGTAGACATCATAGCTCATGTCTTCCCTGTCATGGGCAGATAGTCACTGTAAACAGTTGTGAAGTGAACACATAATGCATGGAAATGTTTGATGGGAAGAAGGATCTAATACTCTCATTTTTGTGGACCTGGTATTTTTCCACATTTTAAAAAAATAATCACAGTTGAATAACCCCACAAAACAAGCCTGGAAAAGTGCCTATGATCATATTTCCCTAACTGAAAGTTGAAAAAACTCTGAACTCCTGCTGATCCTCTTTCTTTCTTCCTACCCTGGAAGATGAGCATGATGGCAGTCTATTTCAAGATTCCCTGGAAACAGAAAAACGTCAGAAATAAGAAAATGCTTCTGGATCACAATAAGAAAAAAGATCGGTTCATAAACATCATTACTGGAAAAGATGCCTGTTACAGTCATTATTATTTAAGTCCATAAGTAAAGACAGGGAGTGAGCCGGAGTCCATTCTGTGGTTAGGCAGCAGGTGACAGGCCACTCTGTTCTAATGGACAGAGACCACGTCTGTTTTAGATCCTGATTATGGCGCCATGCGGCAAGAAAACTTAATAAATGGTTGATGATGATAAGATACCATCTATTGCACTTGAAACTGTTTCGATTTAAAATAAAAATGCAAATTCCTTTTAGAAGCTAACTGAAAAAGGTGTTCTTTGCTTTAGTAAATAATAGCCAAAAGGAAGAAATGCTTTTTCAATATCTTTAAAGGTCTATGCCTTGCTTTAGAGCACGAGATTAAAGGCAGGGGAAATTCTGTGTTGTGCAGAGAAACCTGGAAGGTTGTAACAAATGATGGACAAGTTCTCATTCTTAGGCATTGCCTACAGCTAGGGACTTGCATATTTTTATTGTTGTGATGGTATTGATTGTTAAGTCAACAAAAAGCTATCACAAGGGATTGCAGATTTCTATACCAATACTCTGTTCTGTAACATTAAAATGTCATTACTGAATCACCAACTTTTTCTCCTGCTGTAATATTATTCTCTGTTGATTGCCTGCCTGAGCTGAAATTTGAAACTGTCACCCTCAGACTTGCAAAAGTGATTCAACTTCACTTATAAGGAAAGTGAAATTAAATATTCATTCGCAGGCTGCATTGCAAGTTCAAACTGTCTGAAGCTCCTTAAGGCAAAATGTATTTAATTTGAAACACATTTTTTTCTTCATTTTTATGCAGCAAAAATTCAGAATGGGTATCATGGGTGCACAAATCCCCAAATAATGATTTATTTTGAACTTTACATGCGGGGAGAGTTGGATTTTCCTTCTTCCTCCGCAACCTTCTATTGTTACTAGCCTACCCCATTTATCTCCTTTGTCAGGAACCCTGAATGTGTGGGTTCGTGGGTGTTATTTATTGCTTCATATTTGAATGTGTCATGTTCAAGCATTAATCACATTGTAAAGCATCACAGTATTTGATGAAAGTTTAATTGTGTCTATGTCTGCCACGAAGACAGGGTTACACAGTGGTAGGTGTGCAGACTACATGGGCTTAAACCTGGCTCTCGTCATGTTACCTGTGATAGCTGTTTAACCTCTATGCCTCAGTTTGTCTATAAGGTTTCCATAAAAATCAACTAAATTATTTGATATAAAACATTTACAGTAGTGCTTGGGACATGGTAGCTTCTAAATCAGTGGTTCTTAACCTTCTGGCCCTTTAAATAGAGTTTCTCATGTTGTGACCCAACCATAAAATTATTTTCATTGCTACTTCATAACTGTAATGTTGCTACTGTTATGAATCGTAATGTAAATATCTCATATGCAGGATGGTCTTAGGCGACCCCTGTGAAAGGGTCGTGCGACCACCAAAGGGGTCGCAACCACAGGTTGAGAACTGCTGTTCTAAATAAATGCTGCTATAAGTGAGTGTTACCTATCATTTGGATCGTTTAATAATTATAATTTACATTTGAAAATGAGCTACTATTCTAGGAACCCCTCACATTATCTCATTTCATGATCAGAACACGTACATATTATGGTCACATACAGTAAAAACAGCACATATGTTTGTGGTGGATGTTGTACCTTGGCAGTTCAATATCCATTCTTGTGCACAACCTATTTCTTGTGTACCTTTCTATACTGCAGAATCTGGAGAAGTAGTAAAACGACGTTTCCCACATGGCTTTGCAACCACGGTCTGGGTTAAATGTAGGTTTTTCACCAATCAGATGTACTTTCCTTACGTTTAGATTTAGAGCCAAGTTAAGTGAAGGACAGGCGAAGGGCCATGAATCAGGTTAGCGGTGTGGCTTCTGACAGCATGTCTCTGTTGGCAGCTGTGTGATTCAATGGCTCCTCCTGAAGGCAGAGGGAGCTTTTCCAGTCCAGGGCAGGCCAGGGCCTCGGGGGGCCTGGGAGTCACTCAGGAGGCAGAGCCTACAGCCTGCCCCTCCAGTTCATTCAATGAATGTGTAAGCCACCTTTCTGTTTATATAAGTTAAAGGAGTTTTGTTTGCAAATGAACCCTAATTTATTTCACATTTAGGCCAAATAAAAGGACTTGAAATTTTTGTCTGTGCTTCTTAAGGTGGGATCGTGGACAAATTACCAACATGATTTTTACTGTAATTTAGTTAATTGTAAATGGGATCAATAATATCTAACTTGAATTGCTGAGAAAGAAAGACTAAATGTAAAAGATAAAAAATGGGGAGACAGTATTTCGGGGGGAAATTTTTAGCCTTGGTGTGTTACCTGGCTGATATAAGTCTTCAAGGCTATTGTGTGATAGGTTTGCGAGGAGAATGCTCTTCTTTGGAAAACTAGTTAAATCCTCTTTAATTATAAATGCTGCTTCTCAGAAGGAGTAAGTAGTACTGTATCTGCTTCTAGGAAGGAACATAATATTTGATGAGATGGTTTGCTTTTGACAATACCTGAATATATCTCTAAGACTATGAGTTTTCACATAGAAATGATGAATTGCTAGCCGCATCCTTATATCCTTGACCTGATATAGATAGGTTAATGTTTGGTTTGTTGGTTTGTTTTACCATAAACTATGAAGATGTAGAGCAGTGTAGCTCAGCTCTGCTTAGATATTAGAATCACCCAGAAAGATTTCAAAGACTACTGAAGCCCAAACTCCACCCAACTCAATTGAGTAAGAAATTCTAGAGAGGTATTTAGGGAGGGAGCTGTATTCTAAAAAGGCCCCCAGGTAAAGAGTCATGCGCCTTTAGTACAGAGTGAGAATCTATTGCCATCTGAGTGCAGGCATATCCAGAAAGGGCTTCTTTACTCTCCTTTCTGTTAACAAAGGCCATCATCCTCAAAAATTAAGGTTTCGAATCATAGAGCAGCAAAGGATCTCACCTGTCACTTTCAGGAGACTAAATAGGTTACCTGACATCGTCCTGGTCTCTGGGCCACATGCTCAAGGGAGAAATATATTGCTCTGTACAGCACCTGTGAGCTCTGGGCCTGGATGTCCCCATGTCATAACTGCTGATTTTGCATGCCTGTCAAAAACACATTAGCTTTCTCTCTTTTCCATGAGCCTTTCTCGAGCGAAACATTTTATTAAAAACTGTGCTAGTCAGATAACAGACAGTGAATTCACTATTATGTTGCTCACTGGTAATCATAATATGCAAGAGTGGACACATACTTTGAAATACAGATGTCAAGTACACTAACACCAAGAACTTTGGAGTCAATTAACCAATGTTTCAAAACACTATGACTTTCATTAAACAAGGAGTCTTGGCACCCTATGGATATTCACAAAAAGCCCACACTAAATACCATTACTCAGTACCTCCGTCATATTAGCCTGATGGGTTATGGTCTTATTTATTCCCACTCTCCCACACAGTATGGCAAGACTGAGTAATAAATGTCATGCTAGCCAATCTGTTTCATGAAAACATGTTTATGTATGCAATAAAGAAACTGCCAAGTTACTTTCTTTGGAGAAATTATTGGGTACGTAATACAGTAGAACTGCTTTTTGGAGTCAGAAATACTTTGGTTCAAATCCCAGATCCTTTACTTATTAGCCCTATAAACTTATATTCCCTTCCCTTATAGGTAAATTGTGGTGATGAGAAATACTTTTTAGAATGTTGTGAGGACTAAATGAGATAATGAATATTAGTGGAGTTTGAATTATGCTTAGCCTACAATAAGTATTTGTATATGTATGTGTTGAAAAAGATCACTACATAATATTAGGTGCGAAATAGGTTGAGTATATTATAATAGACAAAAAGAAGCCAGTAGATTCTCTTAACTGGATTATATATGTAATGTGACTGAACTTTACAGTGTAAAGTTCTCAGTTGACTAAATGTTAGACATTTCTTTGCACTTTAGATCTCTGAACTCCCTTTTCTTAGAGCACTTAACTTTAGCAAATTTGAAATTGTGAATTCTCTTTCTGCCTCTCTGAAATGTTTTTGAATCTTCTTCCAGCCTCTTGCCAGTTTTAGAACTCAGGAAATGTCTTTTTCAAGAACCTAAGAACCCTCTCTTTGAAATGGAAACTTAGAAGGAACTAGCCTCCCTAACTCCCAGTTTCTGTGGGAGCCTTAGGAGCCTAACTCCTTAGATGGGCAACAATTAGCAAACACAGATGGCCTAATCAAAGAAAAACAAACAAACAAATATTTGCAAATTCTGGAATAACTAAATGAGCTTGACTCACTTCATTGATCAGCCTCTTCCTACAATGTCCTCCAGTACTTTTCCATCAGCTTACCTCAGCAATGCTTAAAATGTTCTCACCTTTGTTTTAGCAGTTCAGTTTCTCTCCTCTGTTGTAAGAGTCTTGAATAAAGTAGTATTTGCCTGGTTAATTTTGACCAGTGTAAATTTTGATCTGGTAATTCACACAGAGCCCACTGATATCTTCCTGGCACTTACATTTTACATGAAGAAAAAATATGCAACTGAGCTGCACACTTACATTTCTCTATAAAAGTAATCATGGATATATTATGGGCTAAAATTTAATTTTCAAACAGACTTATAAGGTAAAGGAATTACAAATGTATTTCCAAATAAAGACTGATAAAATGCTTATTTAATCCAACTATTGAGTATTTTGCATTTCCATGTGCCCCATTTTAAAAATAAATGCATTACCTATTGCTCAAGAATCTAATAATGTATGTTTCTGTTTTAAAGCAGTCAAGTCTTGAACTGTATATTTTTGTATTGATTTCGGAGAGGAAGGGACAGGGAGAGAGAGATAGAAACATCAACAATGAGAGAGTTTCATTGATCGGCTGTTTCCTGTATGCCCCACACTGGGGATCAAACCCACAGCTCAGGCATGTACCTTGACCAGGAATTACACTGTAACCTCCTCATTCATAGGTCAATGCTCAGTGGTGCTCAACCACTGAGCCATGTCTGCTGGGCTTGAATTGAATATTTTGATTGGGTAAACATTTTATTAAAATCTTATAATATATCTTCTACTTATAGAATAGTTATGTTTTTAAAAAGATAAAATATATGCAAAACAAGACCTTTTCAATGATCCCTGAAATTTCTCATTGAAACGCTGTTAAGTATTTTATCCTTGTAAAAATCTAGGTAAAATTTGGAAACCAAAAATTTGTTGCAGCAATGCTTCCTTTGCTCATTAAAGAAAGCCACTCTTTCAATAAGCATGCAGGATAAATGATGTCAGTGAGGCCTAAAATTGTCATGAGCTGTGAACGTTCCAGTATTCCTCGGGATTACTGTCCAAAAACTTCTGATATTAAATCTGTAACACTAAGATTCCTAAGTATTTATGAAACACACAATCACCATACATTTAAGATTTTTCTGGATAAAAACGGAAATGTATACATTAGTTTGCATTGTAGTTGTCTTTCATTGAATATATTATAGCATTCTGTTTAGTTTCATTGACTTGAAATCCCTATAAATTAGAATTGAAATTTATATTTCTCCACTTACTAGGTGCATGCTCTGAGGCATATTATTAAACTTCCTTGACTATTAATTGCCTCATCTTTAAAATGCAGATCAGAAGGTCAACAAAGGCCTCATAGAATTGTTATGAGAATTAAATGAGGTGATGATGCATATCCTTTGCATAGTGTCTGTAATGTTATAAATGCTCAATAAATGATGATGGTGATGATGATGATGATGATGGTTGAGGTTGTATAGATTAGCCAGGTTATCATAATTGATGTGTTTTACTTATGCTTAATGATTTTTTTCTTCACTCCATTTTGAAAAGTAATGCAGACAGTTTTACCATGAACTTAATGAAGCTTAACTTTTAGAGATTCTCACTTGTATAGGCCTCTTTCTAATTAATATGTACTTCCCTAAGCAATGGCTTTATAATTTTATATTCCTTTCCTAGAGTGAGCACCACAACTTTTATAATGTATATGCCTGGATTTGTGCCTGCCTACTTTTTGAACAAACTTTCAGAAAAACATATAAAACAATTTAATTTATCTAACAAATAGTATGTTTTATTAATCTAACCTTAAAAATTGTATACATACAGCCTTGGCTGGGTCCCTCAGTTAGTTAGAGTGTCATCTTGTCGCCAGAGATCAAGGTTGTGGGTTTGATCAAGGTTAGGGCACATATAAGAATCGACCAATGAATAGATAGATTGGTGGATCAACAAATCAATCTTTGTCTCTTTCTCTCTCTCTCTCTCCTTAAAAAATCAAGAAATAAAAAAATTATATTCATACAATATATATGTTTAATAGAAAACAGCTATTAATCATTAATAAATGTGTTGCATCAATTATGAACAAAGATTTGTACTTTAAAAAATATATGTGGCTTTTAAGTAACTTTTTCTAAAAGTTGTTTTGTTTGGAATGGACAAAATATTAAATAAGAATAGGCTCTGAGAGTAACTAGGACATATTTCAAAGGAGAATGCAGATGCTTCTCACTCTCTGTAGTCCTGGCTGGAGTTCCTCAATATTTACAGATACTTTATGCCCAAACTTTGTTGTGGAAGCTTATTCTCTTTCATCTGTAGGCTCACTTATATTATTTTGAGACTTTTTAAAGAGAACACAGTTACACAGACACACATACAGGCTTTAGATTTATAAAAATAACTAGAGGTCCAGTGCATGAAAATCCATGCAATGGAGCGGGGGCCCCTCAGCCCGGCCTGCCCCCTCTCACAGACCGAGAGCCTGCCGGAAGCCGGTCCATCCTTGCTGCTTGACACAGTCGCTGTAGGAAAGAAACATCTGCACAGCATATGTTTCAAGGGACCTGGCGTATATAGCATACTGTTCTTAATATGTTTGCTCCCCTTAGCGCTGTGTGTTTTAACCAAGGTCACCTCTCCGAGAAAGGTTGTTTCCCCAGGTAGGGATTTTTCCCTGAAGTTAGGGAGGGGATGAAACTCCTTAACTAAGTGCCAGGCAGGTAGTTAATCACTTTAACTACAAACAATCATGCCTAAGCTACATAATCTTTACTCCCTGGAATGGAGATAAGAAACGCCCTAACCTTTGTAATAGAAATTGACAGGATTAAAATCAACTGGTATAAATACGGATGTAACAAGACAATAAACAGCAGAACCGCTCTGTAGATCCAGACCAGAACTTGGCTGGAGATCCTGGCTAGGCTGCTGATCAACTGAACACTGTCTCCGTGTCCTTCCTTCTTCGCCGACTCTGTCTACGCCTTTGGGGACCCCTGGACCTGCTGGGGTTGGACCCCGGCAAGAGCCCTCAGGGGCGGGAGGCAACCCAGTGATCAGGGGAAGGTAATGCCCCCATCACACCTCTACTGCTGCCACTGCCAGCAATGCAAGCCTTGGCCGGCCCTGGTTACCTGTGCTTCGGGCAGGCCCTGGGCAGCTGGGGGGCTGAGGGGATTGGGGGACTCTGGAGGCAGGCACGTGGCAGAACTGAGGGGACTGGGCAGGGCATCACCATCTTGTGGCTGTGGGTGCCACCATCTTGAGGGCATGGCAGTCAATTAGCATATTCCTTCCTTATTGGCTGTGCATGTTACCATCTTTTAGGGTGGGTCAGTCAATTAGCATATTCTCTCCTTATTGGCTGTGGGTGCTACCATCTTTGTGACAGCCTGAAGGTCAACTAGCATAGTCCCTCTTTATTAGATAGGATAAGAAATATATTATTTTAGAGTGGATATTGTTTATGTAATGAGAAATTTCCTGAAATTTGAGCTGAGGGCTATTAACTCTAGCACAAAATACAACTCCTTATTTCTTATATTTACTGTAAAAACAGAAATAATGTATTATCTGTTTGCTTTTAAAATAATAAATAGCCTTCTATGTCAGAACAGTTTACATGCCTGGGTGAATGAAATGCCCCTTTTCTTGCATTTCAAAACTGTTTTCATCAACAGCAAATGAAAACTTTTACAAATTGTCTGCCATAGTTTATATAATCTTCTTTAAAATAATGGTCTATTTTAAAACATAAAATAAAGTCCATTATTTATCAAGTGTCTAAATTATTTGAGTGCTTTACATATCCTTCTAACCATTTCTCCCTAAATACTGCCACCTTTAACATAATTTCCTTCATCCACTAGCAGTGTTCTTATGCCCTTGTTCTCTACTGGAGACAAAAGAAGACAAAAACTATAGGCCCATCAATCAAAAACAACACAGTCAGCACCAAGTCCAATAATGAAAATCATGATTTCATAAATCATCTCCCACAGGTTGGGGTCATCTCTAAAGAAAAAAAAATCTTATCAGGTGCAGCTGAATATTCTCATGGTCTTTCATTCTTCAGTCTGTAATGAAAACAATAGAATGGCTGACAGAATAAAAATGTCTAACCTTTCTTAACTTAAAAATATGCCCTGTGTCCTTGAAATATGTTGAAGTCGAGTTATTTTTCCCTTAAAAGGTCCATCCATCTTTTTTTTTTTTTTTTTAAACAGTTTGGCAATGAGATGACTTTTTTTCTTCCCCCTCTTACTTTCTTTTCGGATATGTGTGTTTAATTCAATTAAATGGAGATTAAATTTAAGAACTCCTTTCAAAAAGCGATTTCCTGGCAGTGACAAGTAGTAGCTGCAAAAGAAGGTTTGACATGGCATTTTTGTTTTAGCTGAATCAACAACTCTTGGGTAAATTTTGTTCCATGACCCTGTGACCACATCCACATATCAGGAAGTAAAACAAGCAGCTGGAAATCACTAGGTAGATTTAGACCAATGGAGATTTATCTCTTTGAAAATATGGACTCTATATTTGCAAACCTGGTTAAATAGCTCTGAGTGAAATAAAGTTTGATTAGGCCAACAAAGTACTGTATACTTAATTAAAGTTCTCAAATTTATTTTGCTATGACATTGCTCTCTGGCATATCCCAAGTCCCTAATGTGATTCAATAAAATTTATTTTTTGGACTTTAATTAGCCACACTTATTGGGACATTCACCTTGTTGAAAGACCTAGACCTGGTTTGTACAATATATAAAACTTATTTACTAGGGAGATTGAGACATGGTACAGAGATACGTCCTCATATGAAGACAGATAATGGCAGTGTGCCTAAGGAATAAATCTTTTGAGTTTAGAAATTAATGAATGGGAAAATAAAGTAGATACAGAAAAAAGAGAAACATGCAAAATGGGTTGCTGATTACAGGTAGTAAATGCCCTAGGCAACATTTGCATTAAAAAATTTAAAGCATATTATATAGAATTCAGAAATTCAATGCAGACAGAATTTATTCTTCAGGTATGTTTTTATTGCTGACATGAGAAAGCCAGTTGATGTAGCAAGCTTCCATTGTCTTATTTAGTAAGCATTCCAGAAACCTCTATTCAGAAAAGGTTGCTATTTACAGGCATTTTGAATTCTTACCAATTTTCTTCCTGCTACATAATGTAAAAGCAATGAATGGCTACACTGCATCATTCACACTTTCAACTATATGTGATTATCTGGTCCACTGGTCTACTGTAGTGTATTTCTGAAATGAATTGAAGATAAACCCATAATAGTCCATTTCATACAGAGACATTTGTCTCAGTTTAAATCCAGGGCCCAAATATCTACTTATTTCTATTCTGTTTTATAAGCACAGTGTTTTCATCATCATAAAACTATATTAGCTCCCTGATTATACCTGAAATTCTGCAAGTGTTGTGAGAGAGCTACCAGACTCATTCCTGGTTCTTTAGTAACCTCACTTTAAAATAAAAAGCACAGTTACTGAATAAAGGACAGAAAATTCAGGAGGGATTTGGGAAGGAATTCCCTCTAGATACTGCATTATGGCCAGTTTTATATAAATGAATTTATTTATATGTGTTACCAAGGTACTTATATGAACTTTGCTTTGATCATATGGACATAATATGTCATATTTGAATAAAAAAATATATCATTGATGTTTAAACAAGTTTAATATAATTATTCAACCAATTAGAAAGAGTTACTATTATGTTTAGTAACTATTTTAATAACTGCAGCTAATCAAATTTCTTGTTAAAGCATTCCTAAAATCATCTTATATTTAAATAAAAGTTGCAAAAGAATAAATGCATGCTATTATCTAGGTAAATTTAGAATAAGAAAAGTTATCTTTGTTGTTTGGGGGCTATATAGCTATGTAGAAAAATTTTAAAATCATGCGTGCAAATGATAGCCCTGAGCGGGAAGAGAGAGCATATTGTATCTGTAATGTTTTATTTCTTTCATAAAAATTAAGCAACCAGAAGTAAACAGAGAAAAATGTTAATGTCTGCTAAGTCCAGGTAGTGAATACATAAGCATTTCATTTTTTCTCTATATTATAAACCTTTCAAAATTAAAAATGAATGATTATTTAACAAAAACACACAGGATGAATAAAATTGATAAAAAATTATGCATCATGTAGAACCATTCTATACAACTTTTGCACAAATGTATATTTGCTGCCAGGTAGTTTATTTCAGAATACAAAATCAGGATTTAAAAAGAGATTACCTCTCTGTGTATATAGGAAATAATTAATATAAATTAAACATATAGAGTGTCTTATAGTTGATTTAGCCTTAAAATCAGTTACACTTTTGAGAAAATTATTTTTATGTTTTCATTCAAAGGACTATGATTTCTACATTTACAAGTTTACAATAGAACATTTTCTTTCCATACCCACTTGTTTTGCTCTTGTTGAAATGTTTTTTCAGAATTTCTTCTAAACATAATTTGAAATACTTAGGTTTTTAAAAAATATTGGCCCATATAACATTACTTTCCTGATTAACTCTCATTAACCTAAAAATTGTGTAATAATTGAATGTAATTTTATTTTTCTCAATACAGTTCAATAGACAAAACATGCACTAACTTTATAAAACAAAAGTTTAGAGAATACAGTGGATATAACTGGCAAAATTATTAAAACAAAGGCATGTATAAACTATTTTAAGATGGATTAATGTTACTAGTTCTTCAAGGGAACTACTGAATGCCACTAATACTATCAATGAAAACCCTAGAAGTGCTTCTCTCTCTTTTTTTTTTATCCTTCAGTGCTCTGTAAAGGCAAAAAATCCAGAATGGTATAATAAGCCTTTGATATTTTTCACTCTAATATGTATTAATGAAGAAATATTTTAACATATGTGAAAAATTAGAAAAGCTATTAAAAATACTTATGAAGGTCCTGAGACATTATAGTATGGCTAATCATTTTTCCATATTCGTTGTGAGTAATTAAGAATTTTGAATAAGGATCCCATTATTATTTGGAGACTATCCAATACCTTGTCTTTAGCCATTTGGCTACACACCTAAAAATGTGTAAAAAAAAAAAAAAAAAAAGCTGCTACAGCTACACTCATCAAACTACACACACACACACACACACACACACACACACACACACACATGCTCTGTGTGCGTTTATCATTTTATGTATTCAGGACATGTTCAAATTTGTCTTCTTCTTCAAAGCCTTTAGCAACTATCTCCTTACTTAAGGATATTTCTTCCCTTAAACTCTTAAGGCATCTGTAGTCAGTGCCCCATGGTTCAGAATGCAGTTGAATCGTGTGCTCAATAACAGGGGTGTACAAACTCCTGCCAGCAAACCAGATCCAGCCATGACTATTTGTTTAGTATTGTCTATGGCTGCTTTCTTGCTACACTGGCAGGAATAAGTAGCTGCCACAGAAGCCTAATGTGTCCAGCGAAGCCTAAAACATTTGCCATCTAGGCCTTTACAGAAAAAGCTTGCCAACCCCTGGCAAACTATATATAACACAGAATAGGACACAGAAGATATAATTTAGCTGTATATTTCCAGTGCCCTTCAGTTTTAGTAAGTTTATTTTTTCCAACTAAAATGCTATATACTCAAGATTAAGAATAATTTTTAAAAACTTATACTTTGAGCATGACCTCAAAGTACCTCAGCTGACTCCGGGGACATATTGAACACTTGATACCTAATTGATTTATTAAATCATTGCAGAGCAAGAAATCCAATTATGATATAAACTACATTTTCTCTAAGCTTGATCTCTTTATCTAGTGAGATCACCAGAGCACTACATATCCGGGCTGCATGACTGTGGCATTAAAGATAGCTTTGAGGACCTTTGACAATAATTATGCTTTTAGCTTTTGGAAAAAAACAGTCATTCTTAGAATTCTCTGTAATTTTTTTTTTTTTAAAGATTCCATTAAGGACAACATCTACTGTGTTCTTTAAAGATTCTCTTAAAAGCTCATGTGAAATTCCTCCCAGAATTCAACATTAAAGAGAAGTGTGTGCTTTCTAATGAACTGCTATGTTTCCCTTTATTAGACAATGACAGCCACCCAATCCATTGCCCTTTCTTTTTAAAAACTGGCCTTCAGAAAACCTGGAGCTAATATTCAAGCTCAATATGAGCAGCTGATCATAAATTTCCCTTCCTGCCATGCACTCCACACTTTTAATGCATAATTCTTGTTTTTCTTCCTTTTAATAATTTTACAATTTTTAAAAATTTTCTCCACAACGATATTGTTTAGATGTAGGCATGTGAAAAAATGAAGAATGAATGCATGAATAATAAGTGAAGGAACAAATGAATAGATATGTTCTACATTACGGAATCCATTATTCCTAATAAGACGAATTGTCATATTCTATCCAATCCTATTTTCTATATAATAAAAACAAGGCACAATAGAGCAATACTTTAAAAACTTTGAATAATAAAATTTAGAAACAATAGCTGATGCTTGACCTTAAGTTGGAAATATCCTACCCAAAATAAACACTATATTTAAACATAAACTAATGGGATATTATCTGATCTAACTAAAGTGATCTAGTCTAATATTAAAAATAAATATTATAAAAGTGTATTTTTATATGCATAAGACTGGGGATTTAAGCAGAATTAAAATGGTACACTGTAGGTAATTCCAAACCTATGTTAGTCTATTTATCGTCCTTGGATGAGAAGATAGTCACCTCAGAGTAGGTATTTGCTCTGTGAGGAAACGCCTGAGGGTTATAAATTATATAAACTTAAGGGGGATTTGAATTTACTGTGAATGTGAGTTAGGTGGGAGAAAATATTTTTGTTTTGCCATACTCCAAAATTCTTGGTTTGCACTGCTGTTGGTAGGAGGGGCAAGGGCATTCAGGGAGGTCAATCTATCTTTAGAAGGGATTTTAAAACTTTTAGGATGGGCAGGACCAAAACTCTAACCCATAATATGAAACTAAGGCAAATTGCCTTATTAGAACAATAAAATGGCGCTAACGAAGGCCCAAGGGCACACAGGGCAACAAAATCTCTGAAGTGAAACTACTTTAAATAAAGAAAATCTTGTCTTGTGACCCAGACATAACAACAAACAAGGGTGCATGGAGAATGATCTGTTTCTGGGAGTAGTTTGCTGCTGGAACCTCTGAGGACCCAGCCACTGGGGAGCAACACTGTGTTGGGAAAGCCGACTGGGCTTGTGAGCTCTGGGAACTTGGGTGAGTTATTTCTCTTGTCAGTGCTTGGTCTCCTCTTCTGAAAAAAAGGTGTCACAATCCTGCATTCCCCTTAAGGCCTATAAGGATTAGATAAGGTAATATATGCAAATCCCTAAAACCAAATCCGGTACTTAGTGAGTCTTATATGAGAGATTGCTCATTATTACAGCCAATCAGTACATCTGATTGTATCTATCAAGGTGGATTCGCCATTAATTGGGTTATGCACATTACTGGTGATAATTTTGGTAAAAATGATGATCAAACTGACCATCTACAGAGAAAAAGGCAGGGGACCACATTAAAATCTCAGGCTTGTTTCTAATTAGCAATATGTCCTTTGCTAAACCACTTGAGCTTCTGAGTCTTAATTTCCATATCTGAAAAATAAGATTGAGTCAGTCCAGAGAATCCCCAAGGTCTTTTTGGCCCTAGGTTTTATGAGTCTATGAATCCCCTTAATGTGAGAATATCACATCTTCAGACATTTGCTAGACACTATGAGAGAAATGGACAAAATGCAAACCGGCTCCCTTCCCCACAACAAGTTATGATCTGGATATGACTAAAGAGCCTTTGAAGCCACATTTGCACAGCACAATGACACCCTCAGTTATATAAGTTGTGCTAAATATTTCTCTGGCTTTGCCGGCCACTGGAAAAATCTCCCGCAAGGCCAGGATGACTAGCGTTTACAGACTCTGAGCTTCTCTTTTGAGGGCTCAGTGGCAGCCCTGTGAAAGCAGGATCCACACTTCCATGTTTTACTGACAAGGGGTTACGCTAAATAAAACTTTGATGATTGACACATAATTCCTATTGCTCAGATTGTCCTTTGCTGCCAAAGCAGCAATCCAAATAGGTTCACAACAAAAAAGCAAGAAGGCCTTGTCCCCTTCCGACTGCTAGGGATGATGGAGGGAGCACTGTGACCCTGAACAGTCTGTGTGCTTCAGGGGTGTTTGTGGCTCTCGCCCTCTTTATGTCCTTTCCTTATGCTCACTACTATTATTTATTTTTAGCATTTTTTTCCCTTTAACACCTTAAACTGATAAGCACTAAGTAATAAGATTCCCTTGACCAAAGACTTCCTTGAATTCACATTAAATACATACATAATGATTTTTTCCCCTCTCTCACATTTAATGTGGTATTTAGAATGGTCCTGAAATTCCTTAGATCTTCGTTTCTGTTAATAGGAAAAAAATCAGCAACCTGAACATGAACTAAATACATTGAATTTTTTGCAGAATACTACATGGGAGATAATGTCAGCTCAGATACCACCAGGCATTGGGCAGCGCACACTCTGCCTGCAGAGGTCCCACGGATCACCTTGTAGGTACAAAGGCACATAAAAGCCTGTGATGCAAAACAGTCTGCCTGGGACCAGTCAAGCTTCCGTTAATGCCCGTTGCCTTTAGCATTGATCTATCAGGTATCTGATTATTTAGCTGATCTTGTCCTGTGGCAGAACCTTCAAACCCTATGCATTTGCAGGATAAATTCTTAACCCTGGATTTTACTCTTTGGAGCTCATAAAATCCACAGCAGAACTACGAACCATCACTGGGGGATCTGCCTCACAGTAATTGAACTGTCTGATGTCTTGTACGTAGGCATCCGATGCCTTCATTCATACCTAGTTTTAAAAGGGCCTGTTTCCATGACATCAGGAAACTCTCGTCTTCCAGGGCAGAGGAGAATGGAATGTTTCATGATTAATGACACTATCTAAATACTGGCACAAGCTGGCAAGCTCTTGCAAAGGAGGCGTGTTTGACTGCATTCTGCCCAGCACAACAGCTCATTAAGCAATGTTTTCCCCATTAATGTTTAGTATTAAACACTGAATGAAAGACTAAATATCATACGAAAAAACAAATTGAAAACAGCACAGTGGGGTTTAGGGTAAGCAGCCAACAGCCTCCCCTTCATTTGGAAGACAGCTTGCATACCTATTCCAAAGATTAATGAGCAATCAGTTCCAAATTAAACCAAGACCTGCATTGAAATCGTTGTGTTTTGTTTTTTTTTTCTCTGTTGATAGCATGGCTATGAGTTACACTAACAGAGATAAAACACAGTATTAGCCTTTCCATGTGTTGTGTAATGTGGTTAGAAACATGAAAGATTGTTTCTGAAACATTTCCTTCACAGATTTTCATCATTTATTTTCCTGGACAATTTGAAAGGAAATGGGCCATGATGAGGTCGGTAGTTTCTGCCACATGATGTAGAATCTTGCTCTCTGTCAGTCACTCAAAAAACAGTCACCTCTTTGAAGATGAAATAAAAAAATTGTTTTTATGAGCATCAGAGATCCTATCAGAGGGAGCTAACATAGAATTCCAATTTTATAAAAACTGTCAAAAGAAACTACCTTTCAGTAGGAGCATTGATATTGTTATCAGGAGTGAAAATATGGTAGAGCCCAATGTATGGCTAAGGCCTCGGGACACTGATAACACTAGTGGTGTGTGTTATGGTCAGACATTCTTACATATAGAGAGGCATGATTTAACCCACACGTAACTGAATCCTAAAAATACAAAATTGGTCCAAGAAAAATTAACTTAATTGGTGAGGCTCACCTTAAAATGTTTTGATATAAGCTACAATTCACAAAATAAAGTCATTATCCAGGTCTCTCTAAAGTTAGAACATCTGTGAAAAAAAAGTGCACGGATGTGTGTGAACACATACATATTTAATGCATTATTTTGTTTGTGTGCGCATATACTAGAATACATTTTTCTGGGACAGATTCTATAGTTTTGCATTAGATTCTGAGATATAATTTTGATACCAAACTTTTAAAAATTATTGCATAAGGCAGTGTTGCTATATCTCAATTATACTTTTAAAATTACTTAGAAGAGTTTAAAAATACCAATACCAGAAACCCTTCCAAAGCTGAATTGGACCAGAATACCAAGGGAGGGTAAAGGCATGGAATTTTTCCTTAAACACCTCAAATCTTAAGATAGTAAGACCAAGAACCAAAGTAAGTGACACAGACAATATTGACATATGAAAAATATGACATATGAAAAATAGAAATCTGACGTAAACTCAAGTGGCCAGAGAAGATTTCCTGAAAGACGTTTGCCTGAGACACCAAATTGAGAATCATGTAGCTTTCAGAATGAAGGAAGATTGATGAAGAATGACAATTTCACAATTATTTAGAAGCATAGCCATCACATTACCTAAGTAAATATGTAGGAGATTACATGGTCCCCAAAAAGATATGTTCCAGTCCAAATCCCTGGAATGATAAATGAAATAACATTTCGGGAAAAGAAAAGTCTTTGAAAATGTAATTAAGTCAAGGATCTGGAGATGAGGTTATCCTAGATTTTTCAGGTGGGCCCCATCTCCAGTGACAGTTGTCCTTAGAAAGGACACACAGAGACCACACAGAAGGAAGAGGAGGCCAAGTGTCTATGGAGGTGGAGATTACAGCAACGCAGACAAAAGCCAAGGGGCATGTGATGGCACAAAAACTAGATGATTCAAGGAAGAGGATCCCCACTAAAACCTATGGAGGCAGTGCAGCCCACAGCACCTTGGTTTTGAACTTCCGGGTTTGCAAAGGTCAAAGGTCGGAGGGAGGCGTTTCTGTTTTTCAGATCACCAAGCTTAGGCCCAGCAGCTACAGGACACTAATAAACTATCTTATTCTTACTTAGCTGTTAGTAGATAACATAACAACAACCTCAAGTTAGTTCCCTGGGTTGAAGTTGTAGTTTCAGAAGATAGTGGACCATGTTCCTCTTACTTGCAGGGTGTTTCTTTAAGGCAAGAGTGGTTTTAGGTGAGGTTATAGCAATGTTTCAAGGAAGAAATCAGCATTCTTGAAAATTAACTCATTCTCATTTGCCTTTCCTGCATCCTCCTCCTCCTCCTCCATCTTCATTGCATTTGTCTTTTCTCACCCCTTGCTTTGCCTCTTCCCTGAATCTAAAGCCATATACTCTTATAGAGCAGTTTGTATGTGCATCCTTGTATTGAAGACTGTGCATATAGTGCCATTATTATATACAAGTTAAGCTCAAGTTAAAGAACTTACAATGAACTAGGACTTTTGATATGCCAGCATATAAGAAGATTTATTTAATCCTAAGAGCAACCTTATAATATAAGCACTATTATCATGAATATTTTACAAATAAGATTAGAATAACAGAATTTGAGTACTTGTCCAAAGGTGACGCCAAAAAAAGGAAGTTGATATGAGAAAAAGAAAAAGCCTGCTGGTGATACTGATGAGCTTAACTTGTATGTAATTATAATACTATATATACAGTCCTCAATACAAGGATGCACATACAAACTGCTCTATAAGAGTGTATGGCATTAGATTCAGGGAATAGGTAAAGGGGTGGGAAAAGGCAAAATAAAGATTGTTATTATCCTATATAATAAAAGCCTAATATGCTAAGTGTCCTATTGTTCAACTGTTCGACTAATCACTGTAATGTGCACTGATCACCAGTAGGCAGACACTCCGACCAGTAGGTTAGCTTGCTGCTGGGGTCCAGCCAATTGGGACTGAATGATATATATAGACCCAATATGCCCTGAAGCCCTCCCGCGGTCCCTCCTCAGTATCAACTGTGTACCAGTGGGGTCCCTGGGCCTGGCCTGTGCCCTCTCTCAATCCAGGACCCCTCAGGGGATATCAGAGAGCTGGTTTCAGCTTGATCCCCACAGGCCAGGCCGTGGGACCCCACTGGTGCACAAATCCATGCACCAAGCCTCTAGTCCTATAAAATAAAGCAGTAATATGCAAATTAACCATCACACCCTCACAAGATGGCTGCCTACAACCAGGCCGGCAGGGGGTTTAGTGAGGGATGAGCAAACAACTGAACAGCAGGCTTTATGGAGTGACCAGGCTGGCAGGGGGCCATGGGGGGCAACCAGTCTGGCAGGAGGGGCAGTTGGGGGTGACCAGGTCAGCAGAGAGGGGCAGTTGGGGGTGATCAGGCTGGCAGGGGGGCAGGAAGAGACAACCAGGCTGGCAGGGGGTGCAGTTAGGGGCGATCAGGCTGGCAGGGGGTGCAGCTGGGAGCAGCCTCGCTGGCAGCGAGGGGCAGTTAGGGGAGACCAGGCCAGCAGGGGGGTAATTAGGGGTGATCAGACTGGCACCCAGAGGCAGTGAGGGGCAATGAGGCTGGTGGTGGGGGGCAGTTATGGGTGACCAGGCAGGCAGGCAGGTGAGCGATTAGTGGAGCCAGCGGTCCAGGATTGTGAGAGGGATGTCCGACTGCCTAAATCAGCAGTCAGACATCCCCCAAGGGGTCCCAGATTGAAGAGGGTGCAGGCTGGCCTGAAGGGACCCACCCACGTGCATGAATTTCGTGCACTGGTCCTCTAGTCTATATATATAAATGCTTAAGTGACTGGTCGACCAGTATCTATGACTCACAATGACCACCAGGGGGCAGATGCTCAATGCAGGAGCTGCCCAGTTGCAGTGACTTGGCAGCTGTGTTTCTTTGGTTGATGCCCCAGGAACCAGAGAGGAGAGAGCCTGATTCTGGGGTGCGTTACCTGAGAACTGCCCTCTTGCAATCCGGGACCCCTCAGGGGATGTTGGAGAGCCTGTTTCAGCCTGATCCCCACAGGCCAGGTCAAAGGACCCCACTGTTGCACAAATCTGTGCAGTGCTCCTCTAGTTATTATTATATTACCACTTAGAAGATGACTGGAACAAGTCAGAGCATCTATAGAAAGACTATCAGAACTTAGACTTCTCTGTTGTTGCTGGGGGGAAAATGCATCATGGGAAAAAACACACAAACAAAAAACTTCCTTTTGGTTTTTAGAAATGCCAATATTTGTTTGTTTGTTTATTTATTTATTTATTTATTTATGTATGTATTTATTTATTTTGTTGACAGTGTTACAGATGTCCCCCAATTTTCCTCCTCCCCCCTCCTTTCAGCCCCTGCCCCACCAGGGTTTCACCACACTATTATCTGTGTCCATTGGTTATGCATATATGCATATAAATTCTTTGGTTAAGTTCAGAGGAGAGGGTGGGATAAGAAGAGACATTTCAACTTTTAAAAAATATTTAAGCAGAATATATTTTACCTAGCTGAATAAAAAGGAAGTTTTATATTTGACTATATATTTTAAGTTCAGATTATACCAATGAACCCTCCATTGATATGCAGATAATGGAGGTCAGGATGGACCGTTGTGAAGTGACTAGGGGCCCGGTGCACAAAATTCGTGCACCGGGTGTGCGTGGGGGGGGGAGTGTCCCTCAGCCCAGCCTGCCCCCTCTCACATACTGGGAGCCCTCAGGCGTTGACCCCCATCACCCTCCAATTGCAGGATCAGCCCCTTACCCAGGCCTGACGCCTCTGACAGAGGCGTCAGGCCTGGGCAGGGGACCCTCATTTCCCCCCATCACTGGTTCTGCCCCCAGCCCAGGCCTGATGCCTCTGGCCCAGGCATCAGGCCTGGGCAGGGGACCCCCAGACCCCTCCGATTGCTGGCTCTGACCCTTGCCCAGGCCTGATGCCTCGGCCAGAGGCGTAGACCCCCATCACCCTCTGATCACCTGATCGGCCCCTTGCCCAGGCCTGACGCCTCCGCCAGAGGTGTCAGGCTTGGACAGGGGACCCCCATCTCCCCCTGATCACTGGCTCTGGCCCCCGCCCAGGCCTGAGGCCTCTGGCTCAGGAATCATGCCTGGGCAGGGGACCCCTATCTCCCTCTGATCGCTTGCTCCACCCCCTGCCCAAGCCTGACGCCTCTGACCCAGGCTTCAGGCCTGGGCAAGGGGACCATCATATCCCCGCAATCCCCGGCTCAGGCCCCGCCCAGGCCTGATGCCTCGGCCAGAGGAGTTGACCCTCATCACCCTCCGATCACCAATCACCAGATCGGCCCCTTGACCAGGCCTGAGGCCTCCGGCAGAGGTGTCAGGCCTGGGCAGGGGACCCCCAGCTCCCCGCAGTTGCAGGCTCCGCCCCTGCCCAGGTCTAACGCCTCTGGCTGAGGCGTTTGGCTCGGGCAGCGGGGACCCACAGCTGCAGCGGCCCCGCGATCGTGGGCTCTGCTTTAGGGCCAGGCAAGGGACCCCTAGCTCCCGGGACTGCCAGCTTCGACCGTGCCCAGCTCCCATCGCTGGCTCCACCCCTACTTCCTGCTATCACTGGCCAGGGCGGCAAAGGCGCCTGATTCTCCGATCATGGCTGGGGGGCAGGGCAAAGGCGGCCCCAGGGCCGCCTTTGCCCTGCCCCCCAGCTCTTAGCTCCCCCCTGGGTTTCCAATCACTGTCAGTGGCAGGGGGCTTCTTCCTGCTTTCCCTTTCGCCTCCCTGCATTGTGCCTACATATGCAAATTAACCGCCATCTTGTTGGCAGTTAACTGCCAATCTTAGTTGGCAGTTAATTTGCATATAGCTCTGATTAGCCAATGAAAAGGGTATCGTCATACGCCAATTACCATTTTTCTCTTTTATTAGTGTAGATGCTAAATGCCAATTAGTGTGCTTGGTCATTCAGGCCTCAGGTAGAGAAGTGAGGTAAAGAAAATGAAAAACTAGTGGGAATGGCTTTAATGAGTTTATGTTGTTTTTGCCAAGATGAGCTTTCAAAATATTTTATCACAATCTAATTATAAGTATGATTCCATTAAAATAGCATAAATTGGAAATAATAAATACATTTTGAAAGTATTTTATGTATGATAAATCTTCATAGTTATATAAGCACATAAAATGGTTATAAATTGCTTTTTGCTTTTGAAATATGAATTCCATTTGTATCTACCAGATATTTTTTTCTTATTACTCTTCCGTTTGTGTCTATCTTGATTCTGCCAAGGCAGACTAGCATTTCAGATTTGTGAATCTTGTGTGTCTTGAACTTTTATAAATAATTCCATAAGACGTAATCAGTATTCTTTCTTTTCAAGAATTTGTGAAGGGGATACAAATAAATCTGACAAACATCAAGACCTGTTAAGAACTCCCTTTTCAGCTAAAGGAGAGTATTAATAGTAACGTTATAATTTGGACTTGCAAAATGACATGGAGAAATCTGGAATCGAAGAGCTATTAAAAGGAACATTATGCTGAGTGAAATAAGTCAGTCAGAGAAAGACAAGTACCATATGATTTCACTCATATGTGGAATTTAATGAACAAACTGAACTAACAAGCAAAATAGAGACAGACTCATAGATAGCAAGAAGGCAAACAGCTCTGGTGTGTGTGTGGCGGGGGACACTACGGGGAGTGTGGTGGGGTTGAGCAAAAATGGGGGGAAAAGAAAGATACTCATGGACACAAAAAATAGTGTGGTGATTAGGGAAGGGGAGGGGGTGGGTGGAGGTGGAAGAGTGTACAGGGGGATACATGGTGATGGAAAATAAAATAAAAAAGAAATGTTAAGACTTTTTTTAAAAAAGAGCAACCTAAAGGGAGAGGAACAAAACTAGAAGTGAGAATGTTTGATTATTCTATCATGTCCTTCTAAATGTTAACTCCGATTTTTTTGAGAGTTGCAAAATGACTAAAATGGTCATATAAGCTTTCTAGTAAAGCAAACCAAGCCAATATGTTGCAGTTTATGAGGATATATGTTGAGAAATAAAATAAGTAGAGAATATTCACTCTTAAACCAACGTATGGAGATACCTCCAGTGTCTTGAAAAAATTGTCTTATTTTGGTCCTGTTTTAATATAGCTGTCAACTTTTGAAGGAAAACTATTAAAAATACTGAGTGAGTCTCTTTCTCTCTCTCTTTCTCTCTCTCTCTCTCTCTCTCTCTCTCTCTCTCTCTCTCTCTCTCTCTCTCTGTGTGTGTGTATGTGTGTGTACTTGCATGTATCAGGGGGAAAAAAGTCAAAAATTTCACAGGCTATGTCACTCTTCATTTGCAGTTCTAACCTCAGCTGTGTACTTAGCATTGTTAGGCACTGCTTCTAGTTCTCTCTCTCTCAGTCCCCTTGTTTACAATGGCATTTTCAATCTTCCTGGATCTCTCTCTCTCTCTCTCTCTCTCTCTCTCTCTCTCTCTCTCTCTCTCTCTCTCTCCTTTATTGTTGAAAGTATATGTCCTCCTGTTTCCCCACTGACCTCTTGTAGTCACCCCCAACCCCAACCCGGGCCTTCACCACCCTATTCTTGGCTCTCTTTAACCCCTCACCTTCACCCATTTCCCTCCACCTCTAAAAAGGCCATAACAATTCTTGGAAATAGACATCTCATCAGTAAAAAATTCCTCCTACTTCCCACCCTTTACAATCCTCCTAAATCCTTGCGATTCCTTTCTGCTCTAATGCGTTTAACATTCACATTAGCCAGTCTCCTGCCACATCCTAGTACCTCCAGGTCTGTTCTGCACCCAATTCCCTCTTCTTTTCTCTGGAACTAAATACTATCAATTCAGGAAGCTTTTATTTAGTTTCCAATGCTTTTTCTTTTCAGTGCCTCCTCCCACCCCCCAATCAGCAATCACATACATCCAAATTTTTTCCATCTTAAAACAAATAACAACAAAAATTGCTCTTGCTAGTTGACTCACTCAATCTCGCTGTTTTAAGCTAAATTTCTTTAAACACATTTGTCTACATTGAATGTCTGACTGTACCACCCACTTACCCTTTAGACTGCTGTAATTTGGCCTCTGCCCACAACATACATTCAACTGCATCAGAGACATCTGCATTTGCACTCTCCAAAGGCACTTCAAAATCAGCATGTCCAAAACAGTTTCCATCTTCTCTCTCAAAAAACAGCTTCCAGCCATGGCAAAAGCTGACCATGCATGCTCTTCCTGCCTGAGCCATCTCCCTCAACCCACACAATTTAACTCTTAGGTGTTAGCTCCTAAATAGTGTTTAAATCATTCCATTTATTTCAATCTCCACTGCACAGATCTTTCCCTTGAAGAACTTATTTGTACTATTTAATTGGACATCAGTCTGATTCCCCCAGTAGCAGGGCTATGACAATATCATTCCTTGTATATTCTTAGTGCTGAGCAACAGGCATAGACATAATTGGTGCTCAATAAAAATAAATAATAGTAGTGAGTGGAAAGCCACCTCTCTTTTTCTTTTAAGAAGGGGGAGAAAGCTTCTACTAACCAGAGTCTCCCTGTTATGAGTGCTCTAGAGAATAAATAATGCTATTTATTTTAATTATGAACCAAGTGAGTACAAAGAAAGAACATCTGAGCTTTGAGTTACAAATGCAGTGTAACATGACTCTGATCCTGTGGTGCTAATAAGAGATAAAAATAAGAGTACTGTGTCTTGTACAAATATTTTGATTAACAATTTTGTCAAAATGAAGATTCCTCAAAGAGGGAAGTCTCTCAAGTTCAGAAATGTTATTGAGCTAAATGCCCCAAAATCATGAGTCTCAATTTCCACGTATTTTTTTTTAACTTATGCAACACTTTTAAATTTCTCTCCCTCTCTCACCCCTCCCCCACCCACAGTGTATAGTGCTTCACAGTTCCTCCTAATTCACCAATATTTGTTAATTTGCCATAATGTGTTCTTTCTTTTTATGAGTACTTAGGAAGAGATTGATTCTCACTGCATTGGGAGTTAACATACAATATGTTTTGATACCCTGATTTTACTCTGAATATCTGAAACATACACTGAGTGGCCAGATTATTGTGACCACCTGACATTTGTAGGCAAATTAGCTATAATTTCGCGCTGAAGTTGCTAGACAGCCAGACCATTATAAATAGGGAAGCTGGTTGTTTACCACAACAGTAGAGGTAATTTTTTTCTGAAGATATGGGTAAACAATGCGATTTAACAGCCTTTGAAATATATATAATATATATTATATATATATATATAATATATATTATATATATATATATATATATATATATATATATATATATATATATATTAGAGAAACATGGTAATTACCTGTACCTCCACTACCCTTCCCATTGGATAATCAGCAGGATATGCAAATTAACTGCCAACCAAGATGGCGGCCGGCAGCCAGGCAGCTTGAAGCGAACAGGAGGCTTGCTTGCTTCAGTGACGGAGGAAGCTAACATTCCCCGCCTGCCTTGCTGGCCTCTGAGCTTGCAGTTTAAGAAACATTGTTACAAATATAGAAGCTAAACAAAACACCAGAAACCTGCTTTCAGCCAGCCGGGCTTCAGCCAGCAGGACCGCAACATTGTTTCAATTATAGAACAAATGCAGATCCCTGCTTTCAGGCAGCCGGGATCTCAGAGCTGGAGTGAGCAGGACCGCAACAGTGTTACAATTATAGAACCCAAACAAACCAGATACCTGCTTTCAGCAGCTGAGGCCTCAGAGCTGGAGCCAAGCCTCAGAGCTATAGCTGGCCCAGAATTTTAAAAAAAAGAAAAAAAGGACAGGTCTGGAGCTTCAGTCACCTGCCAGCCTGTAAACGGCCTTCAGCCCCTCACCCAGACTGGCCTGGCACCCCAGTGGGGACCCCCACCCTGAAGGGTGTGTGACCAGCTGCAAACAGCCATCATCCTCTCATCCAGGCTGGCCAGGCACCCCAGTGGGACCCCCACCCTGATCCAGGACACCCTTCGGGGCAAACCAGCCGGCCCCCACCCATGCACCAGGCCTCTATCTTATATAGTAGAAGGGTAATATGCCACCCAGCACCGGGATCAGCGGAGCTGCGAGGCCTCCTGGCCCCTGGAGTAGCGTGACAGGGGGCAGTGCCCAAACCCCCTGATCGCCCTGCGGCTCTGTGTGTGACAGGAGGCGGGGCCACAATCTCCCTATCCGCCCTGCTCTCTTTGTGACAGGGGAAGGCGCCCCAACCCCCTGATCAGCCCTGCTCTGTGCCTGATAGGGGGGAGCTCCCCAACCCCCTGATCGCCCTGCAGCTCTGTGTGTGACAGGGTGCGGTGCCCCAACTCCCCTCCCACAGGCCCTGCTCTGTGTGTGACAGGGTAGAGCCATAACCTCCCCATCGGCCCTGCCCTGAGAGTGACAGTGGTGGTGCCCCAACCCCCTGATCCAATCCGCCCTGCTCTGTGGGTGATAGAGGGCAGCGCCCAAAACCCCTGATCTGCCCTGCTCTGTGTGTGACAGGGGACGGTGCCCCAACTCTCCTATAGGCCCTACTCTGTGCATGACAGGGGGGAGCTACCCAGCCCCCTGATGGGCCCTGCTCTGTGCGTGACAGGGGATGGTGCCCCAACACTCCTATTGGCCCTACTCTGTGTGTGACAGGGTACGGAGCTCCAACCTCTCTGATGGACCCTGCAATGTGCGTGACAGGGGGCAGCGCCCCAACCCCCTGATCCACCCTGCTCTGTGTGTGATAGGGGGTGGCACTGCAACCTCCCCATAGACCCTGCCTTGAGTGTGACAGGGGGTGGCGCCCCAACCCCCCAATCAGCCCTACCTGAGCGTGACTAGGGGTGGCATCGCAACCTCCCGATCAGCTCTGCTCTGTGCATGAGAGGCTGGCGCCCCAACTCCCCAATCAGCCCTGCTCTGAGCCTGACCAGGGGCTGCACCTAGGGATTGGGCCTGCCCTCTGCCACCTGGGAGCAGGCCTAAGCCAGCAGGTCGTTATCTCCCGAGGGGTCCCAGACTGCGAGAGGGCACAGGCCGGGCTGAGGGATCCCCTCTCTCTCCCGAGTGCACAAATATTTGTGCACCGGGCCTCTAGTGTATATATATATAGTCAAAGTCAAATTTCACATGAATGAAAGTTCAACCACATTGCCCCAGCAAGATTGCCTCAAAGTGACCTAAATTTGAAATGTTAGGGTTTTTGTTTTCTTTTAAATCTCTGTAAATAAGAGAATTTGTAAGATGGGTGCTAGGCTTATTGGAGTGATCACTTCCTAATCATAGAAATGTCTAATCACTATGTTGTACACCTGAAACTAATACAATATTGGATCTCAACTGCAATTGACAAATAAATATTAAAAAGGAGAATCTGTCTTTTGGATTGCTTACAAATGATAAATCTACACGATTATCTTTGGTGCAAAGCAAAATTGCATAAAAGTACCATGAGCATGTTATTGAATTCACACAACTGCCGAAGTGGCAGAGAAAACCATTGCATGGCTGGTTGAGCTAAATATGAGCAGGTAAGCCATGCAGTGGCTATGCGATTGGAATATGAATGTTACTGGGTTTCCTCATTCCTAAGCCAGCTTTGTTTGGGGGCCACCAAAACTAGCCAATACTGATCCTCCACAAAAGCTTTTCAAAACACTGTATCAGTCTTACAGGACACTCCTTGGGGGAAATATCTGATTATGTAAAACCTATATTTTTTTACCTTTGTTCATTTTCTACCGTTTAATCACTCCCAAACATTGTGAGTGTCAGGGTGAAATATAGCTGGCCATCTCGTTTTATTCAAGCTGATACAAAAATAATTTCAGACCAGCAATATTGTCATGTCACTTTTTTAAATTAAGAGATAAAGTACTCTCTTTGAATTCATCACATTGTACTAGTATGTTAGATATAAATCTTCCCTGCTACTCTGGTCTACAGATGATTGGTTTCTGTTTTTCTGTATTCATCTCTGCCTCTCTCTTTTAATTTATATCAAACAGGTGATAATATTCAGGTGCTGCATGAAGACAGCTGATACTCCAAAGTGGGAGGCTCCATCTGCGGACTTTTCATTTCATGGCCTGGATAATATGCTTTGTGCTGCTGAGGTTCCTTATGGTGGAAACAACATGAGGAAAACCGCTCGCCTTTTTACATGGTTAAATGCTCCTTGACATAATGGTCCAAAATGTGTAAGGGAGTTAAAGATAAAAGAAAAAAGAAAATAATTAATCATTTGTTAGAGATTAACTGTCAAAGACACTAATTTTGCATATATCAATCAACTGTACCAAGACATCTATATGTGTCCCTAGTAAACACTAAAAGGAATTATACTACGGTCGTTCTGTTGGTGAGTTACTATGCCATAATTTCTAAAGAAAAGGGGGTGCCCAGCTGGCATGGCTCAAGGTCCACATATGAACCAGAAGGTCACAGTTGGATCCTAGGTCAGGGCACATGCCTGGGCTGTGGGCTTGATTCTCAGTAAGGGGTGTGCAAGAGGCAGCCAATCAATGATTCTCTCTCATCATTGATATTTCTATGTCTCCCTCTCCCTTCCTCTCTGAAATCAATAAAAAAAATATTTTTATATATTTTTAAATATATTTTATTGATTTTTTTTTTACAGAGAGGAAGGGAGAGGGATAGAGAGTTAGAAACATTGATGAGAGAGAAACACCGATCAGCTGCCTCCTGCACACTCCCCACTAGGGATGTGCCCGCAACCAAGGTACATGCCCTTGACTGAACTCGAACCTGGGACCCTTGAGTCTGCAGGCTGACACTCTATCCACTGAGCCAAACCGGTTAGGGCATAAGAGAAAAACATAGATCAGCTGCCTCCTGCACACCCCTCCTGGGGATGTGCCCACAACCAAGGTACATGCCCTGACCGAATCAAACCTGGGACCTTTCAGTCCTCAGGCTGACGCTTTATCCACTGAGCCAAACCAGTTAGGGCTAAATATGTGTATATATATATATTTAAAAAAATAAAAAAGAAATAAAGAAAAAAGGGTGAAGATATTACTCCAGAAAAAAAGCCTAAATTACACAAAAATAAATAAATAAATAAATAAATAAATAAATAAATAAATAAATAAATAAATTAATTAATTAAAAAAATGTTGTTAAAGTAAAGAGAGATGATCCTGAAAGGATAACTTTTGTTCCCCTCCTGCAATTTCACCATCTTCTCAGATGTCTAGAATTGGAAACACAAAAACAGAAATGGCAGAGGAAGAGAAAGTCTGGTCCCTTTGGAGCAAGCTTTGTAATTTCTGAAAAATCTATCCCTGCTTTGTTATCCTGGGCAATCAAATCCCTCAGCAGTTTCCTTCACAGGGGAGCCTTCCATTTCTGGCTTGGCACTCCTCCGCAGCGACACAAGGTCACCGTTACCCTCTCTGTAGTTGCCAGCCCCATGGAAGGGAACTACTCTGCTGGGGAAGCTCCTAGTGATAGTGCAATTGTACAAAGAGAAACAAATAGCAGGTTCTGGCTAAAATGTGTTTTAGCAAGCAACCAAAGTGTAATGGTCAGCTGTACAGTATCGACTACTAAACTGCACGTAAACTGTGAGTACCTAGTCAAAGGAAACAATCTTTCTTCATTCTAAGCCAGGCCTACCTTTTGTATTACACTACAAAGTATCATTTATTTAAGTCAGAGTAAGCTCGCCATAGGCAGGGAAAATCCACTTAGAAAAAGACTACATTATCACAGCCATTGCTAGCAAAATTCTCCTAAAAGGATGGGCAGAAGAAGTATCTCAATGTTCTCCTTTTAAGCCAGTGGTTCTCAACCTTCCTAATGCAGCGACCCTTTCATAAAGTTCCTCATGTTGTGGTGACGCCCAGTTTCATTGTTACAAATTGAACATAATTAAAGCATAGTGATTCATCACAAAAACAATATGTAATTACTTATATATGTGTTTTCCGATGGTCTTAGGCGACCCCTGTGAAAGGGTCATTCGACCCCCAGAGGGGTCGCGACCCACAGGTTGAGAACCGCTGTTTTAAACAGGAAAAACTAACTGATTTACAGTTTATAAGACTTGTGAAAACTCTTACTGAGAACTAAAACATTTTTTCTTGAATTTATCTTGACTGATGTGTCATTCGACTGCTCACTTGAATAAACTTGTAAGGTTGGATTTTAAACTTGACCTTCCATTATTCACTTAATTGTCAAAGAGGTGGCAAATTCATCTAGAAAACCACTGTTAAACATTGAGTGGCATCTTCCTTACTCTCCCAGGCAGTCTTATGGGGATTGATTGCATCCATGGTTAAATAGAATATCTCCTTTAATCGCCTCTAACTGCTGTTGACCTAGCTCTGCATTGCTCCCCACATATATAATAAATCAAGTGCATTTTACATGAAAAAATGAAGTAATTACTGAGTGAATCCAATGGCTAATTGCACATAGAGGCTTCTGGGAAATATAGGACAAATCAGTGTCAGATTTTGAAAAACAGAAAAGAAGTTGAAGGTAAAAACTCTCAGATACGGACAGGATAAAAAGGGCCTGAAATGCACCATTTCTTCAGACACAACCTGATTCTCCACTTAAGGGAACTGGAAAATTCTAGCGATACACCCCGTCTTTATGCCAATAATAGTACAAAAAGCTGAGAAAATAGAACCCATTGCACTAAAATGAAGTATTTGGGGAGAAAGAACTATTTTTTATTACTATTTGTATAAAAAATGTTGAGCAACAAAAAGGTTTGTACCTCTTTTTCTTTTTGTTTGCACATCAGTAGAGTCATATTTGTTCCAAAAACTAATAACTACAGTTTGTTGAGATGTAATGAAATCTGATTGTCTCTAGAATATTGAATAAAATCATGTTGGAACTGAATATTATGCAATCTCTTTTTTATTACAAAAAGTCTGTTTTAAAGTATTTATTTTCTGTTTGCAAAAGTATCTGATAGATCAATCTGATCTGTTTTATTTCTTCTTATATCTCTTTTATAAGGTAGCTCACACATATCTGTGACATAAAAATATGATATATACTACAGTTTCAGAGAAAAATATATAAAGCTCCTCATATAGATCAATACCACATAAACACAAGATAGTTTTGCATACCAGAATAAATTATATCACCATAGTGGGGCGGGGACTGTACTTGTTTCAGGGAAAAAATCTGCTTTTCCAGGAACTTAATGATTCACAAACTTTATGATGACTAACAATCATAACTCTAAGCATAATGCATCCGTACAATTCATCATAAGCACATACACAGTCACACACATATCTCTCAGAATATGTAGTTGAGTTATGCTGATATTTTGTATTGTTAATCACTATTAGTGGTGTTTAATAAGCAATAACTTTCTCCTTACCATTTTAAATGTAAGTGCAGGTTTCAATTTTAATTTAGTTTCAAGCCTCTCCTACTTCCTTATAAGATGGTCTAGGGTTTTAAAGGTCTTTTGCCTATGGAAAGAAAATATTAATACTGTCAGAGCATAATAAGATATGTGTTTGTGACAAGGATTCCCAGTGGCCAACCTTTCAGACTTCATTAATTTTAGACAGTGTGTGGCATATATCCTGAAATCATCTCAAGTAAGATAAAAATGTAATGATGCTGACTTAGTAGCATTTTACTTCTCTCTCACTGCAGTGCTTTGAATATTAGGTACCTATTAATTGAAGTAAAATTATTTACATAGCCATATCTTTATTTGGGAGATTCTCATCTCCGTGCCAACTTGTAAGTGTCTTGTGGCATTTTTTAATAATGTAAACTATGACATTAATAAGAAAAATTAAAAAGTATCCTATTCTTTATCAATCTAGGAACAGAGTGTATAAATGCTATCTAGAAATTAGGTCAATCGCTAATATAGTATACATTACTAATGGTTTTTTTCTTTTTTAAATATACTTTTGAAAGGGCGAGGACTACGCCCTCCATCTTGCCCCAGGGTAAGGGCTATGCCCTCCATCTTACCTTGGCCATGTGCTCAGTAAGGCTTCTTCCCGGAAGCCAAGCCTCTGCTAGCCACACCCAGGAAGTCGCCATAGATATGACCACATCCTGTGTAACAAGACACCGACTTGCGCCTGGCCAATCACCAGGGCCCACAGTCCTTTCTCCTCCCCTTACCCCAACCCCCTAGAAAACCTCTCTCCACACAGAGTTCTCTCTCTCTCTCTCTCTCTCTCTCTCTCTCTCTCTCTCTCTCGGCTGCTTGCCATTGTGTCGGTGAGTGTGGTGGACGGGGAGCTCAAGCTAGCTTGAAATGAGGGACTCTTTGCTTTTGCATCGGACTCGCTGGCTCCCTGGTAGGCCCTTGGGAATCTTGAAATCTGGGCACAACACTTTTATTGATTTTTTACAGAGAGGAAGGCAGAGGGATAGAGAGTTAGAAACATCGATGAGAGAGAAACATCGATCAGCTGCCTCCTGCACGCCCCCCACTGGGGATTTGCCCGCAACAAAGGTACATGCCCTTGACCTGAATTAAACCTGGGACCCTTCAGTCTGCAGGCCGACGCTCTATCCACTGAGCCAAACCGGTTAGGGCAGTAATGCTTTTTTCCCATGTGTCTGCTGATCCAATGAAAACATAAAAATAAAGTTAAGACCACCAACACATGTTTCCTTTCTCTTGTACCAGCAAATAAAATAAGTGGATAGTCAGGGAAATAAGATGTCTTACCCAGTTAAATGGCACAACTTAAATCCTTTGCTGGTGTTAGTTGCATTATCATTCTGAAAACTTACTCTGGGGGGAACTCTGTCTTCTGAAATACTTTACTATTCTCTTTCTCTTTTGAAGTGTTTGCATACCTTTATGTGAAACTCACTGACTTCTACCACCATTTTCTCCTTTTTCCTCAGGCCAGCCAAGATGCTTGATGTTAAAAAGAGCCTGTGATTTTTTGGATTTAAAAAAAAAATCCTCCGTTGTTTTCCCTCATGCTAACAATCATGATAAATACTGTAATGCCTTAAGAAAAAGGTTTTTTAAAAAAATATATATGTAAACTGAGTAAAAAAAAGTGTCAGAGGTTAAAAAACAAAATCCCTGTTTTGTTATAAACATTTTTTTGGGGAGAGGGGTCTTTGTTTCCTTTTGTCCCCTGCCTTTGATCCCTTTTGTTCTCTGCTTTCTTGGCAATATTGATTCTATCAGGCTCAGGTGGTGATAAGAACTCTGCTCTAAAGAACAAAAGACAAATGAGAATATGCTGATAACAGATAGCTACACTTCTGCATTTGTTTTGAGACTAGGAGGATGCTGTACTTTATTTCTATCAATTACAAGGAAACAACAGTCTTTATCTCCATTTAATCGCAATGGTTTGCTGTGATGTACTCATTAAAAGTTATATATGAAAAACTGATTAAAAATCACTGTTTTCAATCTGTCAGCGAAAGGCAGTTACCAACAACAAGACATAATGTTAAAATAAAATGGTAGTATATTATTATCATCTCTAGAAGCAATCTTCTTGTTATGGTATAAATCTTTTCATTCACTTGAGATTCTTTGCTATCCAGAATCTGCACTTGATGGGGAAGAAAAGCCTCATTTAAATTTTAATGGCTCTTCTGAGAAACATTGATTATGCCTTGAGATTTGTTTGGGGGGCTGGGGAGGATCCATTCCCTACATCTGTAAAATACAAAACCATTCCTGGACAAAGAAGGGAACATTTGAGGCTTCAAATAATATTTGTTGTAAAAGACCGTTTATAATTTCTAATTAATGAAACATTAAAAAAACATGTAAGTCATAGAATGTTAAGTTAACTTTTCACCATTTGATTGTTTATTGAAAGATAACAAAAAAGGAACTTAGAGACCTAGGCTACAGGCTCTCATTAATTGAAATTAGAGTTACAGTCTCTTCCCTCGCCAAGGAAAATGCCTGTACCTCTCTAACTGCTGTTGTTTGTTTGTTTCCCATTCTAAGATATTTTATCTGTGTTTACTTTATTAGCTGGATATCCTAAAATCAAATTTCCACGTTTAGACACACTCTCTAAGTCACTTAGCATGGAAGTTGCCAAAATAGGATTTGAAAAGGTTTACCAATAAACCAGTGAATTTTAATATTTAAGAAATTAAAAATGAGTTGTAAATGGAGACGCAAACATAAATTTTTCATTTTAATTCTTAACAAGTGGTTGTAATGCTATTTTATACCCTAAATATATGAATATTTGATTGCTTTTGTTTTCTGGTTGCTCCCTTTCATCTCATAAGAGCCTTCCTCCTCGATTTTCACTTTTCTTTCAACCTGTTATCCGTGCTTGGCTATCCCAGCATTTTTGGCAGAGTAATATACTGGTACTACTTGAAGCTAAGTGACAAGATGAGAAGTAGTTATAATTTTAAAAAACGTAGTGGCTTCAAGATATGCATAACTCAAGGAACTTAAGGGTTAACTTATGGTCGGAGCAGTGCAGCTTGGTGCTCAGGAAGCCACTTGAGCGCTCAGGCTCATAGCTCTGGCAGTCCTGTGCTGGGATCCAGGGCTTCTGGACTGATGTTATTTCTGGCAGCGGCATAAAACCAAGGCCTTCGCTTGAAGCCATGGTGAAAGGGCACCAGCTGTTTCCTGATAACCGTGGATATGCTCCAGACCGTTAATCTATTCCTTTTTAGAATTTTAACTCACTCCTTATTTTCTCATAATGAACCAGTAAACAAACCCCTTTCTATATCTCATGGCTTATACTTTTTTTTTTTAAATCAAATATTGGAGATATGTAAACATAAATAGAAAGTCCAAAACTATTGGGATGCTCAATCACAAATGAATGATCAAATTCCCTTTGCTTTAAGTATAATAATTACTTTGAGAATGGAAGTTTTTTAAATAAGAATAAATCATCGGTCCCTGGATGCTCAGATTCACTTTTAGATCCTTAGCTAGTGAGTTAATTTCAGGAATTGGTTGTCAATGTAGTATTGAAATCAGCAGAATAATAGGCTGTGGAAATTGTCTGAAATGTATTGTTCAAAGAAAATAAAAAAAAAGACTTGTCAACAACATAGCTGAACTAGATTTCTTTTATATCTATATCTACATTTATTTATAAATGTTGAAAATATACAGAAGGCTAAAGCCTAAGAAAATTATTAAAAAAAATTGCTTTCACCTGGCTGGTATGGCTCAGTGGTTGAGCATTGACCTATGGACCAGGAGGTCACGGTTTGGTTCCCATATGCCCAGGTTGTGAGCTGGGTCCCAAGTGTGGGGCATGTGCAAGAGGCAGACAATCAATGATTCTCTCTCATCATTGATGCTTCTATCTCTATCTCCCTCTTCCTTCCTCTCTGAAATCAATAACAATATATTTTAAACATTTAATTTTTTATACTTATATATCTATAATACTTGGTATTTTCTTCTTTTATTTCTTTCAAAATACTGTATTTTTTTGTAATAAAAGAGTTTTTAAAGAGTATAAGAAAACAGAATAAAATGAGTACCTACAATGGTTTGAAGATTTAGTTGAATATGAAATATAAGGTAGCCAGCGAGTTGAATTCAGTTATAAACTATTTATTTTCTAAGTTGTGATTAAATATATTATGCTTTAAAATGTTTCTATAGACAGGTGTTTAAATTCCATATAGACTTCGAAGTTCTATGTAGATTTCAGGGTGTTAAGCAGCTAGAAATAAATTAAAAAGTAAGCAATGTAAAGAGCATGGGCTTACAAACTGAAAGAAATATTACAATTAAGAGAACAGTAAAAATACTGAATTTGTAGATTAAGTTTATAAGACATTTAGTTTTAATTTACCATTATCAGGCAACATTTTATCTCCTGAAAGAGAGTATAAGTACATTTCTTTCACTTTTTGTATGTGTGACACTATTTTTTATCAATAGCCCATAAAGATGGTTAAGAAATTATAAAGAAAAACACACTATAGGGAAAGGACCCATATGCTTTTAAAATCAGTTTTAACACTTCTATGCAGTGAATTTATGAAAAATGATAAGATTATAAAAATTTGTTTAGAATTATTTAACTGTTCAATGACATTAGAAACAAAACTTAAAAGTATTATCCTAGCCTAGAAACACAAAATTAATTGTAATAAAACAAAGGCATCTTTATAAAACCAAGTAGAATATACCATATTAAAGTTAAAATATATCAAACGAAAAAGACTTTTCCTGAAAATTCTTCAAAAGCTTATTTTATATATTTCCTACATATAACCAGTATAAATCTATTAACATTAGAAATCAGGAAATCATTTAAAATTTAAGCATTTATCTTTCAGTTTTCTGCAACTTTAACAAAGTATTTCTAAAATTATTTCACTTTAAAACTATTCTATCCCAATCTTACACTCACTGATGAACACATCTGCTTTTAAGCATTTGTTCCTCAAGTCACTAATTTAAATAGACTAATGTTATTACTTATTCATTGTAAGATGTACTTATTTAATCACAAAATTATTTTAATTTGTTTATGCTGTTAGTTTTAAAAGACTTAGAAGTTAAGTATTTGAATGGCTATTCAAGTACTTCGTTGATTGACTGTATAATATAACAACAGGTTTTTATTAAAATGCAATCAAATATAAAGTCACATAAAGAACCACAAAAACTCACTTAATCAAATCCAATTTTAGTGTGATTACTTGGCTTCTGGAGCTCTGTGTGGGCCACATGTTTATGGAGGGTGGAAGTATGTCTGGATCAGCTAATTTGAAAATATAATAGAAAATAACTGTATGGAATGATCCTCAGAACAGACTATACACTTTGTTTTGATTCAATTATGTTTCTTACTCTCACTTTTAAAAATGTTGTTTTTATTAATGCATATGGATATTTCTACTTCAAAGAATGAACCAGATGAATTAAAATTGAAAATTCAGCGAGTCCAAACTCTATGATGTCATTTTGATATACTATATAATTTTGAAGATTTGGGGAAATTTTTGGATAAAAGTCAGGAGGATCTGAAAACTCTAGTTAAATAAAGATGAATAAGGTGTTGTTGTGTTTTTAAGAATGCTCTAATTAAATTTTATTATGTTTCTTTTCCTTTCTCTCTCCTGTACGCTTTCTCTTATAATGGCCTTAGTTGCATGTGTTCCTGTAAGAGTTATAATAATGGTGATCTAAACTCCGCGTAACTGTCTAATGAAGGCAACATACAGAAGGTCGACAGTCTTTTTAGTACCCTTATGAATATTGGCAGCATAATCTGTTGTTAGAGATCCTGAAATAGGTAACAAATTCAAAATATAGCTCTCGTCAAGTATGACAAAACCTAGTTATGAGAGGGCAGGCATATTTTATTATAAAATAGTAGCTTTCCTTTTCTCCCTAAATTTATTACATAAAAATACACCTGCCACCCAAAGTATGAAATGGCTCTGTAATAAAGAAGTATTATTGAGTTTTTTGATTCAAATCTGTTTGTTTATGTGTACATGGTATGACTAGATACCAAACCACTGAACCACTAATATTTTGGCATTCTGATTAATAAAAAACAAAAGAGTAATATTTAAATTATATTCTTCAGAACATGCAACATAAAAAACTGGACTATAGCCATTACAATATTTCATAATGTTGGAAATAACAAACTCCATATAGTGCATATTAAAAATTGTTATCCAGATGGAAAACATTTATTGGTATGTCTGGTTTCCCTTGCAGCAGCTCACCACTAGGCTCTGAGAAATACATAGGACAAGATGTTTCCTTTTAACTAACAAAATTCAATACAAAATTAAAAAAGGAATATTTTTGCAACCTATTTAAGTCCAAAGTAACATACTATAATGACAAAAATTTTTGTTGAAATTCACTTAGAATGACAAATACTTCATTTTACTAGTCCTTCCAGTGCCCTACTAAGTAACCCAGATCAAGAAGATTAATAGCCAGAATAATCAAAATACAACAATTTATACCATCTTTTAAAAGTGAAGCATCATTGAAATTAAAATTACGATGTGCCAGAATTTCATACCAAACTTGATTGATTCATATTGTAACAAGTAAAAAGCTATCCTTGACTATCTAGAAAACAGGTGTTATGGTTGCCGGTGGATCCTATACTCAAAGCTCAGAAAACTCTCCTCTCTTAGTCTCATCTAATTAAAATAAGGCTCAGGAGGAGGTATAATTAACACTACTTGGGTAACCTACACTCAATTATCCCGGAGCCACATGATGCCATTGTTGGCAGCCCCCATTATAGCCACAGATTTTCTTTATACGTAATAAGCTCTTTGAGTCTGTTAGGTAACTTATTCAAGGTCACGCACCCCAGGGAGTAAGGCAGCTGAGTCCAAACCAAGGTCTTCTGATTCCTCACGTAGTGCCCCTTCCTTTATACCGTGTAAGGAAGGATGTAACAAAACCAATCAACCCATAAATTAATGCATACATATATACATACATACATACATACATACATATATGCATATGCCCACATGAATACATCCCATGAATTAGTTTGATCATTTAGCATAATTTCTTGCAATATAAAAATAAACTTATTTGTTTGTTTTTTTGAAAAATGTGCTGTACTCATTTTATGACAGGCACTGCCTTTGAGATGCTTCCCATATGTTAGCACATCCAATCCTCACCTGTCTGAAAAAATAAGACTCAAAAAGGAAGCCTTGCTTTTAATTATCAGTGTGACTTCTGCTGCTGGGTACAAATTAAGAAAGCCTTGATATTTTATTGTATTTTAGACAATAACAGAATAATTAATAAAGAATAAGACTTGACTTTGGGTAGTGAGTACACAATACAATATATAGATGATGTATTGTAGAATCATATACCTGAAACCTATATAATTTTATTAACTAATGTCACCCCAATAAATGTAATAAAAATAAACTTAAAAAATAATTTGGGCATTAAAATACTAATGAACTGTGCAAACATAGTTTTAAATAAATAGATATAACTTCTAAAAAAATGGTGTAATGTACAGGTGTGATATTTTGAATAGGACACATTAAATAAACACTAATTATTTTGACTTACAGGGCCATGCTTTCTATTTTCACAAAAATGTGCAAAAAATAATTATGAATTGAAGTTAAAAATCAGTGGGCCTTAAAAGCAGATAAAAAACAAATTTTATCAATGGAGAAACAGAGAAGTTAAAATACAAAAACATGATACAGAATTGCATGGTACTGAGTCAATGAATTTTAGGAGCTAAAGATTCTCACAAATCTCTTTGAAGTATTTTGGGAGTACAAGATGGAATTATCAAAATTGCAACTGTAAATTAATTAGCATATTTATCTCTCAACACTGTTTTGAAAATTAGACCTCAATTTTAGAAAGTATGGAGTTAATGCCCAGCTCTCAAGCCTGAGTTTCGCGGGAGTGCTGGGAGCATGCTCAGGTATTTCTAATTACCTGCCTAGATGGGAGCCACTAGCCCCATTGCACACAGTCATCATGAGCACCCTGGTATGAGCACCCTTGAGTCTTCAGGGCTTATTAGTCCGCTAATGATGCATTAAGCCCAGCGAGTCCTGAGCACTGGCATCACTCTCGGTAGATCGGTAGGGTCTGGATCAGAGTGCACCTATCTTTATTGTCTACATTAACTATTCAACTAGTGCAAAGTTTATATAATTAGCAGACATAGTTTGATACAGATAATAAATAGGTAACACACATAGACTCAGCTGACATTTTATATAACAAAAAGGCCTACCGAGAAGATGACATTTGAACAGAAAACCTCAAAGAAATGAAGAAGTTTGAAGCTACCTGGGTAAAGAGCATTCCAGGCAGATTTGCTTTGTATGTTTGAAGAATAAAAAAAGGCCCATAGTGCTGACACACAGAGAAGTCAGGGAGATGGAGATGGGTGTGGAGATGAGGTCAAGGAGAGAGCCAGGGGCCAGATTATGTAGAGCCTTGTAGGCTATTGAAAAGTCCTTAGTGTTTACTCTGTAAAGATTAACATAGACTCATTCAAACAGTTTTTCTAGTTAAAATAAATATTTTACCCAAGGCACATTTGGTCACTGAATAACTTAGTCACTGAGCAGGAACCTTCTAGGCTTTGGGTATTCAGTGACCTAAGTGAGATACACATTTTTAAGGCTACTTCTGAAAAGCTGTCCAGTAAAATTTTCATTAAACACTAAAATGAGCCACCAGTTATTCATTATGAGTTGTTCATCTGCAAAAATGAATGCATTTTTTTTGGATCATTATGTGCTGTTTGTAAAGGTCATTTGAAAACCAAATATGTAATATGGGAATAAAAAGGGTTAAATATTGTTTTATTTACCTTGGTTGTCTAGTTCAGTGACAAGGATACTCTTAAAAAGTCTTTCTGGGGGCGGTGAGGCGGGGCGGGGCTGGGCGGGGCTGAGCAGGGGGCGGGGCGGAGCGAGCGCGCGGTCACGTGACATGCGTGGCGACGAAAAAAAAAAAAAAAAAAAAAAAAGTCTTTCTGGTTAATGAAGTTCAGACAATACAAATGCTTCACTTACATTTTCATTAATTAGCCCTCCTTACTCTTGGTTTTTGAATATTATTCAGAGAGATGGAATGAAAGGTGATGGAATAACAATTAAAACATGTATATTGGAAGTAAGAACTAGGAGTGGGAGAAACATCTACACAAAAGCACATATCATTGGAAAATAATGATTTAATACTTTTCAATACTTAAGCTTCTATATGTAAACTAGAGGCCTGGCACATGGATTCGTGCAATGGTGGGGTCCCTCAGCCTGGCTTGTGCCCTCTCAAGGGATGTAGGAGTTCATGAAGCGGCAGGCGGCCAGGGAGGAGCCAGAGCCCGGGTCAGGCACTGTGCTGCTCCCACTCATCCCAGCACCACTGTGCATGCTGCTGCTGCTGCCTGGTAGCGCTGCCCTGGAGGCGGGAGAGGCTCACACTGCCGCAGCTGTGCTTGCCAGCCTTGAGCTGGGCTTCTGGCATACATTGGTCAGCTGAGCAGCACTCCTGCTGTGGGACGCACTGGCATAAGGGGTCAACTCCTGCGTTAAGTGTCTGTTCCCTGGTGGTCAGTGTGTGTCATAGTGACCAATCAATTGGTTGTCCAGTCCTTTGGTCACTTAAGCTTTTATATATAGACTAGAGGCCCGGTGCACAAAAATTTGTGCACTCTGAGGGGAAAGGGGGGTCCCTCAGCCTGGCCTGTGCCCTCTCGCAGTCTGGGACCCCTCGGGAGATAATGACCTGCTGGTTTAGGCCTGCTCCTGGGTGGCAGAGGGCAGGCCTAATCCCTAGCTGCAGCCCCTGGTCGGGCTCAGAGCAGGGCCGATTGGGGAGTTGGGGCGCCACCCCCTGTCATGCACAGAGCAGGGCAATCAGGAGTTTGTGATGACACCCTCAGTCACACTCAGGGTAGGGCCGATTGGGGGGTTGGGGCACCGTCCCCTGTCACACTCAAGGCAGGGTCGATGGGGAGGTTGCGGTGCCACCCACTGTCACGCACAGAGCAGGGCCAATCAGGGGGTTGGGGCACTGCCCCCTGTCACTCACAGAGCAGGGCCCATCAGGGGGGTTGGGGATCTGTACCCTGTCACGCACAGAGCAGGGCCCATCAGGGGTTGGGTCGCCGCCACTCTCACTCAGGGCAGGGACGATGGGGAGGTTATGGCTCTACCCCTTCACACACAGAGCAGGGCCCGTGGGTGGGGGGGATTGGGGCGCCGCACCCTGTCACACACAGAGCCGCAGGGCGATCAGGGGGTTGGGGAGCTCCCCCCTATCAGGCACAGAGCAGGGCTGATCAGGGGGTTGGGGCGCCTTCCCCTGTCACGAACAGAGCAGGGCGGATAGGGAGGTTGTGGCCTCGCCCCATGTCACACACAGAGCCGCAGGGCGATCAGGGGGTTTGGGCGCTGCCCCCTGTCACACTGATCCAGGTGCCAGGAGGCCTCGCGGCTCCGCTGATCCCGGTGCTGGGAGGCATATTACCCTTTTACTATATAGGGTAGAGGCCTGGTGCACGGGTGGGGGCCGGCTGGTTTGCCCTGAAGGGTGTCCTGGATTAGGGTGGGGGTCCCCACTGGGGTGCCTGGCCAGCCTGGGTGAGGGGATGATGGCTGTTTGCAGCTGGTCACACACCCTTCAGGGTAGGGGTCCCCACTGGGGTGCCTGGCCAGTCTGGGTGAGAGGCTGAGGGCTGTTTTCAGGCTGGGGGTGACTGAAGCTCCCAACCGCTCCTTTTTTTCTTTTCTTTTTTATTCTGGGCCAGCTTTAGCTTTGCGGCTTGGCTCCAGCTCTTAGGCCTCTGCCGCTGAAAGAAGGTTTCTGGCCTTTGCTTACAATGTTGTGATCCTGCTGGCTGAAACCTGGCGGACTAAAGAATGTTTCTGGGGTTTTTTTTAGCTTCTATATTTGTACCATAGTTGCTTAGAGTTGCAGCTCAGAGGCCTGCAGCGGCAGGCGGGGAACGTTGGAGTCCTCTGTCACTGAAGCAAGCAAGCCTCATGTTAGTTTCAAGCTGCCTGGCTCCCGGCCGCCATCTTGGCTGGCAGTTAATTTGCATATTGCCCTGATTAGCCAATGGGAAGGGTAGCAGTTGTACACCAATTACCATGTTTCTCTTTTATTAGATAGCATGTTCAGCATTTATATAACCTGGAAAGTTCAGAGGAATTATTTTTGGAAGAATGAAGCTTTTTACCAAGTTACATTTCTTGATCCTTTATTTTTTTTAATATATTTTATTGATTTTTTACAGAGAGGAAGGGAGAGGGATAGAGAGTTAGAAACATCGATGAGAGAGAAGTATCGATCAGCTGTCTTCTGCATGCCCCCTACTGGGGGTGTGCCCGCAATCAAGGTACATGCCCTTGACCAGAATTGAACCTGGGACCCTTCAGTCCGTAGGCCGACAGTCTATCCACTGAGCAAAACCGATAGGGCCATTTCCTGATCTTTTAAGATTTACATCTTATAGGATATCATTCAGGATTCTTCAGAGAAACAGAACTAATAGGATGTGTGTGTGCATGTGTATAAATTCATATGTAGAGAGATTTAATTTATGGAATTAACTCATACAATTGTTAAATTGTTAAAGCTTTTAGGTGCAAAATCTGCAGAGTAGGTTGACAAGCTGGAGAACCAAGGAATAGCTGCTGTTTGATTCCAAGTCACTTTGCTGGAAGAATTACCTCCTCACTGGGGAAGGTTCGTCTTTTTCTATGAAAGCCTTCAAGTGATTGGATGAGTCCCACCACATTATGAAGGATTATCTGCTTTCCTGGAAGTCTGCTGATTTAAATGTTACTCTCATCTAAAAGTACCTTATTTGATCAATATTTGATCAACTATATGGCTATTGGGGTATAGTAAACTGACACATAAAATCAACCATCACGTCTGGGATGAAGTCCACTATATGGGTTTGAAGTGAAATATATTTCTCTCTAGGGAGTGTGAGAGCAGTTCCTCTCAGCCAAATATTTCCCCAAAATTCTTCTTGTAATATTCAATGCAGGATTTCATGGTTCTAACGACAATAAATATAATGGAAGCAAAACTTTAAAGAGTTCGTTACATATATGTAGGTATATTTAAAAATTGTATGTTTAATAGTATGTTCATAGTAAGATTTTTTTAAACAATGTTTCCTTCCTTTTCATCCAAATTTCACAAAGGAAGAGTTTAATTTGCTGCCTCCATTTCTTTAACAGCAGCACTCAGAACCTTATTACAGTCTTCTGGAGCCACCGTCACTGACGTCACCATTGACCTCTTCACTGCTAATGAGCATTTTCAGCCTTTTGAATTTACTGCTTCCTTCTTCTTGACAGTCAACATTACCTTCTCAAAGTCCAGGAACTTCTTCATCTCCTTCATAGCTCTTCATTTTCTGATCATCTCAGAATTTTGCAGAATCTCTTCCTCATCTATACAAACTCCAAAGTCAGTATCATATACTTGGAAAGATTTGAAACATCTAATGACCTGGAAAAATTTACTTTTCATCTCCTGAATAACTCCAGATATTTTACAGGGTCCCATGCAGGCACTTGGCATGGTGGCCCAGGACCCTGGCACAGAGACGACCTCACCTCTCTTATGCTTTTCACAGCACTTTGAAGGCCACATGACATCTTTGTAGAAACTGGGCTACTTCCCACTTTTCTGTCTCACTACTTGCTTCACACTCCCTAACCATCGACCTGCCATCCTGTCCTCATCAGTGAGACTTAATTCAAAGGGAACTTCTTAGGGACTCCCTGTAAGAACCACACTCCCAGGTATGCTCTCTCTCTTTTCTACTCCTTGTTGAATGAAATAAGAAGTAAAAACTCTGACATATCACAACTATGAAATTGTGCCTTTTTTATTATAAGACACTTCATATGATATCAATGACATAGAGGTTTTATTTAAAAACAGAAGCATAAAAAAATGTTTCCTAAATATAAAAAAAATTAATAATCTAGACAATTTAAGAGATTTACAATAAAAAGACCCACTGCTTTGAATATTATAGACAAGAATACCATTTGGGGTAATTGGTCTCTTGATTTATAAATATAAAATAATTGACTGGACTTAAAAATTTTTAAAAATGATAAATATAAATTATTTATATAAATAAGGATATTATTTTTTAAATCTGTGGTAATGTAATATTTAATAATATCGGATTAAATGTGAAATACTTTCCTAGAGATCTGAAGTTAGATGACAAGAATCGCAGAATTTTTGGGCACTTAGAATTACCAGCTGTAACCCGTCATGTAATTGGTGGGAAAAATAAGATTTAACAAAGACATGACTTTATGAGAACATAGGTACTCTGAGTGTCATTAGAGGTTATTTCTGCTCTATAAATATTACTGAAGTGGTTTCCAAACCAACTAAATCAGAATCATTGTGCAGAGCTTCAAACCTTTCAGTGTGTGTGTGTGTGTGTGTGTGTACGCGCGCGCACACACACAATTCTCTGAAATCACATTTTTTTTTTTTTTTTTTTACATTGTGACTTGGCAGCTTCTCCCACCATACTGTAGAATGCATTTATTTAGGCTTTGTATTTTGATGGACTTTGTGACCTGCTTTGAGCAACAGCATGTGGAATAAAGAGAGTTGTGCTAGTTCTGAGCTAAGGACTCAGGCTGCCTGCCCTTCCCACTGCCACTCTCACCGCTGGAATCTGCAGAGCTGGATGAGGAAAGCCTAACCTGGCCTGTGGAATGGGGGAAGACATGTGTCCTAGTTGCCCTTTCACCTCAGCCAACAAAAATATACCATCTTAGACTGTTCATCCCCTAGGCAAGGGCCTAGCCAATCCAGCATTAAGATTGGCAGCTGAATATAATGACAGAGCTCAGCCATACATAGAAGAATCACCCGACTGAGCTCAGCTCCAGGTGCTGAGCCACAGAATCTTAAGCTAAGCAAATGGTTATTTTATTAAATGAAGCAGTGTTAGGGTTTGTTTGTTTTGTCTTGTTTTTACACAATAACAGAAATCTGACACACTGGTTAATTTCTGTAAGATATAAAAGTTTAACATTTACTAGTCTTTTGCTTTGCTGTCTCTCCAAAATTCATTTTTAAGAGAAACCCAAAAGGGGACCTAAAGTTTAGAATATGAAAGATGAATTTCTATATAGCCTTCTAAATATATCTGAGCAGCCCTGACCCATGTTGCTCCATTGGTTGTAGCAATGTCCCATACATCAAAAGGTTGTGAGTTCAACTCCTGGGTGGGGCACATACCCAGGTTACAGGTTCTATCCCTGGCTGGGGTATGTGCAGGAGGCAGCCAGCCAATCCATGATTCTCTCTCTCTCTCCCTCTCTCTCTAAAAATCAGTAAAAACATATCTTCAGGCAAGGATTAAAAAATAATAAAAATAAATAAATATGACTGAACAATAATACATTAAAATTTTGAAAACATTATACACATGTATTTATGAAGGATCTATTGAAAAACAAATTGTAGTTCAAATAAACACAGCACATTGTAGTGCTGGTTTTGCAAATTTAGTAATTTTAGTAGGAAATTAAATTTCATCTGAACCACATATCAAACTGTCAGTTCCTTTCTTGTAAATTCAATGTAACTTGTGCTGCCTGAACATAATCAGAAAATTAGTTATTAAGCTTTCTTTATATGGCAACTAAAGTTTAAAGTCCTAAAAGCTCTCAAGGATAATTTTATATTAGAAGCCACCCAGGACACAATTAAATTTTTATGTACACTTACACTGACAGTTGTCAGAAAATGCCTTGAGAACTTAGCGTACATTTGTTTCTGTGTAAGAGTAATTAGTACCCATTCCCAAAAGGGTACTTAATGTACAGTGGAACTCGGGACTCCCTGTGGGTAGATTATAATGGCATCATACCTCAGATGTACGTCGACCATTAATGGTAATTAAAATTCACTTTGTATCAGTGAAAAGCTAAGGGATCATTAAAGGTCGCGACTTTGGCCTTAATTATTTGGGTTATTGTTTTGATTTAATTAGATGAGTTTAATGAGTCTTTGGTTGCAGCATGGTTCTAAATTGAGCAACACACCTTGACGGTGGCTTTGACAGCCTTGGCTGCTCATTCTTCCTCGAATGGAAGTAACGTATTGTCCTCTGCACACGACAGACTAGGTCAGTTAATTCTCTCAGGAAAATATGAATTGGATGAGAAAGGAGTTTTGACTGATGCAATACAATTCAATTCAACTCAACTAACTCGGCATTTTAAACATATCCCGTTAAAGAGGATTTCCTTCCTCCATCCACTACTTTTTCCGCCATGTAAGATTTTGAAGAGAACCACCAAAATGGGGACTCTGCCCATAAATAGTCATAAGAATCTAAGATTTAATACAAGTCATTTAAGTTTTTTCCGTGGAAGATGGAGAAAGCTCCAATGGTTCGTTGTGATGAGATTGTATTAGTGTCTCAGGGCTACTAAATTACCACAAACTTTGTGGCTTTTAACAGAAAGTTATTCTTTCACAGGTATGGAGGCCAGAATTACAAAATCAATAGGTGTCAGTAGGACCATACTCCCTCTGAATGCAATGGGGAAGAATTTGTCCTTGCCATTTCAGGTTTCTGGTGGCCTTTGGTTTTGGGCAGCATAATTCCAATCATTGCCTTGATCTTTATATGGCCGTCTACCCTCTGTGCTTCACATATTTTTCTCTCTGTATCTCTATATCTGCTTTTATAAAAACCCAAGTCATTGCCTTTGGACCCACCTCATTCTAGTATGATTTCATCTTAACAAATTACATCACCAAAGAAATTCTTTCTAAATAATGTCGCATTCTGAGGTTCCTAGTGTACATAAATGTGTGGGACACTCTTCAACATCATACAGAGTAAGAACTCAATTACAGACAAAACACGGAAAGAACTGGGGAAAATGCGCTCACGCATCTATTTGAACCATGTCGCCAGAGAAGCTCACTGGAGTTTTCCTTCTCTGTAAATTGACAGGCTAGGAATATATATGCCCTTTTGGTTCTTAGCCCCTGCAAGGTTTGTTCGTATTTTAAAGGCTTGCACAATAGATGAAGTTAGTTAAGAAGAAGTGCTGAGAAATTTCCTGTAGGGAATAGGAGATGAAAAGTCTTTAAGTGAGGTGATATGAAAGTTTTTGCTGGCTTTAGACTGTCTTCACCATACATGATATCATTTATACCTCCTTTCGTGAGGTAATTTGTGAAGTATCAAACAGAATACTCCCATTAATGAAACCCAACCATAAAATTAAATTAGGTCTGACCATCAGATTTTACCAGTGAAGGGTGTACTGGTTGGTATTATGTGTTAACCTGGCTGTAACACCCAGATATGTAATCAAATTCTAATCTAGGCGTTGTTGTGAAGGTATTGTATACATGTGCTTAATATCTATCATCAATTGACTTTAATTAAAAGAAGTTACCTTAGATAATGTGGATGGGCCATATTCAATTAGTTGAGGACCTTAAGAACAAAAATTAAAGTGTCCAGGGGAAGAGGAAACTGCCTAGGACTGCCGCCATGACCCCTGGCTGAGTTTCCGCCTCCTGTCCTACCCTGTGAGTTACAGACTTGCCAGCCCCCACAAACATGAGCCAATTTCTTAAAACAAATCTATATTTTCCATTTGCATTCAAAATTTTATATACTAATTCTATTGTTTTTGTTTCTCTGAGAACCCTTACTAATAAAGTGAGTTACACACTCATCATTATAAAGTAAATCTACAATATATATAATTTTCAGATTGATGCATGTGTGTGGAAATTCATATGGTCATAAATGTAACCACAATTCAGTAGAAACATATATAAAGATCACTATAAGTGAATTTTGACCAGAATATTTTTACTTTCCAATAGTAGTATATATTCTGATATTTTTATTTGTACATACCGGTTATCATAATGGTGTTCTAGAGGAAGAGGACTAAATAATTTTAAATCAATTGCACATTAGACTTCAACAATTACTGATACATTATCCTTTCATACTACTAGAATGTAGAATAAAATAATTAGCAGTATATGTAATCTGTACCTAAAACTTGTATGTGTAATCTGGTCAGTTTGAGAAATGCATATTTGTTTATCCCACAGACTAAGTGCACTGTAAGATAGTAAAGAATAAAAAAGAAAAGTCAGTTTAATTAAACGTATTAAAGAGAGTCACCTCTGCCTGGACAGTATAGCTCAGTAGTTGAGAGCTGACCCATGAACCAAGAGGTCCCTGGTTTGATTCCCCATCAGTGCACATGCCTGGGTTGTGGATGTGGTCCCCAGTCAGGGGCCTAAAGGAGATGTTTCTATCTCTCTATCCCTTCCTTCCTCTCTAAAATCAATATTTTTGAAAAAGAGACACCTCTTAAAAGTATTTTCTTTCAGACATGTGGTATAAACAAATAATACAAATAAAATATAGAAATGAAACAAAGTAGTGTTGTAGTGTAAGAACATTATCTCTAAGCAAAAATCATCTAGACCCATCATTTACCCCCTCTAGGGGTTCAGGGAATGAGACAGAATGGGGACACAGCCAGCTCTTCTCTCCTTTCACACCCTCACCTGGTGTTCTTGTCTGGTGAGGCAGGCTACACAGTCTGAACAGCTCCCCCCATTTTAACAGCTATATATATATATATATATATATGGTAATGCCTTTATTTTGTTGTTTAGACACAGAATTAGAAATGAATGTCTACTGAATAATTTTTCAGATACAGATAAACTTTTTACTTGTGTTATACAGGGTCTTAATGCTTTGTTTTAAATAGCAGCAAGCTCCCATGAATACAGGGACAGGATCTTGCACCAATATTTCCCTAACTCCTACCACAACCTTGGATCCAGAATTCCATCACCAGGAAATTAATAATGAATAATAATTCACACTTGTAATACTGACTAAGGGTTATGCCAAGTCTCACATAAGCTTCCAAATTAATCAAACTTGTTCAATCAACTAGATTAAGGTGGTTTTATACACACACATACACACAAACATTCACATACATATATAGCATAAAAGGGCAATTCATTTTTATTTAGGCAGATCCAATATTCCCTGATCAACTTGAATAATAGGCATTTTAGATTAAATGCAGATTGAATATAAGTATGATTTCAGCAAGCCTAGATATTCTTCATATCATTTGTCACCCTAAGACTAGAGGCCTGGTGCACAAAATTCTTGCTCAGGTAGGGTCCCTAGGCTTGGCTGGCGATCAGGGCTGATCTGTGGAGTGACTGGTGGGGTGATCAGGGGGGGGGGCACTGTTCCTACCTTGGCTGACCTGGCACCATCTGCTCGCAGGCCACACCCCCTGCTGCTGCCGCCTGTTGCCTCCCTCTATGGGGCAACCAGCGGGGCAATCAGGGGCCCCCATTGGCACGTGCCTTGGCAGGCCTGGGGCCTGCAGGCTGGGGGCAGCTCCTGTATTGAGCATCTTCCCCCTGGTGGTCAGTGGGCATCATAGCAACCGGTAGTTCCTCTGGTCGTTCCACCATTAAGTGATTTGCATATTAAGTTTTTTTTTTGTATAGAAAAAGATAAATATAATGTATATCTAATTTCCTTTACTTGATTCATATGCTGATTCTTATTATGTTTTTTAATTGTCCTTAGAATAAAGACAGATATACCAAAAGTTTTTTTTTCATTGAGGAATCTTGAGATTTGTTTTTCCCTTAGTGAACCAGAATGGAACATTCTGATATTGATTAACCTATCCCAGGTTTTCAATATCTGGGTTAAATAAACAAAGTTAAAACACACTAAATTAGTTAATTAAATATTTTAAGACATATAATAAATTTGACTTATTTTTTATTGTTGTTAATCCTCTCCTAAGGATATTTTTCTATTGATATTTAGATAGAGTGGAAGGAAGGGAGGGGAGAGACAGAAAGTGAGAAACATCGATGTGAAGAAGACACATTGGTTGGTTGCTTCCCACACATTCCCCTACATGGGCCAGGGATCAAACCTGAAACTGAGGAACATGCACTTGACTGGAATTGAACACTGGACCCTATAGTCCACTGAATAATGCTCTATCCATTGAGCCGAATATACTAGGGCTGGACTTGTTTTAATTAAATGATGGTACATAAGTTTTACTTCTATAGCTGATAACATTGAGTTTTTACAATTTGATAAATCTTTTAGCTTTATTATCCTATAATTATTTAAGCCTTTAACCCAGTTACTCACAGCACCAACTTTATAGAAATTAAATTCAATCAGTAACTTTTAAACTAATCAGTTAGTATTTGCTGTGTAAACAGCAGTAGCTAAATCACACTTGATCCACTATTTAATTGAAGCTATGACTTGTATGCACTGTGTGGGATTTTGCAGACCAAAAGTGCCTTATTAGCATTATTCTTAATATGAGAATAATTATCTGTCCTAGTGAGGAAAAAAGACACAATATTTTTATATCCTCCATTTGATAAATGTCTTTTTTTTCTTTGTTCAAATCTATAGAGCATACATGACTACTGATGGGAGATTAATGTTAATTAAATTGACTTTATAGTAACAATTGCCATACTTTCTGTGAACTGTACAGTGGATTTTCTTATGGGAAAAAAGATGACTGCTTTCTGCATTACTTCCATTATTATCAAGAACCTTCCCACATCCTGCCATAACTTGTTTGGGATGTAATCTTTCTCCTCAATTCTGATAAAAAAATAAAGGTGCCTATGCATATTTCCACTAATTTTACAGAAGGATAATAAATACTTACCATAATTCTGTTTATCCTATCTAATAAAGAGGGAACATGCTAATTGATCCTCACGCCATCGCAAAGATGGCGGCACCCACAGCCAGTAAGGAGGGAATATGCTAATTGACTGCCCCACCCTCAAAGATAGCGGTGCCCACAGCCACAAGATGGCAGCTCCCAGTCACCTCAGTCCCATCAGGGTGGCAGGCATGCAGCAAAGCCCTCAGGAGGGCCTGGCCTTGCCACACACTTGCCTCTGGAGTCCCCCAGTCCTGTCAGCCCCTAAGCCGCCCAGGGCCGGCCCGAGGTGCAGGCAAGCCTCGAATGGCTTCAATGTGTCTCTCCCTCTCCATTCCTCTCTGAAATCAATACAAAATATTTTTTTTAAATGTGTTTTCTATCTTTAGCAAAAAGCAATTGATAATAGAGGAAGACTCCTGTATTGAATCGATAATAAATTCAATAGAGGAGACTTTAGGTCTTTAATTGTGAGTAAATGATATATACTGGTGATTTTCAACCAATGTGCTACAGCACACTGGTATGCCACAATAATTTTTAAAACATGCAGTACCTGACTATTTAGTCAGGTGAACTAACCAATTTTCCCTTAGATTGTCAAATAAAAAAAAATGACTAATGTCAACACAACAATAGCCTTCCAGTGTGAGTTAATCAAACTTATACCTATTTTTTTGTCAGCTAGGCAAATATATAATTTTTGGTGTGCTTCAGAATTTTAGTACTTAGCTTATGTGTACCATGAGATGAAAAGGGTTGAAAAGCACTGACACAAATAACTGATATTCTCATCTACATACTGTTGGCCAATTTGTTTTTGTATTTGTATTTTATAATAACTGTTGAATTACTTAAGAGTAAAGGGTGAATTCAAATACTAGAATATTATGTAAAGTTTAAAAATGCTTAGTAAGTAATGGAATCTAAAAACCTGTTTATGTTTCCATATCACAAATTATAGTACAAGAGTATTAGTATTTCATGACTTCTGAGAATCAAATAGTGTGCAGAGACTTGATTTTTCATCAACATCTTGTCCTCCCTGGTGCCTCAGACATATACACTGAGGTTGGGCATGTGACCCCACAATATATTTTCTAGCCTGCTTTGAAGCTAAATACTAGGCAATGGATTGTAAAGTCAAATATCTAGAGGGTATTTTTGACCTCTTTTTCATCCCCTCCACGATCCTCCTGCCTATGTTTTAGAGCTGCTGTCTTGGACTTTAAGTTAGAGACAATACCTGATGGAGCAACAAGTAAAAAGATCCAGGGTCTCTGATAGCACAAAACTCCAAACCAGCCCTAAGCTTTTGTGTGAGCAAAATAGATTATTTTGTTAATGGCACATGCTATTTTCGGGTTTGGGTAATTTGCAGCTAAACCTCATCCTAACTAATACAGAATTGTTGGAGGAAAGAGGGATGATGCTGACTAAATAGCCTGGCATTTTTATCAAAGAACAGTCATTCTTTACCTTTTAAGTGATTCCCGAACACACTAGAGAAACATTGTCTGCTGAATGTTTGTGATATTACAAATGATACTCTAGACTAATGTCCCTGTTTTCTCTACTACAACTTGTTTGATTAGTCCCTTGACACTCTTCTCAATTGAGGAAAGGAAAAAGCAATTCATGACATTTTCAGAAATGTGGCTAATCTACTTTCACAAGCTTGTCAGCTGGGGTTTCAAGCTCAGGGTGACTGCAGTGTTGTTGTTTTTAACGCATTATATTCTAAGGGAAGCTTAGCTTTTTTTAGTAACAAATCTCTCCCATTATGTTGGCCAACAGTGTCTTTTCCTTGACTTGATGTGTAACCTTCCTAAAATGACCTAGGAACTTAGATCCCAAAGGACCATATCCAATGTAAGCCCTCTTGCCAAAGGGAAACTAGATGGTTGTTTTTACAGTTAAAACTTGAGGCACAAATGCATCTCACTGCAGAAGAGATAAGAGAATATGATTCATAGCATCACAGCATTCAAATGTTTCAGAGCATCTGTAGCTCACCGGTGAGGGAAAGACACCTGAAATCATATGCCCTTCTTTTGTTCCTTTACTTTCTCTTCAAGGGAAAAAATTAAATTAGAGAGAATTATAAAGAGAATGGCAACACGGGGAAAACTGGGAGGGAGGAGGGAGCAGAAAATGAGTTCTAGAAGTCATGTCAAACTTAAGGCAAGACATGTATTGACAGCTAATCAATTTTTTAAAAAATTCTCTTGCACTCTATGATTTACCTGTGAGTGCAAGCATAAACATTGATGTCCTAATGATATAGGAGAATGCAGTGGTTTGGTAGGGCTCATTATCAAGTAAAAGCAAAACTTGGTTAATTTACACTCCAAGGCTATGATCTACTACCAATGTACATTTTTAGATTGTAAATTCTTCATGGTTTGCATTGCAAATAATGTGGAACAGCTCTTCACGTCAAAAAGTGAAGTAAAATTATATATCACACAATATTGGATGCATTTCAGAGGCCAAATCACCTATATTTGCTTTACTCAGTTTTATGAATGAAGAAATAAATGTATTCTATGTGGGGATTTTATCCTAATGAGTCAAGTGCTTGATTTTCACTTACATATGAATATTAAAAGTAACATGAACCCATATCTAAACAAGCTGAACACAAAGACTATTATTACTGGTTGTCTTATAATTGTCAGTCCCCAGTGAAATTCACTTTCCAGCCCACCAAAGATGAGTCCGTAGGTGCCTGTTTATTATGCCAGTTTGACCCTATCCAATCTTTATCCCAGTCTAGTTTTTGAGGCAGATTTTGCCCTGATGTCTGCCCTTACACAGTCCATGGTAATACAGTTAAGGCTGGGTGAAGTATTGTCCTATCACTCCAAACATCTGATCTTGTTTGAAACTTTCTGATATTGATACTGGATTCTAGATCATTCCCCACCTCTGTGTATATTACCTTGGTGTCTAGATACGTGAAGAGTTTCACAGACAGCGAGACTTCTGAGATATTTTCCTATGGTACCTAGGTTAAATATTTCTGTGAACTTTCCTACCTCCATTCTCTATTGCTAGGGTACCTCATTCTTTGGGCACCATTAACTTTCACCTTGGACTTTCAGCACAGATCTGCATAATAGTAGGCCAAAATTTGGATGGTGTCATTCGCTCTCAGGTATCAGCTGGGCATAATTCCAATAACTCCTACTTATTTACCGAGTCTAGTGCCAGAGCTCGATGCCTATCCCAACTTCCCTTGTGTCCTTGATATAGTCAGCCATAAGTTTAATTCAGTTCCACAAACATACGCTGAGAATCTACTGTGTGCCAGGCATTTGATAGATTAAAGTTAATAAATTATTGGTTGCATCTTTGTGAGGAAAAATACACAGGAAAATCAATATATCTATTCAATATGTTAATGAATGGTCCAGAAATTTAATAATTTAAAATAGCAAAAGAGAAAAAATGGATACTTGTACTGGTCAGAAGTATAGTTCTAGAACAAAATCAGTTAACTGATTTGCAAGAAGTCTGAATAAAGAACCAACATAACAGCAGAAGGTTCCTTGTGTACCCTTGTTTCTCCAATACCTAATATATAGCCCAGTACATAGTTGACATGCACTAAATATTTTTGAATGAATTACTAAGTAAATAAATAAATGTATTCTTACAGAAAATTAAGTTAAATATATTAATGTAAAATTTTCACTGATGTAGATCTGTGATTCAAATTTCCACACTTTATGTATTAAATTGTAGCATGTAATGTTGATCTATAAGGTGTCTTTATACACTACTTCAATTAGAACAAAAATGCCCCAAAAGAGAGAGAACACTTCTATGGAAAATTGAAGAGTTGGTTATTTATATTGAAACTAGAGGCCCGGTGCATGAAATTCGTGCATGGGTAGGGTCCCTAGTGGCTGCCGGCTGCCTGCCAGGGCCTCCCTTCACCTGGCTGCCTGTAGCTGCTGCTGGCCGGGGCCTTCCGTGCCACCCCCTGGTGGTAAGCGTACATCTAACTCCAGGTTGGTCCAACTCCCACCCGTGGGGACAATTTGCATATTAGCCTTTTATTATATAGGATGGTGCACCTGGGGACATAAAACACACACACACACACACACACACACACACACAAATATACAAAACCTGACCCCCCAATAGAAATGTGATGATTTTGGTGATTGCCAGAGAACTACACATACAATTATGTGTTCAACTATTTATAAATTTATGAAGCTATTAAGAGGTATCTATTACTAAACAAAATATCAAGTTTATCCTGTATAATATATATATGTATATATATATATATATATATATATATGTATATATATATATATATGTATATATATATATAAAACATTTTATTTTTTCTGCAATTTGATAATATCTCCATTTTTATACATTTTGGTGTCATTTCTATTTCCATTTATAACAATATCAATACAGAAGAAAAATGTACTTTTAGTTTTATAAAGTAATTTTATATACAATGAGTGATTATCACTAAGTGCTATAATGGTTCTCTTCCATTCTCTTAGAGTTTATATGGCTTCTGTGGGGGTCTCTGAGATTATCTTTTTCAATTGCTGACATAGTCTTTAATTCTAAATTGCTCCTTATATCAAAGCTCCTGAGATGAATAATCTATGTCAAAAGGACATTTCAGACAAAGAAGTGCTTAGTTCTAGTCAGACTTGGGAGAACACAATATTGTTTATAACACTCTGTTCTATATTTTAGGACCTTAATAACCTTTCTAGAGAAGCTGAGCCACTTGCTAATCAATAGTAATTACTTTTTTTCTAACCACCTATAAAGTATTTAAACCCTAAAAGTAAGTTTTTAAAAGTCACACTCTTATTTTCTAGACATTAAATATGTAGTTATAGTCAAGTTTTGATACTTATAATGTATTCTCTGTTGCAGCTTTAAGTAGGAACATTTTCATCAAATGAAAATGAAAAAGGTCTTTTTCAAGAAGGTAGTTGTAAATATCATAATTTTTGAAAGATTAAGGCAAGAAAAAATTTCCAATCAGCTTCAAAATTGTATTGAATAAGGGCACACGGATATTAAATGGATAGCTAGATATATAAATATACTATGAAATATTTTTTCTGAAGTCAAGTGAATAAATAGTTAAAATCCATGTAGTTTATTTCAAAACATAAAGTCTAATAAAAATTGCTGTTGGAAATTTTTCTTGTCTTACAGAAAAAGGATAAGGTGTGGGGTTTTATTGAAATGTATAGGAAATCATCATTAGCAGGTTAATAGCAAGAAAAAAAATCTAGAACTTCAAAAATGAATAGCTACTAAAGATTAACAATAAATTTGTAGGGAAATCAAACATATTAGCAAATTAATGGTGACTATCAGACTTAAGTTAAATGATGTCATTGGAGAAACATGAAGAATATAATATATAACATAAAGTAGTTTTGTGTGTCCATTTAAAAAATGATTCTTCTATTTAAACTCTGTTAGGCAATATACTCACATTAAAGATACCAGAGTTATTTCATAGAAACAAAAGGCATTTTCTCTCAAGTGTTCTTTTATTACTTTTTATATATTCTCTAATATAATTAACAAAATTACTGGGTAATTTATGCTAAAAAACTATATAGCAATTTTAAACTTCTTTGTTCTTTTTATTATATCAATTCTGGCCAAATTCAGAAAAAGAAATTTTACAAAATATATTTTTTAGGTTTTTTTATAATTGTAACTTGCCTACTCCAGATTTGCATTATTTATTTTAATATTCAGCTGAAACTGAAGTTTTCTTTTTTAAAAATATACTTTTATTGATTTCAGAGAGGAAGGGAGAGGGAGGGAGAGAGATAGAAACAGCAATGATGAGAGACTATTATTGATTGGCTGCCTCTTGCAAGCCCCACATCGGAGATGGAGCTCACAACCTATCATGTGTCCCGACCTGGAAACAAACCGTGACCTCCTGGTTCAGAGGTATATGCTCGCCCACTGAGCAACACTGGCTGGACTGAATTTTTTTTACATATTAAAATATACAATTAATGGTACATTTATAACAGTTATAATTATATAATTGTATTAAAGTTTTTCATTTACACATCAGTATTCTTCAATACACTGGTAGAGCTAGAGGACAAGACCTGTGACATATTTATTTCTTTAGCCTCTGTCAGTTAAAACATACGAGTTGCATGAAATTAGCTTTGTCTTCATTCTGAGCATAGGCAACAAATACTGAGCTTTGATTGCACAGTAAAACCTATTCTAAATTGGTTTAATGAGGGCTAAAATAGTTTAATTAATAAGAGATATAGTTCTTAAATATATAACATTTTTTAAATTGTAGGTATATGTGACTTTAATTTATACAAATATTATATATTTATTATTATTTTTTTTAATTTGCTTGTTTCTCCTAAAGCATGAGGAGAGGTCTTCAAAGAAACAAACATAGGTAGTTTTCATTTCCATATATTGAATAGGTTACAAAATTCAAAAAATAGCAGGAACTCTTTTTCTACAGTTAAATATTTCAGAATTTTAAAAGCAAAATTAGAATTAGATAACTTAATGGATAATATCAAAAGTTTTAGCATGTTATATAAAAATTTGTATTAAAACAGTAAAATATAAACTGTTCTTAGTAGATTTTAAATTGGTTTGAAAAATTAAACCTGAGACTGAGGTAACTAGATAAAATTATATATAATTGAATGAAAACAAATCATATTTTGAACTTATTTTGAAGATATTTGACAACAGAACATGAAAAAGTAATAAAAATAATCTAGTATGATGTTTTAGTAAGTTAAAAACTGTCTTCTTAGAGCAATTGACCTCTAATTTCCTTACAAAGTGTAGAGGTTTTTAGACCTTGAATCCTGTCTGGTAAGATAAATTATAGTAAGGATGATTCTTTCTGCTAAGAAAGATTTTACTCTCTTCCAGTTTTTCATTCACTCCTATCCTTGACATGTAAGGGACTGAATAGAATATTAAGAAATTCCCCAATTTAACATAGAGACTATAACTACAATGTAATTTTTGAAAGTTTTAGAGTGAATTGTCCTGGGACATACCAGTGTTATATGATGACATTATAATTCCTACTTATGAGTTAGCGTAAAATTATATTATCTAAAATAGGCTAGGTTATGATGCAATGACAAATTAACCCTGAAAATATTTTTATAACAAAATTAATAGTTCATATCTTGCTAATTTTACATGACCTGTGAGGTTAAGTGTTTCTTTTCAAAGTCACTATGGGACCAGGCTGACACTCCGTCCTCATGCAGATGTTCCATCTGCAACGTGTAACCTTATCAGTCATCTCAGCTCACGAAGAGAGACAGGAGAATTGGGCTTTTCATTAGCCTAGAAATGTTATATCCTATTCCACTGAACAGAGAAAGTCAGAGGACCCTGCTTAACTTGAAGGGGATTTGGAAATATAGATGGAGAAGCAGATGGAATTTTTTAGGTGATGATATAGTAGGAGGTTAGACAGACATGAGCAGAGCAGACAAGACAAGCCAGGTATGGAAAGTAACCAGGGATGACAAATACTGTAGAGTGTGACCTCACCCCAGGGTGACCTTTCCTCCCCTAGCATATCTCCGATCATGCTGATTAGACTCCTGACTTTTCATAACCCTGGTCATGGGATTCAGACCTCCCCTGACCCTTCCCCCCCCCCCCCCAGCATGTGGATAGTCATGCAATAGACTCCCTTAAAGGAGAAACAAGGGGGCCGGAGAAAAGCATCATATGACTCCCATATAAGTCTTTGCAGGACCACTCGCTTAAGTATTAAGCACTCAAGTCAATGAGGTTCTGACCCACATCAAATAATCTTAGGAAGAAACCCTCAAGTTTGTTGACCACAGAAACAGAGTTTTGGTCAAACTAGATATAACATCTCGGCCTCAGTTGTGTTTCAGCTCCAGGCCCAGAAAAGAAGCACGAGGCCAGGTGGTGAAATGGCATGGTTGACATCAGCACCAGCTGTGATGACTAATGATCCACTGCTCTGGTGCCAACCAATCACTACAGACCATGACCCTGAAAGGGAACACCTGGAAAGTTAATGAATATTCTATTTAGGTCTCCTCTGAGACCTCCCTAAAATTCCTGCCTAAAATTCCTAAGATGAAGGACCAGGGATCTCTCTTTCTGTCTCTCTCTGTCCCTCTTTCTCCCCCACCTCTAGAGCACACCCAAGCCTTTTCTTCTCTCCCTCCCTCAGGAACATTTTCTTTGTCTTTCTTTCTCCTAAGCTCCAAGGACCCTTCTTTTGCCTCAGTAAATTGTTTCCTGAGTCAGCACAGCCCAGCTAGCTCAGTGCTTCTACAGTTCACTTCTTCTACCCCTGTGACTTTCTAAATAAGCCTCCACTTGTATGTAAGTCTTAATTCTTAATTCTTTCTTAGCCAGAACTCAAGGTCAGAGGTCTAACATCTGGTGCCATTCTCCCTCAACATTCAGGCTTACTCTTTCCATAGCAATAATCAATAGTTTATATGTTGTAAATTGAACTGTACGATGCTGATTAAGTTGTACTGGTAAATGCTTTTTTATGATGCTTGCCTGAAGTGAATAATGTAGTCATGAAAATTTCAAAGAATAACAGAATGAATCCTAAATTATGATTTTATGTTATTATATTTAGGTCTCTATCGTAGCAAACACTCAAATTACAATTGTTTGGTAGGAAAAAGCATTTCTACAATGCTTCTCTGAGAATAGAGTTTTGTTTTGTTTTTTCTCCCCGTAACAAAAAGGGCAACCATTGAAGTAGGAAGGACAAAACCCATGAACCTCTGCAAGTGACAGGTAAAACTAGAATGGCAGCTCTGTTTTGTTATTTAAAATCAATACTTAAGAGCCTTCCTTCTTCACAAAGATAAAGGAGTTATCAGAGCTAATGGCTGAGGTGAATGCTTAGCACTGTTTTAACAGATTACAGGTCGATTTTAATTTTGCTTTACAAATTACAAAGGAGCCCATCAATAAGATTATGGACAGAGAAACACCCAAACACTGCTGAGAAAGTAGTTCACCCCTTCAAGTTCAAATAGATTAGAGAAAAATATAAAGGGGGGGGGATTTGCCAGCAGACAATGCAAAGGATATATTTTTTGTTTGTGCATAAGCCATGCAAAACTCATCCTAACATAATCACACTGTAATAGAAGCTGGTAATTATGTATCAGAAATATTTGGTGAGAAGCTTAGAAGAAATTTCCTGGGTTAATCCAAAAAGGTGACATAGCAAATTTCTTAAATATATAAAATTATCACTAAAAAATATATTTACTAGTATAGAGACTTTTAATAAGTAATACTAAGTGTAGTTTATTTATATTTTAGGAATATTTTATTATTAAGGATAGTCCTTTCACAGACTATTCAAACATTTCAGAGAAACATAATATTCTCAGCTCACAAATACAGAAATCGCTCTATGCCTGATTACATATGATTTCTGTTGTTTTCTTATACTGGAACCATCATTTTCTCTCTGCACTAGTTATACTAGAATTAACCAATAAATTGGGTAAACATTCTTAAAAACAAAGAAAAAATCAAAGCAAAATTAATCTAATTTAATATGAAAAATGTTTATAAGTTTATGGCATTCTATTACATTTCTAGCAAAAATTATGATCAATATATGAAGAACATATTCTAAGAAAAAGGATCGTATAAGAGTGCATATCCATATATGATAAAATTGTATAGAACTTCAAAAGTATGATCAAATTATAGAAAAAGAACCAAAGAAAATAGTAGTAAGCCAGCCATACCACTATTTATTTCACTTGTATTTCTAAACAGCCCCATTGTTACATGAAAGTACATTTAAGTAAAAAAAAAACAAACAAACAAAAAAAAAAAAAAAAAAAAAAAACTTTGCTTTTGAAAATCACTTTCCATGCTATTACACAAATTTTTACTTTTAAAACAGCCCTTTATGACATGGACATTTTTGCATAGTTTAAACGGGGCCAGAAGTTCTGTCCTGAAGGTGCCCTGTGCAGAGTGGAGGGGGAAGGCAAGACCCCTCTGGGTTCCCATCTCTGCTTCTCTGAAGTCATTTCAGAGTGCTTCTGGTGAGATTCCATTCTCTGCAAAGTACACAGAAAGATGTTTCACCAGGGGGGAGTTAAAGAGTTGCTGGGGAAGAAAATGCCCCCAAAGCCCTTTCTGGCACAGACAGAAATACACAAAAAAAGTTTCCTCTCTCCCTGAAACTTTCAGCAAGTGCCTCCTCCACAGTCAGTTCCTCTGGAGTCAGCGCCTCAAGCAGAGAGGGCAGGCGCTACCAGTCAGGGAACTCAGTGAAGCAAAGTATGCGCTTCGTCTGGAAAACACCGGATTCCCTTCAGACCACTCCAGAGGCAGTCAGCCAGAAGCTAAAATTTGGTTCTCAAGACTCCTCGGGGCAAAGGTTCAAAGGGCTTATTCTATAAATTGCTCCGCGGATTGTTTTCAGTTGTAATTAAGGGAACTAAAGTTCTGTAAGTCAAATGGAAGACTGTCAATGAAGTGAGACATAATTACCCGGTGGTAGTTGAGAGTTCTTCATTTGTGCGTCAGTGACAAAGCTGACAAGCACAGAGTTTTGAGGACTGGAGAGGTGGGGTCAGAAGAAATCATTACAAGGCCTGGAGTGCAAACTTTACACTTAGTGTCTCTGGCGCAGTGAATTTGAAACCTGTTTCATTAGCAAGATTTACTTTTGATCACAGCCAGAAGGCATGTGTCAGGAGAGTAAAGAATGAAACATCTAACTCCTCTATTGACGAACTTACATCCTGTGAAAACCGTTGACACATTCACTTTCCTGGTATCTGGTAATCTTGGTAATCTAGGAGAAAACTGTGTAAATGAAAAAGCTGCCATGAACTCATATTTTTAATCCCTCTTTCCTATGTCCACAAATTAGGAAAATTTACTTTTTGACATTATATTGGAGGACACAGTGTGCTTGTCATACGACCAATATTTCATTACATGTTGTCTCATTTAATCTTACAAATCTCTTGAAGCAGACATGATCTCTAATGTCCTGAAACTGGACTCCGTGGAAGTTAAGTAACTATTTGATATATTAATCGAAATGGAGGTCAATCTGAGGCAAAGTGCGTTCTTTTCTCATTTCATCAGGCTACATCTTCAGGTACTTTTTCATACACAACTCAGGGACCATACTTTCATACACAGGAGAACAACACAAATTAAAACGTAGCAGTATCAAGCGTATGTGGTCTGAAATCATTGCACTTCCTCGGTGTTGGCAAAGGCAGTCTCATGCCTTCAGTTTTTTGACGCCAGCAACACCATCTAAGAATGAGCCTTGAGCCTGAAACATGTCCTTACTAAGTCAGAAAGAGCCCTCACAGCCGTGCTGGCCTGATCACCCCATTCGGAAATATCTTTTCCTCGACGTGTATCCCTTTATTCTCTTTAATAATAAAGAGACCTGTGTCAATGGTCCCCAGGCATATGCTGAGCTTTCTGTACTTCAGACACAATGCGGAAGGGTTAGGGTCTGTCCACTGCAGCATGAAGTGGAGGGTGTGCAGCTACGTTGCCTGCCTGGGCTGTGGAGTGGATCTGCTGGCCACAAGGGACCAGCTCATGGCTAGTTGAGTGTTTTCTGTTCTCAGCAACATTGAATTATGCACTGGTCTCCCCGCTGGTGGCATTATCTGCCTTTTAATTTTTGCCTCACAGCCTTGCTACCCAATAAATAGTGAAACACATAACTCTGTCATAGTAAGCAGTTATATGAAGTCAAATAAATGGACAATTAATAAAATTGTCTGCAAGCTACTTGTATCACCACCACGTTGAAAGGGAAGATTTAACAGAAGACATCTTTGTCTTTGGAACATAACTTAAATTATATTTTTTGTTTTAAGGCCATCTTATCTAACTTCTTTGATTAAATACTGTCCCAGCCATTGCCACAGTTCTAGTACTGCTCACCTCTCCACTCTGCCTATAGAAATCCAATCCAACATAAATCCAGAAGTCAAGCATTGTGCAGCATAGGAATTCATGAATCATATAAACACTAGTTAAGCATAAAACATATTTAAAAGGCAAAGAAAAAATCTAAATCACAATAAATGTGAATCTATTATCAATGATGATATCATCATCTTTGATATATATTTTTGAGCCCAGCAGGCAGTATGCTGTGTTTTCCAAATCATTAAACCTTTAAAGAGTTCCTCATTTTAGACACAGATAGACCTCAGTAAAGCAGATGCACTAAACGCATGAATGGTCAGAGAGCCGAGCTGTCTCCCTTGGGTAGGTAGATGGAGAGTTGCAAAACTGAGTCACAAGGACTCCTGGGGCCATCCCAGATGACAGAGAATAAAACACAACTAGCAGTCCATGGTAACATTCCTCATATAGATTAAAATTGGGGGTATATGTCTATGTATATTTGTGCATCTTCTGCACACACATATTCTTGTCTATATTTTGTATATAGTAATGCCCTAATCAAAATTCAGTTTAACTTGTTCTATAGAAACTTTCTAATCTAGTTAATTTCATTGACTTCTGCTAAGTTTATTTAACATGTGCGGGTCTTACTGGACACCAGTCAGACTTGTAGAGTTAGATATCAGAGATTGACATCTCGACTGATATCTTATATGTTCCTCTACCTTTACTTATACCACCAGCTCCTGTGCAAACCTGTTCCTACCCTGTTTCCATTTCCTAATTCTCTTAATATCATCACTATCTACCCAATTGCAAGGCCAAGACCTAAGAGTCAACCTCCCTTTCTCTTCCATCTCCTTCCCCATAGACAAATTCAATTTATTGGCAAGTCCTATTGGCTCTGACTCCAAAATAGATTCTGCACGACCACTGAGTCTCTGTCTCCTCACTCCTTTTACTTTAGCCAAAACCAACATCTCCTGTGTGGGTAGCTGCTTCTGTAGAGTGAAGACTACTCCTGAAACTCCATCTTGAGCCAAGTGACCTATCAAAATGATAAAAAAAAGAGCTTTAAACTTCATGCTATCTTCTCCTTGTGCTTAAAATAAAAGCTGAACTCATTTTCAGAGCAAGGTGCTGCTTGCTCTGGCAGCTGTCCATTGCTATCATCTCCCACCATGCTCAGCCTCACTTACCAGGCTCCACCTTCCGTGGTCTTCCTTCTCTTCTTCAAGAGAAAAAGCCCATTCAGTCCTCCAGACATTCACATGGTCCTATTTTGAAAATGTTCTTTGCCAGAACCATTCTCACATCCTTGGCATCTTTCTGGGTTCAAGCTTGGTTATTACTTCTTAGAGCAGCAGTTCTCAACCTGTGGGTCACGACCCCTTTGACAGTCGAACGACCCTTTCACAGGGGTCGCCTAAGACCATCCTGCATATCAGATATTTACATTACAATTTATAACAGTAGCAGCATTACAGTTATGAAGTAGCAACAAAAATAATTTTATGGTTGGGTCACAACATGAGGAACTATATTTAAAGGGCCAGAAGGTTGAGAACCACTGTCTTAGAGAGTGATTCCTTATTTGGCTATTCTAGATTAGCAGCCTGAGTACCCACCCATCTCTTTTTTGAATTATATTATCCAGTTTTATTTTCATCAAAGCCCTTTTGCAAGTGAAATATTATTTACATAATTTTTTTTAATGATGAGTTCTATCCCCCCTTACTTTAGCCCTTTGTTAAAGCCATTTGTTGTCTGTCACTGCCCATTGCATCCCCAGGGGCTAGAATGTGCTGGTACTTAGTCCATGATTAGGAAAACAATTGTGGGATGAATCAAAGTGCTTTGCTGCTGACAATAAGCCAGACAGAACCTTAAATAGAGTTGGCAGTTCTTAATGGAACAATGGAATTGACATCCTATTTCAATAATTTTATGAGAAATTTTGACATGCTCTTATCAATGCCCTGGCAAAGATTTTAAACATGGTTTTAAATATGGCAAAAAAAAAATAAAGGATGTTAAAGGAGAATTGGGAGGATTACTGCATGCAATGTTGCTGAAAATGCAAGGTATCTTCTAGTAACTTCCATTCTCCTCTCTGAAATTAGTATATTTGTGATAAAAAAAATATTCCATCTGGTTGCTAAAATACCAACCCATTTTAGGTTTTTCTTGATGCACAATCAATAGGGATTTTCTCTCACAAGTGATTTTTTTCTACATCTTTCATTCATCTAGAAAAATTCAAATAAACATTTAAACTTACTCAGACACATGGACATAATGAAGGTGTGTTTTTTTTAATATTTTTATTGATTTTTTAAGGAAGGGAGAGGGATAGAGAGTTAGAAACATCGATGAGAGAGAAACATTGATCAGCTGCCTCCTGCACGCCCCCCACTGGGGATGTGCCGGCAGTCAAGGTACATGCCCTTGACAGGAATCGAACCTGGGATCCTTCAGTCCGCAGGCCGATGCTCTATCCACTGAGCAAAACCGGTTAGGGCATGTGTTTGTTTTTTATTTTGATAAACTAAGGATCTTTGTGTGTGTGTCCATAAATCAATGGAAAAGTTTTCCTCATCTACACAGATATGACTTATTTTCTCTGATAGATGTCATGTACAGAATACTATATTCTTCCCTTACGAAGCCATACAAATATACCATATCATAAAATTGTTGCATATTTTAACTTTCAGGTCAATAAGTGTACATTCCTAATACCACATAGTCATTCATGCTTGGTGCTAAAATGCTATATAGACCTTTTTGTTGTTGTTGTTGGTATATTGCTGTATTGAAATTGGAACCCCACATTGATCCTAATGCTGATGTACAAAGTGTTCACCCTTGTACTGAGAACATAACAGCTTGCAGATTTTTTTAAAAAAGTGACAACAACTTAAATGCAGAAGAATAATTATCTAGTTTTGTCATAAATATTGTTCTTTGGGTTTTTTGTTTTGTTTTGTTTTGTTTTGTTTTTTATATGTTTTTGTAATGGATGCACCCTCAGGATTCACAGGGAATCTTTATAAGAAGCCTAGAAAGTGCAGTGAAACCGATTCCTGGAATGAACTTTCCCAGGTTCACAGAAGCTGGGAAGAGTGGCGGATTTTGACAGAACAGCTGTTAATGCCAGTACAGAGAAAGCTCTGCTTTACATCCTCATGTAGTTAGTGATCTCATCTTCAGGCCCTTCTATCATTCAACATTTCCATACACAATAATAAGGTTTCTTTTTGTGTGAAAAATGTTATTTTATGAGAGCATACATGTCTTTATAAAACCTATGGCCAGGCCCAGCTTCCTTAAGAAAATGTATAGACACCCACACGCATATTCTTGTATATTTATACACATTCCCTCTAAAACGTTGTTCTATTCGAATGTAAGTATAAAGTGGAAATCTGTTCATTGTTCTAAAATCTGGCGACATATTTCCCTTGCTTGGGAGATACACTCAAAAGTTAGAAAATGGTGGCAAAAGCCTAAGCAAAAATGAACAAGCCCTCTTCTGCTCTGCCTAGGAGAGGAAATGACTGGTTCATGTTTTCATTATTTTGCTCCAGGAAGGAGGTGGGAGTAAGGATAGCAGAGAAGGGAGGTAAGTGGAGAAGAGACAAGAAGAGAGTGTGAGAATCAAGCTTCAGGATGGGGCTGGGCTTGGGAGGAATTCAAGGTGGCAGAGTTCCTGAAAGACCTTTTAAAACCATGAAATATTAATATTCAATTTGAAGTTATTTGATCTCTGATGCACTCCTGAGATTTCTGTCCACCCTAAAACCTGTTACACTAAGAAATACTTTCTGGCAGTGTGTGTTAGAGAGAGAGAGAGAGAGAGAGAGAGAGAGAGAGAGAGAGAGAGAGAGAAAAGAAGAAGAAGAAGAAGAAGAAGAAGAAGAAGAAGAAGAAGAAGAAGAAGAAGAAGAAGAAGAAGAAGAAGAAGAAGAAGGAAAGGAAGAGGGGGAGGAAGAGGAGGAGGAAGAGGAGGAGGAGGAGGAGGAGGAGGAGGAGGAGGAGGAGGAATTTCACTCTTGGGTCAGTAGAATGCCCCTAAAAAAGCAAACTTGTGGGAGTAGACCAGCATAAGAATTCAAACCCACTTTAAAAATTAATAAAATGTAGGGAGAGCTTCAGATCTCCACAGGTAACAAGGAGTGTTGATTCACTTTTATAACTGTATGAAGAAGCAAGGAGACTTTAGATTATTTCTGTTTTCTATATATACCTATGCCTTATCTAATAAAGAAATATCAATAAGGTCTGAGTATATTGCTCTCCCTTTCTTCACACCCAACAACTAGGCAGTGAAAGGGTAAGAGTATATAGTATGCAATTCAAAGGAAGTAAAACAACTACACCAAAATCACTATATATATTACATGCATTTTTTGAGTTTTTAAAATCAACTTTTATTTAGGAAATTTTTAAAGATTTTTTTCATAAAAAGATAGTCAAGGGAGTTACTGTATATCTTTTATACAGGACCCCCTAATGTTAACATCTTAAATTATCATGATTCATTTGTCAAAACTAGGAAACTGAAACTGTCTATTACTAATAACTAAACTACAGATTTTATTTGGATTTCATTAGTTTTTCCAATTCCTGGTACCACACTGCATTTGGTTATCATGTCTCTCTAGTCTCCTGTGGTATGTAACACTTCCTCAGTCTTTTCTTGTTTCTCATGACCTTGACTCTCTTGAGAGGGTCCTTGTCCAGTATCCAGTAAAATGTTCTCCCTTCAAGATTAGTCTATTGTTTTTCTCCTGATCAGATTGGGCACCCTACAGTGTCTACTATATTGAAATTTTTAGTATAGTTTGAATATAATATTGTATTAGTTTTTATTTTACAATATAATGAATCAACATTTACATAACTTAGGATAATAAGGATGCACAAATTTATCACAATATTATATATATATATATGGCTAATATTAAAAGTGTCCCCTTGGGAGTTCGACCAGGAGAATGGGAGTTTGATCGCTCACTATGATGTGTGCTGACCGCCAGGGGGCAGCTCAGATCATAGTGGGAGACCAGTGGTGGTGGCAGGGTGCTGAGGGAGAGAGGAAAGGAGGAGGTGAGGAGGAATGGAGGCAGGGAACCTAATTGGCCCTGAAAACTGGTCAGGCCTAGGGACCCTACCTGTGCATGAATTTCGTGTACCAGGCCCTTTGTTGACTATATTTTTCTTCACCTGTTGTATTTCTTGTACTAACAGTGGCATTGTCTGTCAGGAACTCAATGGTTGAAGTGATCTGACCTATTACTCATTCTGCAGTGGAATTGTCTTTCATGTTTTAGAAACCAAATTAATGGCCAATTAGGTCATAATTTTAATATCTAGTTAGACAGCACCTTATTTAAAAAATCATGCTCAAATTTTTTATGCGTTTGTTTAAGAGTAAAACATAGTGCTTTAAATGTGAATGAAGACTATTTTGACATCTCACAGTTACATAAGCAAACTTCAACTTGTTAGCTGTGGAAGGGTATGATAGGATCACAGTAAATCCACCAGAATTATGTGAAAATATATAGGAATCTACACCACTGTTTTTCCCCCAATGAGCTCACATTCTACTTTGGGAGAAAGAGTTTACATGTATAAGGGTACTAAACTAGATCTGAATAAAAAATGTATAGCTTTAACAATTGTTCAAATTGGTTTTTTAACTACCTCCCCTTTCCCCTGACACTTGTCTTTTTTCTCCTTCCTTTCCCATTCATTACATGAAAATCTCAATCACTGACTAACCTTCAATTATCATTTCAATTTCTTTCATTTTTGCAACACTGAATAAATCCGTCTTTCATCTAATAAACCAATAGTCTTGACTTCAACAAATGATATAACACAAATGATGATCCTAACAAAAATGCACAGACCTCCTAAGCTCTAATACACCTTTCTTTTTCATTATGGGCAAAGAGAACATGTTTAGAGCAATATTTAGTGAAACACAATTTACCACCAATATCAACAGCTCAACAGAAAATTTTCTTTAAAACTCAAATGCAGCATTTTAAAATACAGAATCAAGTTGAATTGACTTGCTAGTCAGTGACTTTTCTTTTACTGTCAAATTATATAACAAGAAAGAAATTATCCTTGCAAACCCTGAAATATTAATTCTTTATTATATAAATTGCATAAAGTCATACCCATGCCAGCCTAATTTAGAACTGTATTTGAGTAGAAAAAAATATGTTTTTCTGAATTTATATTCCATTTCTATCGGTTTGCAGCCAAGGCCTAAAGAATTGCTTAATTAGCAAGCCTACTGTGTGTTACCCTGCATGTTAAGAACTGAATATGATCTCCCTCACAGAAAATTCATATTTTGAAGCTCTAATCCCAAAATTTGGAGACAAAACGCCTGTGAGAAAGCGATACAAGTTAAAGGAGGTCATAAGTATCGGACAGTAATCTGATAGGGCTTGTGCCCTTTTATGAAGTGGCAGAGATATAGGAGCTCTCTGCCATCAGAGGACACAGTGAGAAGGCAACCATCTACAAGCCAGGAGGAAATGCTCACCAGGAGTGGAATTGGCTGACACCTAGTTCTTGGACTTCTCAGAACTATGATACAATGAATTTCTGTTGCTTAAGCTTCCTAGTCTGTTATTTTGAGATGGCAGACCAAGCAGATTCAGACACTGTATGATTAAGACCTGAAGAGTTTTACACACAGAAACACACATGCACCCACCACACACACACACACACACACACACACACACACACACACACACGAAGTGTTTTGTAAGGCGCATGTAAAGTATATTAGAGAGGGAACAGGGGAAATCCAAATGTTCCTTTAATATTTAATGGAAGTCAAAAAAGAAAGACGTCAAAATATATTCATAAAACTATATAGGTACAGCTGAGCAACATTCTTAAGGGAAGGAGGAATATAAGTTTGTGAATGAGAAGTAAAAATTAATGCAAGTTTTTAAAAGTATAGGGTTTCCTCACACTACTTGGGCATAAAAGAGATGGGTCTTAAAATGCAAACACTAAGCAATATGTGTCGTGAAATATTGGTGTATTTGAAGTTTTTATTAACTATTTGTTTTTTAATTAATTAAATTGTCATTTTAGAAAATTTAGAACACACAGGTAAATAAAAATAAATTATAAAGTCATTTATAATGTGACTACTCAAAATTAAACATTAAAAATGTGGCATTTTTCTATATATATAATGCATGATACTTATGATAATGTCAGCTTTTTCCACTGAAAATCATATCATAAATATTTCTCAATGTCATTACACTGAGTGGCCAGATTACTATGACCACCTGACGTTTGTAGGCAAATTAGCTATAATTTCGTGCTGAAGTTGCTAGAGGGCTAGATCATTATAAATGTCTGAATAGCACAACATACCTAAGTATCGTTGCTGATCAGGTTTATCCTATCATGTGAATGGCGTATCCCAATGGAGATGGCTTCTTCCAACAAGACAATGCATCATGCCACAGTGCCTGTATTGTGCAGGAGTGGTTTCAAGAACATAAGGGAGACTTTACTTTGCTTAGGTGGCCCCCACAATCACCAGATCTCAATCCAATTGAGCATTTGTGGGACAAAGTTAAAAGAGCCATCAGGCAGCTAGTTCCACAACCATCAAATCTCACAGCACTGGACAGTGCTATTCATCAGGCATGGTGTCAGATTTCTCACATCACCTTTCAACATCTCATGGAGTCAATGCCAAGAGGAATCGCCACAGTATAGAAGGCAAAAGGTGGCCCAATGAAGTACTGATGGGGTGGTCATAATAATCTGGCCACTCAGTGTATATGCCATTGTTATTCTATATAATTTTTAAGGTTACCATATAGATGTCTCCATTCTTGAAACTTTATGTAGTCAAATCACCATATGTGACCTTTGTGGTTGTTTATTGGTTGTGAGATGTTTCTATTTATGAAAAACATTCAGATCATTTGTAGATTTCTTAGACTAGAGATGAGATGATCAAAACTTAACTGACACAGCATCATAAGTTTGGTGAGGATGCAGAGATGTGGGGACACATTAGATTCACAATTAGATCCCTACATTGTTCACATTGTCCTGGGAATGTAATAGGGCACAGCTTTTCTGGAAACTAATATTTTATAAGTCTTATAAAATTAAACCTAAAATTACTATATGACCCAGCAATCAGACCCTTGGTCATTTATCCTTTAGAAATAGAAATTCATGTTCACACAAAAACCACCTGTACATAAATTTTAGTAGAAGCTTTACTCTTTGTTTAATATATTTTTATTGATTTCAGAGAAGAAGGGAGAGGGAGAGAGAGATAGAAACATCAATGATGAGAGAGAATCATTGATAGGCTGCCTCCTGCATGTTCCCTACTGGGGATCGAGCCTGCAACCTGGGCATATGCCCTTGACTAGAATTGAACCTGGGACCCTTAAGTCCACACGCCGATGCTCTATCCTCTGAGCCAAACCAGCTAGGGCGAAGCTTTAGTCTTAATAGGTAAATATGGAAATAGTCCAGCTATTTTCCAGTGAGTGAATGATTCAACAAATTAATTTTACTGGGGAATACTATTCAGCAATAAAAAGGAAAAAAACACACAAACAAACTACTAATACATGCTGCTCCGTAAACAAATTTCCAGGGAATTATACTGAATGAGAAAAGCTGACACCCAAAGGTTAAACACTGTATGATTCCATCAACATAACAATTCTAAAACACAAAATTTAAGAACTGGAGGACAGATTATTGGTTAACAAAGGTTAAAAATGGGTTGGGCAGGGGAGAGAGAGATGGGAATGAGGAGTATATGGTTAGAAAAGGGCATATTTGTGCTGTGGGAGCGTTTCAGTATTTTGACTGATGCTGTGAAAACATGAACCTGTCCAAGAGGTAAAATTTTATAGAACTGAATACACACACACACACACACACACACACACACACCAGTAAAACTGGTGAAATATGAATAAGAGAAGTGGATTGTATCAATGTCAATATCCTGATTGCAAAATGGTCATTTGGTAAACTGGGCAAAGTAGATTAGGGATCTTTCTGTATTACTTCTTAAACTTTATGTGAATCTTCAATTATCTCAATAAACATTTCAATTTAAAAATTAATCACATACAAAGATTTATAGTAAAAACAATGTAAGATCATGTGAGAGCTTAGAAAAGATAAATGGTTAGCTACTTTTTGTTTGTTTTCTGTGTGTTTTTTATGGCTATGATAGTTTTTATTTCCTACTATGGGGGATTTCAGCAAAAGATTTGAACACACAATTATAGAGATTAAGAATTACAGTATATATATATATGACAGTTAAAAGACTTATAATAAGAATGTATTTACTTCATTCGTGAATAAGAGGACATATTTAAATAAATAGCTCTCAAAATAGAGGAAAATTAGTAAGTCTAGAATGTATATTTAATAATAATTTCAGTACTTATGTGATTGATATTGTGCATCCAAATAAAGGAAGGAAAATTGACCAGAATGTATAACATCTATATTAACATACTATTCAATAATGGAAACATATCATTTCTTATAGTAGAAGTAATATTTTTAAACGTTATCAGGCATAATAGAATCAAAATCTTACCACTGGTTCAAAGTAACTTTTCAAGGATTTTTTCTTTGTCAAAATATATTAGATGAAGCCTAATAAAATGTGAATATTTCCTATGAGAGAATATTCAGTTTCATATGGTAAGTTACTCTACCCAAAAAGCACACTCATATTATGTCAAATACTCTGATACTCTGTTATAATGCCTGTCTTCCCAGGTATTATGAATTGTTATGGCTGATCTCAAACGATTGTCCAATACATTTGAATTCCTCTTTATATGCAACAAATACATGTACTTTAAAAACATTGACCTTTCACTTGGTATTTGTAGACCTATCAGAATGATTTGCTCACCTAACTGTATGTGAAAAATTATAATAGCCAGAGATTGAATGTTATGGCAGAATAGAAAGACATTATCAAAGACATAGCAAACTCTACTTAGCCTAAAAATAGCAATTAAGTGGCACTGATTTCCTGTTCTGCGTTGTAGTTATGAGAAATAATTGTCCTCTTCTGCCCTACATTATTAGTTGTACTCCCAGCTACCATCCTCATTATCACTTGACAGTTCAACTGTTAAAATATTGCTGTTTTTAATGTAATTATTCTTACTTATTAGCCATTTTTCATAAAAAGCTTTGAGATAGGCTGATAAGTCTAATGCATACACAATTACAAATGAGAAATCTCAACAGTAAATGAGCAGGTAATCCTTCTGAGGTCAGAAAATAGATATTTGAGCATAAAACTAACATCTTTTTTTTTCCTTCTTTTCTAGTTTCTCAATTTGACACTTTGTTTCTTGCTATCTTGGCTGGGTCTTGGAAACAAATATGCCATTGTGTATGCCTGAATTAAAATTAATATCTGAGTATGTCTAAAAATCTACAATTTGTTCTAGTTGCTCTTGCAGCAAATTGGTAGTGACATTAACTTTTAAATATATATGCTTTTGTAGACATGTCAAAATGGGGAAAACAAAGCACTATGATGTAGAGTCAGAAGATGGATTCTACTTCAACCTCTGATTCTTTTGGACCTTATAAACTTGAACAAAACACCTAAACTCTCTGAGTTTCCTTATTCTCCATTAGGATCCAATTCAGCTATCACCTTCTATATGTAATTTTGCCTGGCTGTCCTAGGTAGACTTACCCACTTCCTCATGTGACTGCCTTGAAGGCAAGAATCATACCTTGTTCACCTTGTGCCACTAGTTTCTAGTACAGTATCTGCTAGATATAAACGTGAGGTAACTGGGTTGAGATTATGCACATGCAGTGTTTTATGAACTGCAAAGTGATTTGCAGACATAAATCTTTATAATTATTACTATCAAGTGGCAGTCACATAATTAAGGGTATTTAGTTGAGTGCTGATGATTTTTTTTTTTTTTGGTACAAAATCAACTGCAATGCAATGCCAGTAATCAGTCAACATTACTTGCATATGGACATAGGCGAGCTGATTAATTTCACGGCAGTGTTCTTTCACCTATTGATTCTCCAGGTAATTTTCTTCTCTGCTTTGTTTTTATCCATCAGTCTTCTCCAGCTTTATGTTTCTCCCCTGCTTTTAATTTTACAGTTTTATAGTCCGTCCATAAAATCCCTCTGGTCAATAGCAGAGCTGCCCTGGTCACTCTGAGCAAAGCATCCGCGGAAAACAGCCACTTCCTAATAAATTCAGTCTTCTGGTTCCAATATGCTAACAGCTAAGCTGCCAATCGCTACTAGAAAAATATCTCGTCACCTAATCAAGATTGCTCAGCTACATGTTTGTGGCCATCAGCCTCATGTGGAAGCCGGACACTGCTTGGGAACAACTCCCTTGATTCTCTGGTCAATTTGTAGTACCCTCTCCATGGTCACTTTTCCCAATCAGTTGCAGTCTTCTCAAACCCGTCTTCTGTTTCCCTACTTGCACAATCTAATAATCTAATATTTCTCTCTCTCTCTCTCTCTCTCTCTCTCTCTCTCTCTCTCTCTCTCTCTCTCTCTCTCTCTCTCCTTCTGAACCAGCCCCATCCCCCAGCCAAATGATCTAAACTATTTTATACAGAGAAAAACAAAAGTCTTCTGATGAGAATAACCTTAAACTGATAATATATATAACCTACAAACATATTCTCCAGTCATACGATTTTTTTAAATTGAGTGTCTGTTATTTAACCTTTCCTTCTGGGTTCTATATTCTCCACTGAGAAGATAAGAAGGTATTCCTTACTGCTATTAAATACTTTTTATCTTAAATTTCCCACTCCCTATGGATTCAATCACATTCATTTTCAGAACTAATTTTCTCAAGCCAAGGTGGTTAGCAACCACTTTGCTTTTCTTTCGGTCTACCCATGGTTCTTGAGAAAGTCACATCCTTCACAGCTTCCATCCTGTCAATCTTCATTTTTCAAATGCATGTGGCTTGTGCCTTACCCATAGAGGTTGGCCTAGCTCTAGCACCAAATGATTCCATTATGACTAAATTCCTTAGAAGAGGAAACAAGGAGTACCCTGGCAACAACAGGGATATTTATGTCTGAAAATACATGTGTTTACATGTTTAGCCCCAACTCTCTCCCGGTTCCTAACACAGAAATATTCAATTGTATTTCTCACAACTGTCTGTCATTCCACCAGTGGTTCCGACCTCAGGAAATGTCACCATAATCCACCCCATTGTGATATAAATAAAGACACTCAAAACTCTGAGTGTATTTTTATCTCCCCCGAATCTTCTTCAGGTCAGTCCATCATCATTTACTTACAATTTGGCACAGGTTCTTCACTGCTTTTTGTGTAATGTTGAAAAGTCTTAGAGAATCCAAAAGCCCTGATGATTTCCCCCTGCCTACCCTCTCCTCTTTAATGATGAGTATGCTCCAAACACAGTGCCTACATTTGGTTGCTTTAATACATCTTGCTCTTAATTCTTTCCAGGCCTTAGCGTTCTTTGTTCTCACTGTGTTGTTTCCTCCTCATCCATCCACACCTGTTCATTCTCTAGGTTTTATCTAAAACACTATTTCCTCAGAGGCAGTTCTTGACCATCATTTCCATCGGACTGCGTCATTTCTCTTCACACTCAAAACACATTGCAATGTTTCTTTATTTAACTTATTATAGTATTTATAAATTAATAAATTATATAAGACTTTCTCACTAGACAAGTCCAGTAATAGAGGAAACCGTATATATCTATATCGACATCTATATCAATAGATAGATAGATAGATAGATCATATAATATCATATACATATTCTATACCCAATTTTTAGCATGGTCTTGTAGAGTAGCTGCTCAATGAATACATTAATTCTTTTAATTATATGCTTTTGTACTGCAATTAACACATGGGTATGGTACAAAAAAGTCATCAGATTAGAGTGTGTAAGCTAAATACATTGAATTATTTTTAAGCTAAACAAAAAGAGCAATTGCAATAAAACATTACAGCAGTGAGGGGAAAAAACAAAGAAAAATTCTTCAACAGTTCAAAACAGGTAGCCTTTAATTTTATAATCAGCATGAGGTTAGAAATCATTTTGTAAATCCAATTAGCTATTAAAATGCAAATATTTTATTGCTTTAAAAGTTTCATTACTTAAGAATGGCAGTTAATACATAATCCAAAATGTTCATTACAACGGAAGTATGTAGCTCTATGTGATTAGGGGTTAGAGATTAATACACAGATTTTTTTTACACACAGAGATACACATATATTGCTACTAGAGGCCCAGTGAACAAAATTCATGCACTGTGCCCTCTCACAGTCCAGGACCCCTCAGGGGATGTCCGACTGATGGTTTAACCTGGCAGTCGGACACCCCTTTTGCAGTACGGGACCCCTCACTCCTTACTGCCTGCCTGCTTGCTGCTCCTTACCGCTTGGCTCACTGCTCCTTAGCGCTGCCACAGAGGCAGGAGAAGCTCCCGCCACTGCTGCTGTGCTCGCCAGCTGTGAGCCTGGCTTTTGGCTGAGCAGGCTTCCCCGGTGTGAGCGCCCTGACCACCAGGGGGCAGGTCCTGCATTGAGCGTCTGCCCCCTGGTGGCCAGTGTGCATCACAGTGACCGGTTGTTCTGGTCGTTCTGCTGTAATGGTTGCTTAGGCTTTTATTATATAGATAGGTATGTACATGTATTTCCTTCTATAATGTCCTTAATCATAGCAGTCAAATTTAAGGTTGTAGAGTCAAACCTTTAGAGCTATTATAGAGACTCAGGAGGAGTCTTACCGAAGGTTGTTAAAGATAGTATTCACAGGGAGAGTCCCAACCTTGGTGGATTGTTTAGCAAGAAACTACTAATGAGACATTCCCTTTTTCTAGCCAATGTACCTTTTTATTCAGCATGACAGCATTCACACTATAACTGCAAAGTAAGCTGTTTTGTTTTGGAATCATAATTACATATTGACAAGTTAAACCGTGAGACCTATATCAGGGGAATCTTAGCTATTATGGAAACAATCTCATGGGGGAAACGGAAAGGGACATCAATTATTTTGCCACAATCTCACTCCTTTCCAATTTCATTTTTGTGTGGAATAAATTCTAGGAGAAAAGAAGCCATAGAAAAACTGACTGCGGTACTTTGCCTTGGGATTTAGATATAGCTTCTATGGGTAAGTAAAATAAAAACAGGTATAACTCAATGAGGAAAATTTCTATCATTTCAGTGTATTTCTTCTGTTTTTCCCCATGTAAATTTATATTTAAGAGCAGCAATATATACATATGTATATATATAAATTATGGAAACATTAGAGCTGCTTGAGTAAGAAACATCACATAACTTTATAGAACAAGTCAATGATAAATTATGTCTTAGAAAAGATCTTATGTAATTTAAATTAATTTCACAGTTTTGTCAGTGTTATAAGAAATCAGAATTATTTATATTGATTTCTTCAGTAAACCAGTCTACTAACAAACAAATATATAGTCAATCAAAAATATTATCTTTTTACCAATAGTATACAAATCAAAATGAATCTTTATACTATTTTAAAAAAGTTTTCTGTTCAGAATTTATTCATCTAAAGGGCAGAGTTATAAATGTTAATAGTAACCAAACTACCCTATATTTCAGAAATAGGGATAATCAACTAAATAATAGAAACAGAAGTGTATAATGGATAGACTTTTATTTTAAGTTTTGTTTTACTAATGGCATTTTAAAATAATATTTAAATTATCAATATTTTATGAATTCTACATTTGGAGTGCAAAATACAGCCAGAAAACATGGGCAACCTATTTCAGAGTGTTGTCCTTTTCCCTGGTTGGTAGCCATGAAACACACTGCATAGGATGTATAGTTCATACCCTTAGTTTTATTACTTTTGTTTCCTTAAAGAAAGTGAAATCAAAGAAGCCAGGTTCACTGATAGGGGACTGCTTTCCTATTTTAAGTTCTGCAATTCCATCTGAGTTGAAGAGCATTAGTTATTGGCTCAGAGAGGGTTTCCAGAGTTACGGGTTTTAGCACTTTGTTGACTGAGTATTCTGATGCTCAGCAAACTTGGCTAAAACCTAGAAGGTGACAGATGCATGAAAAGTTAAAAAATAGGACACACAACTGTAAGCTCAGCTGATAAACTGCAGCCAGAGATTTACTATTTCTTAAAGTGCTGATGCAGAAGGAAAGGTGGGAAAACTGCGATTACATGCTAATTCCCGGTGCTTTCCTCTTATCACAGCCAGTCCTTAGATTGAGATCAAAGTATGTGTCTCTCTGTAAAAGGTATACTACCTATCTATCAAGAGATAATACAAATTATGTGAAAGTTTAATGGTTTAATATTTTCCAATGTATCCAATACCTCCACAAAGACACTTGAAGTGAGTATAGAAACAAATATTACCCAAAACGATGTAAATTAGAAACATATAATCTTTCAGATAATTTGTAAAATATTCTGCAACTTCAAGCAAGACATCCTACTACCTGAGTTCACATTATCTTATCTGCATGGGGTGCTTATCCCTCAGTGAGGCTTTTCATCTAGGCTGGCTGGCTTTGAAGTGCAGGTTTTTAGTTGTCTGACTTAGGATAAATTGGTTAAGTTTAATGAGCTACAGATTTTTCATGTTTAAAAAGAGGATAATAACTACTCTGAAGGGTGGTGAGAGGACACAGTGCTTGTAGCTGGCCTGCTATAGTGATGGGATAAGTGCTCAATGTGTCTTTTAGTGGCTATAGGATTGACTCATGGGGACACGACTAGCAAGTTTGCTTACAATAGCAATTTCTAAAACAGGGATCTCAAATGCTTCAATCTCGAAGGAACATATTTTACCAGAAAGAGACAAATGTAGAGAACTAGGAACTATATTAAATCACCAATAGTCCATGAAATAAGTAGAATAAAGGGGAAGTCAAGCTTCGAATGATCCATGGAACATCCCATTTCCTGCATATAGTCTTCTGTGAAGAAAACAATACTAAACACACAGCGATAAAAACATAATGGCACATAACATGTGGTAACAAATTCAGTAAGCACTGGGAACCAATTGAATTCATGTGGTTCTCTGCCAACAAGCCACATGGCTCTCTTCTCTTAATTTCCATCAGTTTGTAAGCTTCTTTATTATTATTATTATTATTATTATTATTATTATTATTATTTAAATCTTTATTGTTGGAAGTATTACAGATATACCCCTTTTTTCCCTCCCCATTATCCTCCCGCTCAGTTCCCTCCAGGCCTCACCACCTTATTGTCTGCAAATATGCATGTAAAATCTTTAGTTAATCTCTTCCTACACTCACCTTACCCTTTCCCTCTGAGATTTGTCACTCTGTTCCATGTTTTCTGGTTCATTCTTTTTTAGATTCAATTGTTGATAGATATGTATTTATTGCCACTTTATTGTTCATATTTTGGGGGGTTATTATTATTTTTTAAATTTATTGTTTAAAGTTTTACATATGTCTCCTTTTTCCCCAATTGACCCCACCCACCCAGCCATTCCCACCCCAGGCAAGCCCCCACCGGCCCAGTGTCTGTGTCCATTCTTTATGCTAATATTGTTCATATTTTTTTATTCCTCCTCCTCCTCCTCCTCCTCCTCCTCCTCCTCCTCCTTCTCCTTCTCCTTCTCCTCCTTCTCCTTCTCTTTCTTTTTTCTCTTCTTAAAAAATGCCCTTCTACACTTCATGTAATACTGGTTCTGCAACCTTTGTGGAAAATTGCTGCCTAACTCTCTTTGCAGAGGCAAGGTAACTTGTAATTCTGTCTCAATCTGTATTTGAGACATTCATTTATGGCTGTTTTCCTGCCAATGTAGGCCAAGAATACTTAGTGATAAACCAGTAGGAGCTGGGGCCACTAGAATACATTTCCTCCCATATATATATATTTTTTTTAAATTTATGACCACAGAAACTGCATATTTAATGAAAGTCCCTCCATTCTACAGGTACATGGTCTCTTAATTGTTTTGGCTTGCATAATAAATAGCAAGCTCTTGCTTCCAAAATTGATACTTCTATTAGTTTCATTCTGCAGTAGCCATTAACCACAACTAAAATATAAATATGTAACTCATAACTCTGCCATTTGGAGAACATAAAATTTACTACATAAAATGTTTTCATATAAACATACTCAAGTATACGAGCCACCAAAATGCTAAAGTTTGAACTGGAAAAATATTAAAATAAGGACAAGCAATGTTAAATCATAACACACACACACACACACACACACACATCTGCCACATTTATTTAGTGAAGGTCAAAAACATAAATGAGAAAACAGAAATATTTACCAGTGGTATAAACATGATTCTCTGTAGAAAATTGTGTTGTGAACCTGGACATTTGATATTATGGTATGATGTGGAGAGAGGAGGTAACAGAAAGTTACCAATCAACAGTGTTGCTACAATAAAAACAAAACACAACAAACAAACACAAAAACATGGTAAGAAGTAGGCATATTGATCAGTTAGATTGGGCTTATTTGCTGATGCTTATATTATTTCAAATGCCTTGAAATAAATTGACAGAAAGAAAACTAAAATAGTACCTGTCATATAAATATTACAATACTTCAAATATTTGGAGAGAAAAAAAGAAGGAAGAAAGAAATGTGACAAAAGTAGGATTTATTTTAGATCTATCTGACAAAACTAGTGTTCTTATCTACTAACTTAAACATTTAATCCTCACGCCCTAACCGGTTTGGCTCAGTGCATAGAGCATCAGCCTGCGGACTGAAAGGTCCCAGGTTCGATTCCGGCCAAGGGCATGTACCTTGGTTGTGGGCACATCCCCAGTAGGAGGTGTGCAAGAGGCAGCTGATCGATGTTTCTAACTGTCATCCCTCTCTCTTCTTCTCTGTAAAAAAATTAATAAAATATATTTTAAAAAAATTTAATCCTCAAAGAGCCCGAATTTGAGCACATTAAGTGATTTGATCCTAAAGATAATTTAAAAAACCCAGGTAATATTTCCAGAGTCAAATTTAGATCTAAATCATAAAAAGAATTTTGAAGATGTTCAAAAATATCTCTTTAAAATGGATCTTTGAACTCTCAAGTTTCCGGGATCAATAGATCTATAGATCTTGAAAGACTATAGATTCAAGCCTGACATAAACTGTGTTGGTCAGTATTATATGAGATAAATGTTTTAATTAAAAGGTAATCATTTCCTATAGTATGTGTGTATAAACTTTATATTTTCCTATCCCAGGTAAATTTAACAAAATCTTTCTTTGAGATTACATATAAATTTAAAGCTTGCTTGATAAAATAGGCCTCTCATTTTTCTAGAATTATTGGCATATGAATTTATTTCTGACTAGATTACTTTCTACCTATGCTGCTTGAGGCAGTGTGATGGTCATGTTTCTTTCCTCTGTATCTACCATTTTGTCTGGCACCCGGGAGATGTTCAATAAAATGCTTGTTAAACAAGTATATGTCTGATATCACCATACAGCATGTGTGGAAAAGGTCATTAAACATTGAATGAAGTGCTAAATATTGTCAAATACTAAGGTGTGCAGGGTGGTAGTGGTGGGAAGTGACTGGTAATGGGTACAAGTTTCATTTTGGGGTGACAAATATATTCTAAAAGGGTTGTTAATGACTGCACCACTTTGTGAATATACCACAAAAATGTATACTTCAAGTGAGTACATTTTATATTATGTGAATATCTCAATCAAACCATTAAAAATACAATAAACACCATATTTGCCATGCTAATTCTGACAACCTTTCTCTTATATATTAAAGCTGATGCTAAAAATAATTGAGATGAATCAGAACAGGATTTAGGTGGACATGGAGGAAGGTTACAGTGGGCGGGAGTTTTCTCAGTTAATGCTTAACATGGTTGGAGTTCAGACCATAGAGGTGGTTGGTGAGTGTGACCTCCTGCCTACAGCCTTTTCAACCATCATTTCCATAAATATTCCTACATATATGAAGCTCTAATTTTTACATGAAATCCCTTTATTCCCATTTTTTAAAAATGCTATGAGAGCTACTAAGCTTTACCATAAAGTGAGTAATGGCTTACATTTGCTGCAAATAGAAACCATGAAGTTGTAATTTTTGAATGCCAGGCAGTGAAAATTTGTAAATAGATTATGTCTGGAAAAAGGTTTAGCTTTCTAGAACAAATTTCAAAAAGCAAATCTAAGTCTTAAGACTTTATTGCCACTGGCAAGTTAGCACAATTCCGTGGATGGGATAAAATCAGCATCAAGATAGCCTGGTTATAAACCAGGCCATGTTTTGCTATGTGAAGGTTCCTGTAATACTGAGTGGTGAATAATAAGAAAATTAACATTAAGCACACCATCTGCTGTAGGTTTTCTGTCTCAAAGAAGATGCACAGCAAAAAATGAATTCCCTGAGGTACAATGTTATCAGGGATGCTTTTAATTATAGCATTTATTCCTACCCCTCATGACAACAAACTTACTTTAGAAGGAGACATGCAAATAAAAGACTGGAAAAAAAGAAATACATCATTTCAAACTCAAAAACAGAAAGTTTTCTTTATGAAGCAAACTCATTTAATTACTTGATTTCCTCAAAAATTTAGATTTCATCCACGGAAACTGAGTTATAGTCCAGGTGTGCCCAAGAAGCAAAGTGTGCCAGGTGCTGCTATGAAAACCAGCAACTCAAAGGCAATCCAACATTTTCCCTTCAGTCTCTTTGTGGTTTCACATGCCTACCGTTCGAAGCTCTGCCTCAGCGTTCTACAAAATAATCCAAATGTACACTGTCCAGTGATCCTATTTAGATATTGAAAACTGTGCCTTATCTCGTCAACAAGAAACTATTCATATGGATATGCAAGACCCCACACAGGATCAGCTAAGGCAGTCCTCTGCCAGCCCTCTTTCAGTCAGTCCCCAACTTAAATCTTCCTCTTGAAAGCCAGTGAGAATCCTCTGCCCTTTCATGTCATTCTGGGTAATGTGTTGAGACCAAAGTGTATATCATTACACACCTAACCTATCATAATGAGATAGAAAAGTACTCTTATTTTTTAAGAGAAAGAAAAAAAATTGTATTATGCTCTCTTAAAAAAGTAATATTTTGGCTTACACTGTTATATCCATTTTAGGTGATGTGGTTATTTCTTTGTCTTGATGGCATCTATTCTAAGAACAATCTGGATAAATTAAACATCATGAAGGAATTTTAATAACTACCCTGATAATTCACATATCTCAAGAAGCTATCCATTTCATATTAAGGATAAAATATTAAGTTGACTGATAATTTCTAGTTCTAGAGCATCTTGTTCTTTTAACATTTCCTAATAAAAACTAACAGGCATCCCTTTATGACCTCCAACATTTAGTGCAATTATTTAAAATTGTATTTCATAAAAATTTCTAATGCTGGGATATTAAGTCCAGCAACCTGCAACATTACTACTCTGTGGTCAAAACTACCTCAGTAGTACAGAGGCATAACCAGATAACCTGATTTGGAGCTATAAGTTGATTTTCATTTCTGAGGCCTCATTCACCATTAATGGAATCTATTATACAATCTATTTCTCAGTAGTAGACATCTACAAAGGCTGAATCAAGATCTTAGTTCCATCTTAATACACTTCTGAGGACAGGGTTCTTTATATGCCATCTAGATAGCTTGGTTATTAAACCAGGCCATGTTTTGCTATGTGAAGATGCACAGCAAAAATGAATGTTATATAGTATATACAATGATATAATATACTAGAGGCCTAGGGCATGGATTCGTGCACCAGTTGGAGTCCCTCAGGCTGGACTGTGCCCTCTCGCAATCTGGGACCCGTCAGGGGATGTAGCAGTGCACGAAGTGGCAGGTGGCCATGAAGGAGCCTGAGCTGGGCTCGGCACTCAGTGCTCAGTACTCCTAACCACTCTCTGCTCACTCCTAGCTGCTTGCCACTTGCTCCTTACCACTGCCGCGGAGGCAGGAGAGGCTCCCGCCACCACCTCTGCACTTGCCAGCCCTGAGCCCGCCTTCTGGCTGAGTGGTGCACTGACCACCAGCGGGCAGCTCCTCTGGCTGAGAGTTAGAAACATCAATGATGAGAGAGAATTATTGAGTGTCTGCCCCTGGTGGTCATTGCACATCATAGTGACCGATCATTCTGGTCATTCTGTCCTAAAGGTCACTTAGGCTTTTATATATATAAACTAGGGGCCCGGTGCATGAAATTCGTGCACTGGGTGTGTGTGTGTGTGTTGGGGGGAGTGTCCCTCAGCCCAGCCTGCCCCCTCTCACATACTGGGAGCCCTCAGGCGTTGACCCCCATTACACTCCAATCACAGGATCGGCCCCTTGCCCAGGCCTGACGCCTCTGGCCTAGGCGTCCGGCCCAGGCAGCGGGGACCTGCAGTGGCAGCGGGGGGCGCCGTGATTGCACGGGCTCCGCCCCTGCCCCTGCAGGATGCCTCTGGCTGAGGCATCTGGCCCGGGCAGCGGGGACCCACAGCTGCAGCGGCCCCGAGATCGTGGGCTTCACCTTAGGCCCAGGCAAGGGGCCCCTAGCTCCTGGGACTGCCAGCTTCGACCGTGCCCAGCTCCCATCGCTGGCTCCAACCCTACTTCCTGCTATCACTGGCCAGGGCGGAAAAGGCACCTGATTCTCCGATCATGGCTGGGGGGCAGGGCAAAGGCGGCCCCAGGGCCGCCTTTGCCCTGCCCCCCAGCTCTTAGCTCCCCCCTGGGTTTCCGATCACTGTCAGTGGCAGGGGGCTTCTTCCTGCTTTCCCTTTCGCCTCCCTGCATTGTGCCTACATATGCAAATTAACCGCCATCCTGTTGGCAGTTAACTGCCAATCTTAGTTGGCAGTTAATTTGCATATAGCCCTGATTAGCCAATGAAAAGGGTATCGTCATACGCCAATTACCATTTTTCTCTTTTATTAGTGTTGATTAGTTTCAGGTATACAACATAGTGATTAGACATTTATATAACATAAGAAGTGATCATCTGACACCAAACATAGTTATTACAATATTATTGATTACCTTTCTATGCTGTATTTTACAAGGGTGTGACTATTTTTATTACTGGCAATTTGTATTTCTTAATCCCTTTCAACTTTTTCACTTATCTCCCAAACACCTTCCCACCTGGTAACCATTAATTTTTTTAAATATTTTTTATTGACTTCAGAGAGAGGAAGGGAGAGGGAGAGTTAGAAACATCAATGATGAGAGAGAATTATTGATGGGCTGCCTCCTGCACGCCCCCTGCTGGGATCGAACCTGAAACCTGGACATGTACCTTGACCAGGATTTGAACTAAGACTTCCTGGTTTATGAGTCGAAGCTCAATCACTGAGCCACAGCAGCTAGGCTGGTGACCATTAATTTGTTCTCTGTACCTATGAGTTTGTTTCTATTTTGTTTATTCATTTCTTTTGGTTTTTAGATTCCACATATAAGTGCATGTAAATTCTCTATTTACACTCCACCCAAACACCTATGACCTAGTTTAGATACCTATTTTTATGTGGGCACCAACACCACATAAGCTCTCATTTACGATATGTTGGACTACCTTATTTTTTGTAAATCTGACTTTCCCTCCCAGAGTCTCATTTTTGTCTTTCTCTAAACAAGATGCCTACATCTTGGGCTTAAGAACGTTCTTGATAGTGTATGCAGAAATTGTGAGTATGTGCATGTGAATTTTTCTAGTAGTGTTTCATTTTGTTGTCACGAACATTTTGACAATCTGATTAAAGAAGTGGACAACCTCTTCAAAGAATCAAATTCTTATATGTATCTGCTATGACATTTTGATTTTTTTTTATTTCCTTCCACTTGGTTATCTACTCAACATGAAGGATTTAAACTTTTTGAAAGATATAATCATCCCATGCTCTATTCATTTTATTTATCTAGAAAGAAACTATACCATTTAGGCAGAAAATACTTCATGGAAAATCCAGAAAAGCTTTTCTCAAAGTATGCTAATAAAATATACACTCAACAGGGTTGCTTTTAGTATGGAATTAATTAAATTTCTAGACTCTCATGAAAGCCCAGAAATCCTAGGCAACTAAATATTACTGGTCCCAACAACCTAGGCATTTCCATTTTGATTATTAGCATATTAAACAGTTACCAAATTATTAACCAAAGTAGAGAATTATTAGATACTATTACCATTCAAGCTTTAAATGAATGATTCATTTAGCAGTTTCATTTGCTCAGTCTCAAAAGTTTCACTATTCCATTATATTATTCATTGTGCCATAGTAACAATATTCATATTTAATATATCTCTAGATCATCCCTAACTCCACAAAAAAACCCTGAATATTTTTCAGAACTATCTTTATTCTGTTAAGAAAATATCATTAAATTCAATTTAAACAGTTTTTATTTATTTCACAGTACATATAAGGAATGGTAGTTTATAGAGGCAGTAAAGAAATATTGTCTTTGACATCTAGAGGCTCATAATTGAAATAGGAAGCAGTTTTATAAATGCTAAAAGTGGTAACACCTATACTAAGAGTAGGGAACACAGTTTAATCCAACTAGACATAAGCTAAGAACATTTCAATGAGAAGATGGTATTTAAATTAAAGAGAAATAAAACTCTATTATGTAAGGAAAGGGTAAGGTCATTCCAGTTAGAAGAAATAGTTCATACAAAGGCATATAATTAAGAAAGCACATGAATTGCAGAACTAGTAGTTTTTAGGGTCTGGGATATAGGGTGCATGTTGGGAAAGTGCATAATATGAAGCACAAACAAAAAAATAACGTGTCTTTGTACTGTGTAAATTTTATTTATTAGTGAGAAGTTGAATTAGTTTGGTAGATTTCTAGTAAAACCAGTACTTTTACTATCTCTTATATAAATATCCAGTGAGAACAATTGAAATTAATTTAAATGTGAATATCTCCTTTTTTATTTGTAACAGGTTCTATCTCCATATTCCTGTCACTATTTCCTGAATAATTAAGATTCAGCAAGGTTCATCTTCTTTTGTCAATTATTAAAATAAAATAAGTAACTTTAAAGAGCATTTTATTTATTCATTTAAGGACTTAAAAAGATATTGCAGAGATTGAAACCTTTAAAATATTGTCCATTGTTCATTGTTTTACCTTAAAAACATAATTGCATTGTCATACAAATAAAGAGCTAGTAATGCTGACACTAGACAGGGGGCTTGAATGAAGGTGACCTCACACATTCCATCAGAGGATCTCAGAAGTGGCCTGTCATGCCTCCGGCCTTTTTTTCTTTTCTTTTATAGGACTAACAATTACCTTCAACTGTATTAAGGTGCACAGAGGTGAACAAATGACCTTAGAACATGAATATATGACCAACAAATTCAATTTCAATTTTGACCTAAGGCAAAGAGAGTAAAAGAGGTGGTCTTCTGTCTCCTTTGTGGCCAACATCCTATGCTTCAAGCTGAGACCATTAAATGAATGATTTATCTTGGGCTGACTCTATTGGGTTAGCACATTACACCCTTGCGATATAGACTTGCTCTATTTCAAACCACATCAAACATAGACATCTTACTACAAAATTCTATCAACAGGATAGGGGCAAGAGAAAGCATTCATATCTGAGTGTCAGCTAATAAGTATATTGGAGATAACACATGGATAATTTTTTTAGACTCAGACTAAATAGATTCAGAGAGAAATAAACATAAATAAACTAAAAGTTGGAAAAGCATAATGACAGTTTAGACCTCATGCAGATTAATAACAATACATTTGCAAAAATAAAAACTATCAGAGAGCCAGACTAATAATATATAATAGACACAAAAAATACATTAGCTAAAATCCAGGAATTAAATTATGCCTTTTTTTTTTCACTGACTCTAAGTTTCTTTTCTTTTTTAAAAAAATCTTTATTGTGGAAAGTATTACATATGTCCCCTTTTTGTCCCCATTGACCCCATCTAGCCTGCCCCTGCCCCCTCAGGCCTTCACCACCCTATTGTCTGTATCTGTGGGTCATGCATAATTGCATACAAGTTCTTGGGTTGATCTCTTCCCACCCACCCACCCACCCCTGCCTTCCCTCTGAGATTCGACATTTCAAGTAATGCCTTTTGGAAGACAATAATCACTATAACACTGCGTATATTTCCAGGAAAGCGGACCTAAATGTTCAGCTGTTAGACTTTGCTTCAAGTCCTTGGGCATATCGGCTGGGGTCTGGACTCAGCTGAGATGCCTGGAAAGGTTGGTTCTCTCATCCTCCAGGAGGCCAGCCTAAGCTCCTCTGTATTATCTGTGACCAGGATGGGCTGCCTTAGATATCTCATAATAGCATATTGAGAAACTTCCAGCGCAAGAACACTCTGACTGCTCTGTCCCCTCAAAAGTAGGAGATACATTTCTGACATGAAAGGTGTCCTTCCAGCACCAATAGACACCCCTGTTGCTAGACTTAAACAACTTTAGCCAAGAATCTGTATAAGTAAGCCTTGTTGCCTCTTATATTATTTATTACCTTGTGTAAATTCCTTATTAATGACTATTCGAACCTTACATTACTTTCTGATGGACATTAACTTTTCCCCCACTTTGCCCTGTCAATTTCTTCACACATTTAATGTTTCTTTGTCAACAAGTATAAAAAGATGCCTGATTTGATCATTTCTTTGAGCTCCATTTTATGACCTGAGCATCATATTATGACCTCTCAGGTGCACAATTAAAGTGGTCTTTCTCCTGTTAATTAGCCCATATTATTATTTTATGACTAGAGGCCTGGTGCATGGATTCATGCATCGGTGGGGGCCCTCAGCCTGGCCTTCACCCTCTTGCAATCTGGGACTCCTCAGGGGATGTCGGACTGCCAGTTTCGGCCCAGTCCCCACAGGCCAGGCTGATGTACCCCACCAGTGCACGGATCCATCCACCAGGCCTCTAGTATGCATATAAGATCTTCGGTTAATCTCTTCCCACCCTTCCGCCTCCCCACTTCCCTCTGAGATTCATCAGTCTGTTCCATGTTTCCATGCCTGTGCATTGAGCATCTGCCCCCTGGTGATCAGTGCATGTCATAGCTACTGGTCGAATGGTCACATATTCACACGGTTGCTTGGGCTTCTATATATATAGACTAGGGGCCCGGTGCACGAAATTCGTGCACTGGGTGTGTTGGGGGGGAGTGTCCCTCAGCCCAGCCTGCCCCCTCTCACATACTGGGAGCCCTCAGACATTGACCCCCATCACCCTCCAATCGCAGGATCGGCCCCTTGCCCAGGCCTGACGCCTCTGGCTGAGGCGTCCGGCCCGGGCAGCGGGGACCTGCAGTGGCAGCGGGGGGGTGCCGCGATCACGCGGGCTCCGTCCCTGCCCCTGCAGGATGCCTCTGGCTGTGGCGTCCGGCCCGGGCAGCAGGGACCCGCAGCTGCAGCGGCCCCACGATCATGGGCTTTGCTTTAGGCCCAGGCAAGGGACCCCTAGCTCCCGGGACTGCCAGCTTCGACCATGCCTAGCTCCCATCACTGGCTCCACCCCTACTTCCTGCTATCACTGGCCAGGGCGGAAAAGGCACCTGATTCTCCGATCATGGCTGGGGGGCAGGGCAAAGGCGGCCCCAGGGCCGCCTTTGCCCTGCTCCCCAGCTCTTAGCTCCCCGCTGGGTTTCCGATCACTGTCAGTGGCAGGGGGCTTCTTCCTGCTTTCCCTTTCGCCTCCCTGCATTGTGCCTACATATGCAAATTAACCGCTATCTTGTTGGCAGTTAACTGCCAATCTTAGTTGTCAGTTAATTTGCATATAGCCCTGATTAGCCAATGAAAAGGGTAGCTCATACGCCAATTACCATTTTTCTCTTTTATTAGTGTTGATTAGCCCAGCCATAAGAACTAAAGAAGGGTCGAAGAGAGGATTTCTCCTTCTCCCCAACAGTGTGGATGTCTCAGGGTTCCCAGCAGTAGAACAGAGCAAACCCAAATAACCCAAATATGTCTACACGTTGGCACTTCTTTATGGGAATAACAATAGCATAGCTTTAAAAATCAAGGCCACCAAAAGGTAGTGCATAACATGCTAATTTTCAGACATCTAAGTGGCAAATTTTGAAATAAATTCAAAGTTCTTGGTCAATAAAATCTGTTAATTCTAAAAATAGAATCCAAAAATCCTTATTTCATCATTGTATCAACATTTATTATAGGTTTTAATGTCAACTAATGTTGTTGACTGAACTATTGCATTATTAATTCCCTGACCAGATAAACATAACTTATTTAAAGTAAAATTAAAAATGAAGTTGATGTATTCTTGTTTAGTATACGATATAAGTCAAGAGGCATTATAAACATACAAATAAAATACAAACAAACAAGAAAGAAAGAGAGCATCATACTTCTTTTTTTAAAAAAATGATTTCAGATATCACCTTTATTGGCTACCAACTTCTGAGCTATTCTTTAAGGAAAAATTTAAGAGTAATGTTGAGTTAGCACAATAAAGGTACACCCAGCTCAGTATCCATGGCATGTATATAACCACTGTCATCACTACATGCTTCTAGCTGGGAGAATATGGATGTTTCCTTTCAGAGCTCTGAATCTCAGGGTATTTCTCAGAATCGGCAGACGGATGGCCCAGTGCTGAAGGTAGCTGAATGAAAATACAGGACTTGGTATATTTGGCATATGTGGTACTCAGGTTTCTCATGTGGTCAGAGACAGAATTACTGAATTAGTTCTTAAACGAAGCCTTATCAATAGAAAGCATGTTGCAGCAATACAGTGGAAGTTTACTTGGGATATCATGAAGTCTTGGAGATGGAAAAATCATGCATAAAACTAACTTATAAACCCATTAATCCATCTTCAACCTTTTTCATCTCATGGTATACATAAACTAATTATTAAAATTCTGCAGCAAACACAAATATATTTTTTGTTGATCTGACAAAAAAAATAATAGGTATACTTTTGATTCATTCACACAGGATGGCTATTTTGTGCTGACTGTTGTCATTTTTTATTTGACACTTGGAAAAGGGGTCAGTGCCCCTCTTTAAGAATTCTTGTGGCACAGGAGTGTGCCTGCCGGGACACAGCAGTTGAAATCGCTGCATTCAAACACTTTCCACACAAACAAGAATGCTAAGTACAGCAATTCTTGAATTTTTCATCTTTTATGATTTTTTTACATCTTTATGATTTTTATTTGAAGGCCATTCAGTGATTTGCTCACTTGTGTTTTCTCTTTCTCTCTCTGTCTTAGTCTCTCTCACACAACTATCTCATTCTTTCATATTCTGAAAGACTGTACAAAAAAAGGGAAGAAATGGTCAGAGCCTCTTCACTTTTTTAAAAAATAACTTTGTAAAAAATCATTTCTTGGTTGACAGAATTTCCCTAGGGCATTAGTCCACCTTCACATCGCCATCCATAATTTTTCTCCTGCTTGAAACAATCTCCCACATGCCACTCTTGTTAATGACTGAGATACCCCCTGATGGTGCTTAACATTTAATAGTGCTGGAGCTCCACATTTGCCCAAACAACCTTTTCCATTTACCTTACCTCAAAGGCTTTCTAATTTTTCTTCAGAGACAGAAATCCTTTAAGCCCATTGTATCCTCAGGCTACAAATTTACTGAGATTTAGGTTTCCAATAAGGGCGTTGAGATGAATGCCACCATATCATTTATGAATCAATTTTTGCCCATCGGCTTTTTACTGTTATTACTTTTCATTTTATTTTGTACTCAAAGGAGATAACCTCTATTACATGTGTACGTGTGTGTGTGTGTATGTGTAATATATAAACATATGCATATACATATATATTCACATGTTTAATATGTTTATTAAAATGTTGAAAATTTAAAGAAAATGAAAGTCTAGCCACACAAAAACTTCTAAATAAATTCCTTGCCCTAAAAATCTCTCAGACTTGGTCCTTCATTTATATGTTTAGTGGCGAAAGATATACAGCAGCGGTTCTCAACCTGTGGGTCGCGACCCTTTGGGGGTCGAATGACCCTTTCACAGGGGTCGCCTAAATACATCTTGCATATCAGATATTTACATGACGATTCATAACAGTAGAAAAATTACAGTTATGAAGTAGCAACGAAAATGATTTTGTGGTTGGGGGTCACCACAACATGAGGAACTGTATTAAACGGTCATGGCATTAGGAAGGTTGAGAACCACTGACATACAGGATAAAATTCCTAAGGATTTAACACATTTAAAGCTGATTAAACAAGTTCTTTTCTTAAACATAATTCATTGAAACTCAATAGAGCTGACAACATAATGTATTTTATATAATTGTATGATTTGGGGTTCTAATGCAAACAGTGCCTTGAAATGGAGAAGTAACAGACACAAATTCATTGTTCCAGGAAAATTTCAAAGCTATTGTTATGAGAACATTTTTTTTTAAATTTCCATTCTTTCACAAAGAAAACAATAGGAATGAATGTTGACTTGTAAGTTACTTAATAATAATTCCGAAAGGTTTCCCATACTTCCTTTTTGCTTTCATTCTTTTTTAACATGATGTTATATTAAATGTTCACTTTTAATTAAACCAATAAATACTGCTTTAGTGGTTGGTTATTGCTCACCAGTTCCAAAAAAAAGGTTTGAATATGACCTAATCTTTAAAACCAATTAATTGAAGAATCACTGAAAAATCCTTATAGATAAAGTACATCTATGCCCAGCTGTCTTTGTAATCTCACTGATATTTACAGATTAGGTAAAGCCAGTGTGCTTGAAATACAGCAATAAACTCTGACAAGTTCTGCCAATTACAACAAAATTGTAGGGGGAAATTACAAATGTATTAAAGCGTTAATTATAAGGAAGCAGTGTGAGGCAGGCATGCAGTATGACATGCTTTGAGAGCTAGTGCCCTATGGATCCTAGGAACTCGGAATCCCTGGGGGTCCCTTGGGAAGGTGGTCCTCCTTGTGAAGTGGAGGCTGGGATGGTTTCTGGGCTATAGGCTAGGTTCTGTGGCTTTAATCCTGTCTTCCACTACAGCAGCTGTTTTATATTAAAAATAATACTGCACATGATTGAAAAGTTTTATAATTGAAGAAATTAATAAGTTTGAGAATACATATTATAGTCAAATGGAATAATCTTACATCTAGGAAGATTATGTGACTGCAGTAATGCCACACAGCTCTTTAAGAAAACAGACTCATATGTGTTATGTCCAGTCAGAAAATAATTGGCATGCCTTCCAGGCCAGGTAAAAGCAAAGTTTATTGATTTTGTCCATCTAAAAGTGCTAATCGAGTGGGAAAAATTATTGATAACTCTAAAAAACTTTCTCAGTCATTTGATAGAGATGGCATGTTTTATGTTTCTGTTTTTGTATGGGTTTATATTGTTCAAACCAACCAACAAAATTGATTACAACTCCTAGAGACCACTGGCCCCCAAAACTCCTAAGCATGATTATTTTTAGAACCATAAAACTTTTACATGTTTTAAAATTAACAATAATCCTACAGATATTTAAGCCCCTTATTATCCTTGTTCTGGACATCAGAGTGTGGTGATGCATATGACTAATCCAGCCTTCAGAACTATTAAAAAATCTATGCAGCGAGCAGCAGGAAAGAGTATTTTTATTTGATCTTTTTAAAAAGTTAGTATAATAAACACGAGGCAGTCTTTTTCAAGATAATCGAAATTCATATCAAATTTTGAAATGGTTGACTATTCAATCAAGGTGACAATTAGATTCAGAGTACAAAATAATAAAAGTACTGAGGACAACAAAGACATCCACTCTTTAGCAAAGAATGAGAGCCATTTGTGAAAACCAAAATCTAATCTGCATCTACCAATTCCAGAAAATGACTGAAAGCTGTCAATTGAAATATATAACTGTTCACTGAAAGCAGTCCTCAGTGTTTGCTTTTGTTATTTGTTGCACAGCTGTATTTTCAGTTGAAAACACTCTTAAAATTCACTTTCCCACTCATACTCAGGAATGCCAAAACTAAATTTAAAAGTAGAAGCATTCCTCTTTCATGATCTAGATCAAAATATTATATTTCCTTATATATAGCTCTATATTTTGATTTGTTTTCTTACATTTATTCTCTTTTAATTATATAGATAATATAATATATAGTCTAACATAAGCATACTTTTATAAACTTTCATTTCAATTTTATTGACATTACTAGAGGCCCGATGCACAAAATCTGTGCAAGAGTAGGCCTTCCTTCCCCCAGCTGCTGGCACTGGCTTCCCTCTGTCACCTGGGAACCGGGCTTCCCTCCATCCTGCTGCCAGCAGTCCTGGCTTAGTCCGTAAGGTCATCCAGAAGGATGTCTGGTCTAATTAGCATATTATGCTTTTATTATTATAGATTACAGATGTTCCCCATTTTCCTGATCTTTTCCCACCTCCACCTGTCCCTGCCCCTTCTCCCTTGCCCTCACCACACTGTTGTCGGTGTCCCTGGACAATGCAAGTATATTCTTTAGCTAATCTTTTCACCTCCTTTTAAGGGTATTTTTTAATACAGGTATCCAACCCCCCCGCCCCATATGTATTGGGTTTTGTTAAACCATAATTGTAAAAATTATGGGTTCTATATTTATTTCACCTAAAAACAATTCTATAGGAATGTTGTATTAATGTCCCACACAGGAGACATGGTCCAGAATCCATTATCCCTTTTTCTGTTTCCTAATTATTTTTATAATAGACTTCGTTTGTTTTTTAGTTCTTAAAGTACAGCAACTGTGATATATAGGGTTTTTCCAAACTATATATTTTATGGAGTTCTTTCCATGTCAATATTTGTAATAAAATATTTGGCCTAAAATATATTTATCATTTCAATCAAGAATTTTCTACAACTGTATTTACCTAAAGATGAATCTCGTTAAAAGAAATTGTAGTTTGTAAACTAACCCAATATAAGCCATTTTTTTTTTACCCACAGATAGTAACTATCTTAAAAGAAAAACTAAAATCAGAATCTCACTTTTAGAGTCTTGTCAAGTAGTTTGATTTATGGCAATATAGAAAGAAGCCAAATTAAACAGAAATCAATTAGCATGGAACAAGTAATGATCATCTATGATTTAAGCTTCAAGGGAAGAAGTGTTGACTCAGACAGAATTACAATAGGCCTAGAACATATTTTAATTTGCAATTATCTAACAACAATGAATTCTGAGTTAGCCAGAAAAAAAAAAAGATCGGCAATTGTTATAGGCTTTAACAGTATAAAATTCTGGTGATATAGTTATGTCAACGTAAAGGGGGGGAGCACACAGTAAAAAGAAAACAAGATGTTAAAATTATTTAAGATATTAAAATATATCTGTAGCATTTCAATGTTAAATAGTTACATTATAAAGTGTATTCTCATGACAATCTTAATAGAAAATTATTACTGAAAATATGACAATGAAAAGTGGAAATTGAAAACATCTGTTGCTTATGTGAGGTCAGCTATTTAATGAATTATATCATCCAAAGAGACTCGCAGAGGCTATAAATTCATTGTGAGTCTCTTACTTGTAGTATCTCTCAATACATGGAGTACAAATAAGCACAAGACAGAGGCTTTATTTAAATCCTGAATGGGATTGGACTAAGCTCACCTTTAGGGAAAAGGCAAGATTCTATCAACCCAACAGTGTTTTATGCTCAAGACACACACACATACAAAAATAGAACACAATTTCAGTTCACTTGCATTTAGCTATCTGAGTGTAGTTATAGGATGGAATGTATTTATTGATTCAGGGCGGTGTTCATCCTTTAATTGGGAAGAAAGATGAAAGAGACAGGGAGTGAGAAGAGAGAGAATAATGGAAGTGTTTAAATTTCATGCCTTCCTAACTTATCTATATATATAAAAGGCTAATATGCAAAGTGTCCCCACGGGAGTTTGACCAGGAGACCAGGAGTTCTATCGCTGGCTATTACATGCGCTGACCACCAGGGGACGGCACAGAATGAAGGGAGGCCCCGGCCAGCAGCCGGAAGGCCCCAATTGGCTCTGATCACTGGCCAGGCCTAGGGACCCTACCCATGCACAAATTTTGTGCACCAGACCTCTAGTATTTAATAATCAATAGTCCAGAACTTTCCAGAATGCAGTTCTATGAAAACATGCTATATCAGTGATTCAAGATATTAAAGTGAACTGATGTCAAAAACATATAGTGCTTTTGAAAGCTTTTAATTTCCCTGTTTCTGTGATTTTTCCTTTCTCTCAAAAGTCAAATATAAAAAAAAAATACAATGAATGGACAATTTTATATTGTCTTTTTCCACTTACATATAGTCTGACTGTAACTAGTTTGTTTACATTTTTTCTCATTTTATTTATTTTGTTTGTTGTGAGACAAATACAGCCCTTTTTCTAATATTATTTAAGGGAATTAAATAAGAAAAACTTCAAAAGAAATAGAGCAAGGAGTCAGGAATAAAAGATTTAATAACAGCCTTGGTGGTGTGGGGCTCAGCTGGTTGAAGTATTGTCCCAGACATCCAAAAACTTGTGAGTTGGATTCCTGTTCAGAGCACATACCTAGGTTTCAGGTTCAATCCCAGGCGGGGGGTGCACACAGGAGGCAACAGATCAATGTTTCTCACATAGATTTTTTTCTCTCTCTATTTCTTCCTCTCTTTCAAAAATCAATAAAAACGTATCCTCAAGTGAGGATTAAGAAAAAAAAAGTGAAAAGAAAACAATATTAAAAAAATATGTACTAAAGATGACCATTGAAGGATTAAGACTATATAAACAGGTTTGCTTAGAAAATGAAATGGATGGATAGAAAAAAATAATTAATGTAAGAAAGAGAAAAATAAAAATGAAGATAGAGAAATAAAATCTCAATATAGTTGGCTTTCAATTATTTTACTTACAAAATGAGAATTGTTAAAGGTGATGGCAGCAACAAAAGTCCAAGGAAAATTCTATTGCAGGAATACAGTGGGCAATAAGTTCTCAAGCCCACATCATTGGTTGTAAAAACTTCTCTAAATTGAGACGTATTTATCAACTGCTATTAAAATCACATGGCACAGTGCTTAAATACATATGCACATGTAAACTTGTGACTAAAGATCATTCTAACAGCATTTCTTCTTGTCACTGTGAAAGGTAATTTTAATGGTGTTTATTAACCAGGGCTAGATTTTTATGTGGTGGACCAGAAAGAAATTACAATGATACCCCTGGAAGACACAGAAAGCGATAAATCAAATATAATTTTTAAAAATAAATTTAGGAAAAGAGGATTTGGGACAGAATTCTTAGATTATATATTCCTCCCCAAGAAGTGGCTTTTATGTAAGCCCAGTGGTCTAAAACAATGAATAAAGATGATACTATATTTGTTAGAGATAGTACTTTATGATCAAGTCTGTATTATTCTGTACATATAAAAATAATTTATAACAGTGGGGGAAAACATTAAATTACCTGGTGGTTCTCTAACAAGAGAAAATTATTTAACAATGATTATAGACCCAGATAAAGTATTTTTCTAACACCCAAAACACCAGTCAACAGTTTAATTTAAATAACTATGGCTGGCATTCTTTTTGAGGCAAGAAGGGAAAATATTTTTGGTTTTGGTTTTAATTCTAAGTTTTCATTTGACAATAAAAAATAAAGAATATTTTTTCCAAACATGAAATAGACTTGTAATTTATTAAACTATCAAAGCTAGGGGAAAAAAATAGGGAATTACTCATTTTCCCCTGGGTAGGTTCCATGTATACAGGAGGTACACATATTAATAAACCTCTGTTTGCTTTCTCTTGATAATATCTTTTATTACAAGGGTCTCAGCCAAGAACTCAGAAGGGTGGGGAGAAAGTTATTTTTCCTCCCTATACTCTTTAAGTAATTTTATTTTTTAAATATATTTTATTGATTTTATTTTTCAGAGAAGAAGGGAAAGGATAGAGAGTTAGAAGCATCGATGAGAGAGAAACATCAATCAGCTGCCTCCTGCACACCCCCACTGGGAATATGCCTGCAACCAAGGTACATGCCCTTGACTGGAATGGAACCCGGGACCCTTCAGTCTGCAGGCCAACAGTCTCTCCACTGAGCCAAACCGGTCAGGGCGTCTTTAAGAAATTTTCATCTAAATGACACCAAATCGTTCTATATGTTAGCATATGACTTATCAAGGATTGGAGCATGAAGGAATTCGTATTATTAGTATATATAAAGTATTTTATACAGTTTTTAATCATAATTTTTTCAAGGAAAATGGTGTTTGGGGCAACAGATGGGATGTCATAACTGAAGCAATTATGTTTTAGTAAGGTAACATATCATGGAACTAACTACAAAAATATTTACTTGGAAATAGGGCTTGGCTAAATTTAAGCTAATTTAGAAGTGTTGCATAAAGAGAGAATTTTTTTTGAAATCAGAATAATATGACTTTGAGATGTGTGATATGTGGGAGGAGAGAAACAATATGCCCATAACATTCTCAGGAGAATAATATTCTACTGGGCAAGTCACAACATTTGAACATAATCTTCTGAATCAAAGACAGGGAGTGAAAAAAGCTCTGACCCTTGTCCTCTGGAGGGGGGGGGGGGGTGGATATATATATATATATATATATATATAATTGAGTTGGAAATTTATATGAAAGCAAGGTGCAAATATCACTTCATTTTTTTTTAATTTAGGGAAAAAGTAAATTTTGGGAGAGATGATATTGATAAATGCAGAAAATTAAAAATAAGGGACTTAATTATCTGTTGAAAGTAAGGGAAGAGATTCATTCCCTTTCCCTTGCTTTCTTAGAACAGTGACTGTATAAAACTTAAAACTGTAAGTACTTTCTCATCTGTTTGAAATATATATAAAGCCTTTTGAAAACCAGGGAGACCTTTTGTCAGCTAAAAGACCCTGGGATGTCTTTCTCTAGAACTTGGGTTCCATCTGTTTGAAATGTAAATGCCAAGGGAGATAGCAACCCTGCCTCCCAGTTTCTGTGGGAGGGTAGGAGCCTAACTTCAGTGGGTGCCTTATGACAAGTGCTAAAGTACTAGTACCTCCTGTCATCCAGATATAAGAGGTGTGTTTTTCCTCTTGGTAAAGCCAATAAGCTAACACAGATAGTCCATCCTGTTACCACACAAAGCCATATTGAACTATGTCTGACAAAAGGTGCTATCAAGTCTTCTTGAGGACTGATTATTGTTTATCTTGAAAATGTGTCTGAACTGGATTGAATCTACTTGGCTATATAAAGAGGTGAGATCCATAACTGTCTCTGGGATCTCTCAGGAGATTTCCTAATGTTCTCATCACATTTTGGTATAATGAATGTTCAATAATGAAAGTGTTTTCTTTCTCTCCCGTATTTTTGGAGAGGATTTCTGGGTTGGGAGAAATTTTTTTAATTATATTTCCCAATAATGGCAAAATTAGTTAGGAATGAATAATTTAGGATATGTGCACCAGAGAGAAAATATATGTCAACTTTTTTAGTATTAGTAGCAATAATTAGAGTAAATTTATGTATAGCCATTGATAATCACAGTTCTAAATACAATGTATTAATACCGAGGATTTATTCCTTTTTATAGTAAAACCAGTGTCCCGGTGCACGGATTCATGCACATTGAAAGAAAATTAATTAGAAGAGATATTTTAATATCACTATTCACCCTTTCTCTATAATAGAAGTGTCAACCAAATTCATGATCGACAATGACAGATCGAAACACACACGTGCGATTGGCACCAGCGAGAGCCTTATATGTATCATGCATGTGTGAGTCAGCTTAGCCTTTTATATACATAGATAAACTTGCTTAATTAGACCTGCGTTCCAATGTAACTAAACTTTTTCCAGCCCAGTGAAGCACCCCAACTTCTCTTTCAGGTAATTGTCAGCAACACAGCAGTAAATATCAACACAAAGCATAATATTATTGTAGACCCCACAGAAAGAACAAAAGGTAAAATATTTAACTGTAGCAGTGTTTGATTATATTCTGTGCAGTGAGAAAACCTCAAGTCATTTTCAAGTTCCACCATTTCTTACTTTATAAAAAAAAAGTAAAAGAGGAAAAGAAACACTTTAAAATGCAAGGGTAGATATTTTACTGAATAACAAAACATGGATATGAAAAAGGTACTATTTTTTCTGTTTTCTGTCTTTACTTATTTTTACATTAAACAAAAAAAAATGAAAAGTTGAGTGCCGGGAGCTGGTCCATCCTTGCTATTTCAAGGGACCTGGCATATATGGCATACTGTTCTTAATATGTTTGCTCACCTTCTTGGCACTATGTGTTTTAACCAAGGTCTCTGAGAAAGGTTGTTTTCCCCAGGTAGGGATTTTCCCCTGAAGTTAGGGAGGGAATAAAACCCCTCAACTAAGTGCCAGGCGGGTAATTAATCCCTTTAACTACGAACAATCATGCTTAAACTACATAATCTTTTCTCCCTGGAATGGAGATAAGAAACGCCCTAACCTTTGTAATAGAGATTGATAGGATTGAATCAACTGGTATAAATACAGTTGTAACAAGACAGAAAGACTCAGAACTCAGAACACAGAACTCAGAACACAGAACTCATGAGACAGAATTCAGAAGACAGAACCTACAGGGAGCCTAGAGACAGAAGAACTTTGCTCGAGAGAGCATGCCGGAGGATCCTGGAGAGGGACTGGCCTCGGAGCCTAGAGACAGAGCCTAGTGGGAGAACATGGCAAGGGATCCTGGACTGAACCTGACTACAGAAATTGGCAAGAGAACCTGACTAGAACCTAGTACTGAACCTGCCTGGAGAACCTGAGCAGAACCTCTCTGGAGATCGAGACCAGAACTTGGCTGGAGATCCTGGCTAGGCTGCTGATCAACGGAATGCTGTCTCCATGTCATTCCCTCTTTGCCGACTCCGTCCACACCTTTGGGGACCCCTGGACCTGCTGGGGTTGGACCCCGGCATCTGGCGCCCGAACAGGGACCCCTAGGTAAGCGCCCCGCACTCGGGACGGATCGGACTCCACCATAGGAAGAGGGTGGATAGTCTTCGCCGACTCCGTCCACACCTTTGGGAACCCCTGTAACAGGATTCCCTTAGGTAAGCCGCCCCGTTGAGAACCTCCACACTCGGGACGGATAGGACTCCACTATAGGAAGAGGGTGGATAGTCTTCGCTTACTCCGTCCACACCTTTGGGAACCCCTGGAACAGGATTCCCTTAGGTAAGCCGCCCCATTGAGAACCTCCACACTCGGGATGGATAGGACTCCACCAGGGTGCTACAGACCCCCCTAAAGAGGATAAGTAGGGTAAGAAGGTGGATAGTACAGAACTTAGATTGAGAAGATGTGCCATACTGAGTCCAAAGAAAGAAGACTCTGTATTGATTCTTAGATTGAGAAGATGTGCCATACTGAGTCCAAAGAAAGAAGACTCTGTATTGATCTTTAGATTAAGAAGATGTGCCATACTGAGTCTAAAGAAAAAAGACTCTGTATTGATCTTTTAACATATGTGCTTGCTAGCAGAGGAATTAAGGTTACTCCCAGTCAGACAGAACGTTTTATACAAGAAGTATGTCCATGCTTTTCTGAGGAAGGAAAGGTAAATGTAATGGCATGGGAGAAGGTAGGCCCAAGGAGCCTTATCCTTAACCCCACTGCAGCCTTTCTACCCTGGGAAAGTGCAGGATTGGCAAGCTCTCCCTGGGATGATAGATCAGGACTCAGGTAATAGCGGAAAGCGCCAATCCTACTCTTAAAATGGATATAAGAGAGCATTTCAGGTTTTTCTTTTTAATGCTTGCTTTTAAAAAATAAAAAAGGGGGAATTTGCCGGGAGCTGGTCCATCCTTGCTATTTCAAGGGACCTGGCATATATGGCATACTGTTCTTAATATGTTTGCTCACCTTCTTGGCACTATGTGTTTTAACCAAGGTCTCTGAGAAAGGTTGTTTTCCCCAGGTAGGGATTTTCCCCTGAAGTTAGGGAGGGAATAAAACCCCTCAACTAAGTGCCAGGCGGGTAATTAATCCCTTTAACTACGAACAATCATGCTTAAACTACATAATCTTTTCTCCCTGGAATGGAGATAAGAAACGCCCTAACCTTTGTAATAGAGATTGATAGGATTGAATCAACTGGTATAAATACAGTTGTAACAAGACAGAAAGACTCAGAACTCAGAACACAGAACTCAGAACACAGAACTCATGAGACAGAATTCAGAAGACAGAACCTACAGGGAGCCTAGAGACAGAAGAACTTTGCTCGAGAGAGCATGCCGGAGGATCCTGGAGAGGGACTGGCCTCGGAGCCTAGAGACAGAGCCTAGTGGGAGAACATGGCAAGGGATCCTGGACTGAACCTGACTACAGAAATTGGCAAGAGAACCTGACTAGAACCTAGTACTGAACCTGCCTGGAGAACCTGAGCAGAACCTCTCTGGAGATCGAGACCAGAACTTGGCTGGAGATCCTGGCTAGGCTGCTGATCAACGGAATGCTGTCTCCATGTCATTCCCTCTTTGCCGACTCCGTCCACACCTTTGGGGACCCCTGGACCCGCTGGGGTTGGACCCCGGCAGTTGAGGATATATAGAAATAATACACAACCTGAGAGAAAAATTGTTCAAATACTATAATAATTTATATTCAAGATTATGCTCAAAAAATACTATTTATCTTTCTTAAACTAAATTAAATATTTGAGTCAGAAAGGTTAAAAATGACTGAGGGAACAGCCATGCTAAGAAATGTTTTAGGGCCATGATTTATGCAACAACTTCAATTTAATAATGAGCAAAACTGCTAATCAGTGCCCACAGATATTAGATCATAAATCCAACAAGGCCAAGCGGACATTTGCAGCATAGTAACCACTGGCTTAATGTTTTAATTAATCTAAACATTCAAAATTTTGTGCTTGCTTAAATTTGTTTAGTACATGCAGCATTAGTGGAGATTAAAAACTAAGGGTACGGATTCCTAATTTAAAGTATGTTTTAGGGGGAAAGATCTTACATTATTGCTTCGTAAGAACCAGGGATTTGAGAGAATGAGTTCATATATTTGACCTTGTACTTATTTACTCTATATTGCTAAATTGAAAAAGCTCTGATTAGTACAGTGTACCTAAAACTGCTCTAAAGAAAAGACAGTGATAATCAAAGTAGCATATAACTACAGTAGAATACAGCTTTCCTTAGGGCATCTCTGTTGCAACAATTACTTCAAGTGAACTATTTAAAATCATGTAATTTGTTTTTCTCTTTGCATTTGACTAAAAATTTAGGATGTTTCCTTTTGAAAAAAAATCCATTTGAAAATATTTTAACTTAAAAGCTGTTTTAATATGTAGTAATATATGTGTTTTTTCATTTATAGCTATTTTCACTAACTATCTACAACATAATTTGGGCTCTATATTTTGCTACTTTATATGGTTATATGAGCATCCTTTAATAACAAAACTTTTTTCTTTGCTCTGGGAATTTAATATGACTTTGTTTAGATTGAAGATTTTTTTGAATTAAGGAAAACTATAAATATTTAAAATCCCATTTCGGAAATATTTAGAACACCTAAGGCTTAGTATATCACTCAGTGGGTTACTTTTATAGTGTTTGCCAACTAATAAAAGCTATTAAATAAAATATTAATATTTGGCTTATGTTTGCAACTACTGTTGCCTCTTGAAAAATATTTAAGTTTATTAAACATCATTAACAATTTTACCATGAAATTTCATTTAAATTATGTTAATGCTAGCAATTTAATTATGTGAATATTCTATATATGCCAAATAAAATAAATTCCAGAAACAAACTTTTAATACTTCAATTTTTCTGTGCTTGATTTTGTTTCTAATATAATTTTCTTAAAATTTTATTAAAGAGGTTTTTCAAGATTGGGATTCAATTTCAATGTTTAACACTGATAAGCCTCTTAATTAATATGATGTTATGCTTGAAAAAAAATGCCCCATTACCTCAATTATAGCACTTTTCAAAATGAGACCATATCTCATTTATATTTCCTTTCCCAGTTACATACAAGCCCTTGGTAAATTTTAAATCAATAAAGCACAAATGAGTGAGTGGAATATACATTCCAGAATCAGAATTAAAGAGCTCCCCTGCATCTCATTACTTTCAATGAGTTTATTAGAACAATAGATCAATAAAGAACTAATAAGTATACTGCGCAAGTTTCTAAAATCATTTGAATTCTGCAATGTTCAAAATCAAGTATTAAGACTTGTTCAGAATCATAGTTCTACAATTCATTGTCAGATAATTCAAAGACAAAATATTTTAGTACCACAGAGTCTATTTTGAAATTGTCTAGCAGTAGATATTATCAATTTTAATTGTTTCTTTTCTAGAAAACAAAACCAATCATATTTTATTCTGCTTATAGTATTTCTGGTAACTCATGTTTTCTGTTTCTAATCTGACAAAAGGTAAATACAAACTAAAAGCACTTCAAGCCATTCTGTAATTACACATTTTTTAAACATTTTGTTTAAGGACATGATAATATACTTAATTGCCCTCTATTAGTAATTAGGAGTTGGGCCTGTTACATATTCTGCACAAAGAGAGTATTATATTGTCATATCTGTTTTGTGCTTTACATTTTATGAACAGTAATTATCAATATTGGTATAGACATTGGCATCAGAGTTTATGTCTCAACTCTTTCTTAGTATTCAAGAATACACATGTATAATAACATTTTTTACAAACAAATTAAAAGTGTTTTTTTTTTAAAGAAGCCTACTTACACAATATTGTAATTTTTTCTCTCTCTAGATTTATGCATTAAGACTGAAATTGCACATGAGTCCCAGGGAGAACTCTAATTTACTTGAGAACACTCACCCTTAAGATTTTTTTTTTTCATTTTTTTAAGTACTATGAAGTCCAAATTTGTGTGAGAGAAACTGACTATATAGTTCAATTTTCACTGGTTTTAAATAGACAAATTAAACAAATCTTTCCCAGGGACACACCTAATATTCATGCTGTGAAGTAGTATTATAAGAAAGTATTTAAATCAACTTACAATATCTTATTTCAATAGCATGTATGTCACCAAGAGGATTATATTTGTTAGATGATAAATCTGTACTGGATATATGGATATCTAGCTTTTATTTCCAACAATGGAAAGTTTTGAGCGGTATTCTTTGCCAAAGATATTGGTGCCTTTGTCTTTTTTTTTAAAGGGTATTTCACTTTTCTCAATGCCTTGTACAAATCTTAAAATATGTTTTTGGTTATTATTTAAAACACAGATATACACACACACACATACACACCCCCGCCCCCCAGGATACCTTTTGCTAGCTAATGACATTAAATACTTCCATATAATTTGTTGGTTTTTTTATTAATGAGGGCATTATCAAAATATATTACTTTCACTGTAGACCTGTGAAATTTATTTCCCTTTATTTTTGGGGCGAGAAAAGAGTTAAAGACACCAAAAAACTATTAGCACTGTAATTGAAGGAACTGTGATCCTGATCCTCTCTCAAGTCTCATTAGATCATTAGTATAACAATTAAACCAACTCAAACATCTTTGCATATGGAGTATGTTATTTGTATTGACATTTTTTTTCAAATAGAAATACTCAAAGAGCACATTCAGGAAAATAAGTCACATAATTTCAAAAAGGAAAATAGACTTAAAAGTTTTCTTAAGACTAATGCTTAGCTTAGTGCTAGTCGTGACTGTGCACAGATTATTAAACATGTAGAAATCCAATATTGCTCAGTTAATTAGAGAGAGGTTGTCTGCCTTTTAACTTGGAGAATGTAGCTGTGATAACCATAAAGATGATTTAAACTTTTTCATCTAAAATTAACATGAATTTAAGAAAGTGTAATTCCTTTGATGTCCTCAGCATCATTTTTGTAAAATTATCACTATCCTTGCATACACTAAGATACTTATTCCATGTATAAAGCATTGTGATATTTTAGTCTTTGAGAAATTGTTCAGTGTATTTAACGTACATTCCAGAAATTTTCATTGAAATATATCACTGAATATGAATTTACAACTTGTGCATTGAAATTCATGCACATAACATTGACTATTTGAGCTTTAATGAAGGTAGTTTCATTATTAAGAACAGACCACCTTTCACCACTTTCATATCCCATGTTTAGATTTAGATGTATAGATTGTGTCACTTATTTGTAAGAGTTTTAAAAAAAAGTCTGGCATGTTTCTGGTGACCCAACTATCTTTTGAAGATTTTTATATTTTAGTTGCATATATAATTGCTTCCATTATTTAAAATGTTATCTAATAATGCAGTTCAAAGTCAGTGGAAAAGTACATGAAATACCAAACAAACCATAAGTACAAGAACATAACATCATAACATGCCTGTTCAATTAAATTTAGGTGTGTGTGTGTGTTTTTAATTTTACTGGTTTTCTTTGATAAAATTATATTGAATTAAATTGATTGTTTCTGTCTTTTTTTCCCCATTTCTGATAGGTACTTTTATTCCTCTTACAAATATAAGTATAGCTTTATGTTATAATCTATATTTTAGGTTGTCAAATTGATATTCAAAAATACAGTTCCTCAAAATGAGCACTCAACCTTGTCCCCGATCTTACTCACTTTCAGAAAGACTTCTGTCTCTGGCACTTTGTATTTTATGCATTTTTTTTTAACTCTGTCAGCAACTCAGAGTTCTGCATGCTTCAGAGGAAAATTCTTTTTCAGGTTGAAATCTAAGTTTTTCCATTGCACCTGACTGAACATATAGTTTTTCATACTGTGATCTTTTTTTTCAGAATAGAATATTCTAAAAAATTTAAATGTGCATTTAGATAGATAAATAGCTATGTATGTGCATATTTATTTTAATATATTCATTATTATAATGGGATAAAATATATTTATTCAAAATGTTATTTATGCTACCTAAAGGCAAAAGAAATCCTTATGAGTTAATGTAAATTATTGTACATTACTAATTAATTATGCATGCATCTCCATCCAAAATGATCATATCTCTCCTAATTAATATGACTCTAAAGAAGTGTTAAAGACCAGATGGGTAATTGATTTATTCTATCATGATTACCAAAACCTTTAACCCAGTGGTAGTATAAACTTAATTTTTAAAAAACTATTACCGAAGGCTATTTTTCATAATGATGAGTAAACATAGGCTTAAAGTATAAAATTTACATATATAGAAAAATTGAACATATGATGAATTTCTTCTTAATCCCATCATTTAATAGAAACTATTTCTTAGCAATATGTTTTTCAAGTATTATTCTATGCACAATTTTTCCCTAATGATTTCTATGCTGGTAGGACAGCTACTGAACCACTTTCCATAGTATCTTCTGATTTAACAATTGCTTTTAAGAAAGGATGTAAAGCTCCAACTAGATGAGGTGGTCACATACTAAGCAAACTATCACATTTACTAGGTTTCCTGATGTTGGGAGAAAGTGAGGTATCAGAATCATTGAGACTTATAGAACATTTTAAAATACTATTATTACCTGAATTTTATTATATTAATTCAATAATATTAATTACTGGAATTTTATGGTGTATAAAATATATCTTCCATTCAAATTTACCACAACTGCCACACATACTAGTATACACCTAGGAACTGGAGTTGTTGGTAGATTTATTTTTTTTAATATATTTTCTAAGTTTTAGACCAACTACTTGAGTAAAATAATGTTTTTATTGTAATTGACCCAGGAGATACTGCCCTAGGACAAACTCACTGAATTTATGAAGAAGATTCATTTTGGCAATAATGAATATCAACAAGTAACGCTTGGTGTATACAGAAAACTCCTTGTATTCCTATGATATCATATAGTGTGAATACAAAGGTTAAGAATTGAAGTTCTGAGGGAAAGACACAAGAGAAAAAGACAAAGAAGAAAATACTCAAGTACAACACATGTCATCTACAAACAGCTGTTACAAATATTGAATGGAATAATAAAGCCTAATCTATATTTAAAAATCATTGTCTATGTGGCTCCTGCTCTGCCCCATTCAGCCTTCAGCTACACAGTAAATGAAGTGGCCACGTGACAGACTCTTCTGAAGAACTGGCACTCCGGTTATTTATTTAACAGTTTTACTTATTTATTAGTTTTGCCAGATGAATAAGCATGTTTTCCATATGTTATCTTAATAGTCTTGATGATGCACAGACAACATTATAAAATGTCATGTGTGGCTCAAAAGATTACAGTTTTTCCTCTGCAATTCCTAATGTTGGATAGAAGAATTCATTTATGTGCTAGGGCCATTTTTCCCCTCCCCAATAGCAGTATTGGCTGACTTGGATCTTCCAGGACAATTAATTATTCTGGATAACAGGGGCATCCACCTCCTCCCTGGTCTGCCAGGATTTGCAAGATCTAAAACGTAGTTGGGGGAGTGAAATGGAAATCACAGGGCTGCCTTCAGCATTCATGCAGCTCTCCAAGCTGCAGGCAGTCTTTTCATCTGTCAATGGTCCTTAGGATTAGGGCTTGCCGAGGAACCAGACTCACCCACTTCCTTATTTGTCTCACACAAAATTAGACTTAGGAGGACAGGCCTTGAGAACAAATAGCTAGTTCACTGCAGCATTTTTGTGCTTCTATTAGTACTAGGAAAAATGTCCATATTATCAACATCTAATAGGAGTGAAACTGCAGTGAGTACTTTCATACTTATAAATCCCATTTTTCAAGACGTATTTATTGATAGCTTCCTGGGTAGTAAGCATTATTCTAGGTACTGGAGATATAGCCCTGAACAAGATTTCTCATGGAGCCTTGATTCTAATAGGAGAGGCTCATAAATATGTTAGAAGACAAGAAGTGTTTAGCAAAATGTGTTCAAGAGAATAGCACTGGAATTACAGGGTAAAATCTGCTTGCTTCTGTAGGAAGGTAGGATTCATTAGTTGATCATTTCTTATTGGAATGGTGGTCAAGATTCCAAATTTGAATATCAGATACTCATAAGCATAGCTTTAGTATAAGTATGTCCTATACCATTCATAGTATATAAAAAACTACTCATTGTTTATCCTAAATTCAAATTCAACTAGATATCCTGCATTGTTATTTGCTAAAACTGGCAGCCGTAACTAGGTGGAATCATTTCCGTAGGTAGGCAATCCTAGCCTGAGCATCAGGCCTTCTCTTTCTCTGAAGCTTAAAAATTAATAACAAATCATCTAAGCATTGCTTAAAGAAATGTTAAACAGAACATCAGAGCCATGGGAGGAGGGGATGAAGGGAGGAGGGACTGGAAAAAAGAAGGTGAAGGGACTAGCCAGAGAACATATATGCATGGCCCACGGACACAACAGTGTGGTGATGGCCAGAGGGAGGGACTTGGCATCTGGGAGGAGGTGGGCAAAGAGAGGGAAAGTAGGGGATATCTGTAATAGTGTAAAAAAATATCAGAGCTATTTAATTAATGTTTCCTACAACCTACATATATATGTGAAAGCCATTAATATACTAAAATTGTGTGGTCCTGCCCTGGCCAATGTCACTCAGTTGCTTTGATGTTGTACTGTGCACCAGGAGTTTGCCCCGTTCAATTTCTGGTCAGAGCACATGCCCTGGTTGTGGGCTAGATCCCCAGTCAGGGTTGTGCAGGAGGCAGCTGAGAAATAATTCTCTCTCATAATTGATGCTTTTATCTCTCTCTCCCTCTCTCTCTAAACATCAAAAAAATATTCTAAAAAAATTTGCTGTGGCCCTTTAGTGTTGTGTGAGATAAAGACACAATTATTTTCTTGATGATTAATCTGAGATTACTGAGTCTACCCATACTCAAGAGTCAAAAATTCGCTGGTTTTCAATGGATCTGTAAAAATAGTAAATATCTCTAATAAGAATAAAACTATTTGCTAAATATAAAGTATTAAGATTGAAAACAAAACATTAGTTGAGGAGTGTCTTGAAGAAGCAATTAATTTAGTTGTGGAAAGCTAAATTTAAGATCCTATCCTCCACTCATCAGCATTGTGACCTTGAGGCAATTATTAGTTAATTTAAGCCTCAGTGTGTTTTTTTGTTTGTTTGTGTTTTTTTTGTTTGTTTGTTTGTTTTTGTGTGTGTGTGTGTGTGTGTATTTGTGGGGGGGGGTGAGGAAGATGATAATTAATTCATAAGGTTGTAATAAGTAGAGAATGATTTCAGCTAGAAATAATTTATCACAGTGCCTTGCACATTGCAAGTACTTAATAAATAGTAAATATTATTATTAAAATCCAAACTGTTACAAATTATGTAGTGCCTTGCACATTTTCTTCATTAAACATGTGGTGGTACATCACAGTTATTAGAGAAAAAAATTATGAGGTCCCTTTGAATTGAACTGCTCATCATAAAGGCAAAATATTGTCTACTCAGGCACAAAATACAGCAGTGCCCATTTATTTGCAGTTTCACTTTCCTCCATTTCAGTTACCCACAATCAACTCTGCTCTTAAATTATTAAATTGAAAATTTCAGAAATAAATAATTTGTAACTTTTAGATTGTTCACTGTTGTAAGTAATGTGATGAAAAATCTTATCATTATACTCTGTCCCTCCCGGGCTGTGAATCATGTCTTTGTCCATTATATACATGCTAGGGGCCCGGTACAGGAAGATTTGTGCACGGGGGGGCGGGGGGGAAGGCCCCTCAGCCTGACCTGCACCCTCTCCAACCTGGGAGCCCTCAGGGGAGCCCTCTCCAATCCGGGAGTTTCTGTCTGTCTTTGCAATCATATGAGCAAATTGTCTGAGACCCCCCAACCCAGTTTGGTTTATTGCTCACAGAATAATAGAGGCATTTTTTTTTTTCCTTTGCTTCATTGGTGGAGATTTCTTGGTAGTTTTAGGATATCTTCCCTTTAATTTTTCCTAATCACTCTGATTTTATTTATGTCTCTCACCTTTGCTTTCCCTCCATCCCCCACCGCAACAGCAACTTGCTCCAGGCTCACTTTGTTCTAGTGTCTAGGAGATCCATCTGCCACCAGAACTATGATTCCCAGCATTCCTGGTGCTCCCTGTGCTCTGGGCTTCCACTTCCGGTCCTGGGGCTGCCACTAAAACTACTATTCCCAGAATTCCTGGTGCTCCCCACGCTGGGAGCCACCGAGAGATCAAGTCCCCCCAAGCTGCCGGTTCTCCTGCTTCTGCTCTCCTCCTGGCACCTGTGTATGCAAATTAACCCGCCATATTTGTGAGGGCTGCTAAGTGACTAACGGAGGTAATGAGTACAGCTGGATGTGCTGGACAAAGGGGTAAGTCCCCTCCTGGGAGGGAAGGAGCAAGAGGACAAGATATTTCATCACACTATGCAGAATGGCACACAGTTCAAAATGTGTGAATTGTTCGTTTCTGGAATTCTCCATTTAATATGTTTGGACTACAATTGAGCATGGGTCACTAAAACTGAGAAAAGTGAAACCACATTAAGAGGAACAATGGTTTAGGAAAAAAACATAGTATATATGTATAGGGTTTGGTCCTATCTGAGGTTTTAGGCATTCAGTAAGATAATGGGGTACTCCTGTATAGCATTTACCAAAGTTATTTCTAAATTTCTGTGCTGTTCTAATTAATCATGTCACATAACGAATCTTTCATGCCTATGTATTTGTGTTCTCGTAATACCAATGAATCAATCTCAAAATTTACTTGACAGGACTGATTACAGTCCAAAACCTAACTACCTGCTCACAGGAATACTATGCACATTGCTAGCTACTGTAAAGCAGTAAAATTTTCAAACTAGTGTATAACTAAGTCATAATCAAAATTATGAAAGAAGTTTTCCAGTGACGGTATTGATCATTTGTTCATTTGTGCGACTATTTCATATTTTACTTATTATGTTACTGCTTATTTTACATAATCATCTTTTTCCACAGAAAACATGAATAAAGTGAGTACTAAGTAGACAAAGCAAAGGGAATATAGCACATATTTAAATTGCTTTTTAAAACATCCTGCAATGACGTAAGCATTCAAGTAAAAATTTTCCAAATACATGAATAAATATGTGACAAAATGAAATTTTGTAAGTAAATACAAACATGATTTTTAAAATAAATAAAAATGTTAGGATGAAAGAGCGAACCAATAAATGGAGTGTGCAGAAAAAGAAACTAGCTTCTTTGGGAACATCTCAGTCAGAATTTTTTTTTTCATAATTGTATATTTTTTGATATATTTGTCCTTTAAAACACAAGGTAGATTTAGAAATATATATATATATATATATATATATATATATATATATATATATATATATATATATATATATAACCTGATTACAGTATTTCAGTAAAAACTCTAAGTTAGATGTCTATGTTAATTCTTCTTAAAGAGTTTACATAGTATCATTAGGTTTAAGACTAAATTTTCGTATTTATTGTGTTATTTAGATAAGCTCTTATTGCCTGGGGAAAACATTCTAAAGTCTAAAACTTCAAGGAGACCATACTGATTTTTTTAAATAATTACAAATGCTCACATATTTCCAATCTCAAACATTTCTTCTAAATAAATATTAGAGGAAAATAACCTCCAAATTTACTATTTAAAAAAAAAATTCCTTCCTTTTGCTTTACTGGTAGAGAGAGAGGCAGCAGCACAGTTAACGCTTTGTTCCAGCTGCTTGGAATAAGATGAGTCACATCGTTCACGCAAACCTCCAATTCCCCAAACTAATAGGCTAAGAAAGAGGCAAAGGGAATAGACGGATTTGAACCTCACCCTAAAGGCTAATAGAAGCCAGTTCTGTCAACTGTCCCCCAAGCAAGAGATAACCTGAGCTACACGGAGGCCCAGAAGCAAACCAGGGGGCGCTCTAGGCGTGCCGCCCCATTTGACCTCCACATCCCCATAAGATAAAAATGCAAGTAACAGTCCCTACAATATTTGGGAAATAGATGAATAATATTTGGATTGAAATCAGCATCTGGACTTGTAAGAGGAGGAAAAACTTACTGGGCATGAAGAAAAGGTGAAAGAGGATGATCGCTATGGAACATAACCTGGAATTGTATGTAGCAAAGGAATTAGCTGACAGACCTTCAAGGTCTCCTTTACTTCTCTGCCTTTTCATTCCTTGGAGACCCCAACCTGGTGCGTGTGTGCCGATTTTTAAATGTGTGTCAGCAGTGCTGTGAGTGGGTGATGGACGGTTGAGGGTGAGCACATTGCAGCTAAGGTCAAAGAGGAAGGGGATGCTTAGCCACGGAGAAAAGAATCACCCTATTCCAGGTGCTTATGAAATTCAGTGAGAATGAGAAAGCCCACGCCACCTATCAGGCTTTCTAACAGTGAATCAGAATGAATCAGAATTTCATTTGGAGGCCAAATAAATAAGCAATTGAAACATGTAAGAGAAAACACACACACTCAAAATGAATTCGGAAATTTGATTTCTGTAGCAATAGTATTATATTACAAATAGAATATATCTCTTTTGTTCATTTAAATATATTATACAAAGTTTATATTTTATTTAGTTATTTTCTCTTCATAACAAATTTATTTCATTCAGGTTGCCATTACTATAGCTCAAATATCTACTAGTGTAACATAAATCAGTAATTTATGAATTTTTCTCATGTGGAGATAAACATAATGGAAGACATCAGTGGGTTTTTAGTTTTAAAAACTCCATGAAGCCCTAGCTGGTTTTTCTCAGTAGATAGAGCCTCGGTACTGTGGACTGAAGGGTCCCAGGTTTGATTCTGGTCAAGGGCACAGCCCAGGTGCAGGCTCGATCCCCTGTTGGGACATGCAGGAGGCAGCCATTCAATGATTCTCTTTCATCATTGATGTTTCTATCTCTCTCTCCCTCTCCCTTCCTCTCTGAAATAAATAAAAATATATTTTAAATAAATAAATAAATGAAAATTTATACTTTCTATATGCACTTGGCAGATTATATTGAATAGTTGATCATTTGAGAATTTGTAAGCTGTTTATTCAATACCATCTATCAAAGTCATGCATATTGCCTTTACTCTAATTTTACATTTGAAAACAATGACTAAACATAATTTTTATAAGAACTAAAAAGTAAATAAAAATGTTATCTGAATAGGCAAAAATACATTTCCCTATGTTCATAAAAATCACAGAGGTACATTACTCATGTAAATATCTCACAGGTGTTTTTTTTTCTCATTATACTCAGATTGTCTCTTCGGTTTAGTGACTTAAATTTGATTATATGTGGAAGGACTAGGTGTGAAGTAAGGACAGATAGCATTCCTTTCTCAATAGTAATGCTGGTATTTTTTAAACTGTTGCTATCTGCTATACCTTATTCAGGGTTATTTCCTTATATTATTTATAATACTTCCTTTCTTTTAGACATTTATATTAATATCTGAGAGAGAGAGAGAGAGAGAGAGAGAGAGAGAGAGAGAGAGAGAGAGTGATAGAGCAAGAGAGCGGATGAGAGAAAGAGATTGAGAAAGGGAGAGAAGAGACTGAGATTGAGAGAGAAGAAAAGGCCAGTCAAAACCCCAATTTTCTTTATTTTGAAGTACATAGAGCTCTGCAAATAATAAAGTACCTTCATAGTCCATACTTTTTGAACAATGAATGAACTAAAACACCAAAAAGCCTTCTGATTGTGCTAGCATCATGTAAAATTGATAGTCTCTAAACCGATTTCCTTTCCCTCTTCCTTGCGCTACTTGTCACTTATGTCAAGATTTTACTGCACGTAGAGTACTGGCATTTCTGCCTCAAAACACCTGAGTGTCTTATTTTAAATCGTGATCTTCTACTGCACAATAAGGAGAGACCATGGCGTGTTGCAGTTAGGTATTTTGTAGCTAGCTCTTAAGGAGTTTAAAACAGAACTCAACATCCTCTTCCGAATTAGGGACCCTCTTTAGCTTCATGTAAAAATGTATTTCCCTAATAAAAGGAGCCTTGGAAGGATATTCCAATGAGACAGCACTCTTCCTAGGAGAGGGCAGTACCTTTCCTAAGCCTTGGCCTGTTTTGTGAGGCCCCTCAGTCAAGTTTCAGTCCCCAGATAGAGTTTCACAATTGTCATACTCTATTGAGTCTATTTCTTAAAAAACAAAATATCATGTACTCCCTTCCCTGACTAAAGCAACTTTTTTTTCCATTCATGGAATAATTTAGATGCTGTTCCAGTGTTATTTTATTCTAATGTGAAGGGTTTGTCTTTTGAATGTGCAGGAATGATAAAACACCTGTTTATGGCAAAACACAAAAGCATGAAAAAATCAATGAACCAGTGCCTGCACTTTAGGAAGTTTATGGTTTAATTCTTTCCTTCCAAGAAGCATTTAAATCAAAATCATTATTATGTTATTTTTAACTGCGCTATTGACTTGCAGAGATCAACTGGCAAATTTGTCTAATGTACAGTAAATTGCTATTTGTTTGCAGATCTGACTGTAAGTTAGGTTGTTAGGTTATTTCTAATTACGAAGAAAGAGTTCTCTGGATAATTAGTAGGAGTAAGTCTGTAAAGGATTGACATTCAAGTGAAGATTGGGAGTCTGGAACTTAGAATAGTTTCAGTAATATTACTGACATGTAAATAAATTCACAGCAGTTAAACCTATTTGTAGATATTATTCAAATGTTCTTTTTAGACTAAACTTGTAACATTTTAAACAATTAGAGCTAAATCACACAATTTTTAGAAACCAAGTGTGAGTGTCTATGCAGGTAAAGGGAGATGCAGCGCTACAAAATCATCCGGATGATTTAGGATACACTAGAAAAATCAATGCCTGCCTTTCCTTACCTAGCCAGCAAGAATTGGAATTTAAGGAAAATAGGTCACATGCTTCTATTCTTATATATTTGTTAGGAAGACAGAATTGAAGCCAAGAGTTTGCTTACATAATTGTGTGTTGACTGAATTCTTACAGGAATATTAACATAACTGAAGATTTACTATGAACCCAGAACTATACATTTTAGACTTTTATATTAATATAATATTAGTTTATATTAATAACTTGTGTTAACGTGCAATTTGTGCAAATCTATGAGGTAAGTTGTCTTATGCTCATCCCATGTTCAGATGAGGTCATTGGGCAGAGGAACTGGCCCAAAGTCGCACACTGGCAAATGGAATCGTGATCTTCTACTGCACAATAAGGAGAGACCATGGCGTGTTGCAGTTAGGTATTTTGTAGCTAGCTCTTAAGGAACTGGCCCAAAGTCGCACACTGGGGCATGGTTTGGGCTCAGTCTGTCAAGCTCCACAGCTACTAGCACTACACACATTTCCTCTCAGCATCTTCCTTAAAAGGTCTTAAAAATGTGTTCTGTGTATTCTAGTTGGACATATTTACTAGGATATGCAACACAAGCCTTAAAATATAGAAACACTTCCTCTCTCCATCTCCCTCTCCCCAGTACCTTCTTCCCATGCTGACATAAGTTTCTTTGGAATCCAGGGGTGGGCAAACTTTTTGACTCAAGGGCCACAATGGATTCTTAAACTGGACCGGAGGGCCGGAACAAAAGCATGGATGGAGTGTTTGTGTGAACTAATATAAATTCAAAGTAAACATCATTACATAAAAGGGTACGGTCTTTTTTTTTTTTTTAGTTTTATTCATTTCAAACAGGCCGGATCCGGCCCGCGGGCCGTAGTTTGCCCACGGCTGGGTTAGACCATAAAAATCATAGATTAGATCCTGAAAGAAGGAAAGTGTGTAGAAGTCATTTACATATCAAAAGGATCATTAAACCAAGCATGATGAATCAAAACTTTAACCAGAATTTCTCTCTGTTTACAACTATCAGAAAAAGACAAGTATTAAAAGTCATCATTCCACAATGGAGCAATGCATTTATCCTGTTGAATATAAGCAGAAACTGAACTTGTATTGTTGAAGTGTGATTATGTTCTAATATGGAAATACTATACTAAAAATGGATGCCTTTGCAAAGAAATAATATCTCTACATGAAACAGTGCCACATGACTAACTCTAAAGTAGACTAGTCATGCTCTGAATTTTAATTGTAACTAAATGTATGCAATAGGTAGATTTCCTCATTATACTTAAATTTTACATGAATTTTATATTGAATATTAATTCAACACCATATTTTTAGGGTAGAGATGCCAGTTTTAGAAAAAATAAAATACAGGTTGGCTGCTAAAATTTGAATTTCAGGCACATAGTGAATATTTATTGGGTCTAAGTGTGTCCCAAGTAACATTTGGGACACACTTAGACCAAAGAATTTCACTGTTTATATGAAATTTAAATTTAATTTGCCATCCTGTAGTTTGTCTGGCAACCTTACTTTCAAGTTATTAAAATTTGCATCCATGTATATGTTAATCACACTAATCTGAAAAATTTTCAATCGTCTGTCAGAAATGTCTGTCAATATAGCATTAGGGTAAATTTCAGACATTTTAGACAAACAGCTATGATTTCTTCAAATATTTCAAATTGTTTTAAAAATCTAGATTATTTATTTATTTTCATATATTTAGATGAAATAAAGGATATTAGTGTAATTTTATGATTTATGTCCTTTACAATTTGTAATTTATTTCCATGTTTTCCTTGTGATATGACTTTGGAATAAAGAAACCTTTAATTTTATGCTTCTCAGAGTTACTGAAATCAGTAAGTTCCTTATTTTTAGATATGGCTACTGATTTGTTTATGTATTTATCCATCACTTTTAATACTCTCAATTTATTATTAAGAAAGACATACAAATCATTTTTTTCTCCTCTACAGCAGACTACCCAATCTAGGGTGACATAATGCTATTCTGCTTTAAGGATCCTTAGAAAAATGAATCACATGACAGCATGCAGCTATGGAAATGTGATTCCATGCAGCACACCAATGAAGGCTGACATTACCCTAACTGTACACCAGGAGGCGCATTGTTCCTACAGATACTTCCACTGTATAGTAAACACTATTCATGACCTCTTAAGTTCAATTACAAGAGAATATTACTAACAACTTTAAATATTTATCACAAACAAGTACTCAAAGCAAATTCTTTTGGGGATTAAAGTCATACTTGAAATTTATGATATTTAAAACTTTCCAGCAGAGAAAGCTTGTGTTCCTGTCTGTTTTACAGCCATTTTTAACTACTTTAAGTAATAATATATAAAATCATCTCATTGTAAGTCTCTCAAAAATAAAATGATACAACATAAAGTGCTTTGTTATTAATTAATATGATAACTACTTTAATATCAAAAAGTAAACAAAATTTATTTAAAGTAAAACAATAAAAATAGTGGAAAATAAATATGCTTTATTATTTATTTTTTATTAGCTTTTAACAAATTGGGACATTTTGAAACTGCCCATCAAATATGATAAATATGAAAAAAATAGTCACAAAAAAGAATTTAAAATAACAGCTTTTAGAATTTGAAACAAAGATCTTACTAGAATTTTCTTTCTTTATATGTATAACAACTATTTTACATTTCATAATTTACTAGAAAAATTTTAAAAACTCAATTGAAATATTTTACAAGATAATATTGATACATGATTTGCTTTTTCTGCACCTTTCACTATCTATCAACACTAATAAAAGAGAAAAATGGTAATTGGCGTACGAGCTACCCTTTTCATTGGCTAATCAGGGCTATATGCAAATTAACTGCCAACTAAGATTGGCAGTTAACTGCCAACAAGATGGCAGTTAATTTGCATATGTAGGCACAATGCAGGGAGGCAAAAGGGAAAGCAGGAAGAAGCCCCCTGCCACTGACAGTGATCGGGAAACCCAGGGGGGAGCTAAGAGCGCCTTTTCCGCCCTGGCCAGTGATAGCAGGAAGTAGGGGTGGAGCCAGCGATGGGAGCTGGGCACGGTCGAAGCTGGCAGTCCCGGGAGCTAGGGGTCCCTTGCCTGGGCCTAAAGCGGAGCCCACGATCGCGGGGCTGCTGCAGCTGCGGGTCCCCGCTGCCCTGGTCGGACGCCTCAGCCAGAGGCGTTAGGCCTGGGCAGGGGCGGAGCCTGCAACCGCGGGGAGCTGGGGGTCCCCTGCCCAGGCCTGACACCTCTGCCGGAGGCCTCAGGCCTGGTCAAGGGGCCGATCCGGTGATTGGTGATCGGAGGGTGATGAGGGTCAACTCCTCTGGCCGAGGCATCAGGCCTGGGTGGGGGGCGGAGCCAGGGATTGGGGGGATATGATGGTCCCCTTGCCCAGGCCTGAAGCCTGGGTCAGAGGCGTCAGGCTTGGGCGGGGGTGGAGCAAGCGATCAGAGGGAGATGGGGGTCCCCTGCCCAGGCATTATTCCTGGGCCAGAGGCCTCAGGCCTGGGCGGGGGCCAGAGCCAGTGATTGGGGGGAGATGGGGGTCCCCTGTCCAAGCCTGACACCTCTGGCAGAGGCGTCAGGCCTGAGCAAGGGGCCGATCAGGCGATCGGAGGGTGATGGGGGTCAACGCCTGAGGGCTCCCAGTATGTGAGAGGGGGCAGGTTGGGCTGAGGGACACTCCCCCCCACCCACCCAGTGCATGAATTTCGTGCACCGGGCCCCTAGTTTATAATAATAATAATAATTTTTTAAATGGCATCTAAACTGAGTCTGTATTCTGTGCCCACAGCCCTGTGGTCACAAGGTCAATGAGTTAGGTCAAAGGTTATTTTGAATCCATAGTCTGTGTTCTGAATCACAATTCCACATTGTCTTTACCCTTAAACATGTACACAATTTATAACTCCTTGGAGCTTTCAAATCTCTTTCCAACTCTCCCTTAATTTGAGGTCTCTGCTTTCGTTCTACTCTACCCTCATCTTTTCCTGCACTAAATGTTAATGTTGTCAAATTTTTTCTTGGACTCCTTGTCTCTCTTCATAATTATCACATTTACTCCCAGAAGTTCATCACCTTCTATGTTGTCAGTTTCCAAATTCCAGTTCAGAATCACATTTTCAGTTCCAAGATAACCTTGTATAGCAGCTCAAACTTCAGAATAAAATAAAAAATGTTAATTTAAGCTTTTTCTTCTTATATTCTCTTATTTACTTTATTTAAATGTGTGCTTTTCCAGTAAGGTTCACAAACTAAAATCTTGGAAATACTATCAAGTCCTTCTTTTCCCTTTTCTGCTATATTAGAATTTATCCTATCCTCCCCAGAATTCAAAATCTGGTTTCAACTTATCTCACAAAACCTTTTCATTTATTGCCAGATACTAGCACAGTTTAATATCAACCATTTTTTTTCAGTATCCAGTATTTTTCAGGGACTGGGCCAGATGATTGCTTATATCAAGTAACTGCAGTTTTTAGAACAACATTCTCATAGATAATAATGGCCCCATTTTGGTCACACCAAGTGGTGAGCTGATTATACCTGCATGTGCTACAAAGATATTGAACTATTAACTGCTTGCCTAACTGACCATGATATTTTATAACAGTGGTTCTCAACCTTGGCTGCACATTAGAATCACCTGGGAATCTTTTTAAAATCCTGATTTCTGGGCCTCATCCTCCGGAAATTCTGTTTCTTTGTCTGCCCTGACCTGGAATGGAACCTAAAACATTTTGGTGTATGGGATGAGGCTCCAACCAACTGAGGCAACTGGTCAGGGCCTCAGACCCCTGTGAGATTAGGAATGTAATTGTTTTAAAGTGCTAAGATTGTGGTAATTAGCAACAGAAGATAGGTAAAGGTATAGGTAGATGTATGCTTGCTTTATAATCTAGGTGTTTCCAATTTAGAAAATTAGTGTCCCAATTATGAGGTAAAAATAGTTAAAAATTATAAGTTTTGGATTTAGCTTTGGAAAAGTATTTTTAATAAAGCAAACAATGTCTCATCAGATAAGAAGGTAATCAAGTAGTTTTTTTTAATTGCTGAGTTTTGAAACCTTTTCTTTCCTTGAACTCAAATCACAGTAGGACCAATTACCTCTTCTCTATACCTTTGTCTGAGGAACTCTAGATTTTTTAACTCAGGGGCCACTGTTGATTGCAAAGCTCCCAGGGAAGTCCTGGCTGGCGTGGCTCTATTGGTTGGGCACCTCCCTGTGCACCTAAGGGTTGCTGATTTGGTTCCAGGTCAGGGCACATGACTGAGTTTGGGGCTTGATCCCTGGTAGGTGGTGTGCAGGAAGCAGCCGATCTATGTTTCACTTTCACATCACTGTTGCTCTCTCTCTTCCTCTCCCTTCCTCCCTCTCTAAAAATCAATAAAATTTGTAAAAAATCCCAGTGAACACAACAGATGACAATATGAAACCTCTGAACAATTTTATTTCAATTTGCATAATTAGCTCAACCCAGGATACTTATAAAAATTATAAACATGGTTCACAAAAAGTATTTATTACAATACTGTGCCCTCAAAATCAAGTTCATGTTTAGTTCCCACTATATATTATGGGAAGTGTTATTGTTGTTTTCCCCTGCAGGTTAAGATTAGCACAATTTATTAAGATTGAAATTTGATAGAGTAATTATATTTTTTTCTGGATTTTCCTGGAGATTTTAATTTCATTAACTTTATACTTTTGTCCAAAATTACAACCTATCTCTCATGCCCAAATATTTTAAATTCTCAGTTTTGCTCAGCATATATCTTGTATCTTTAGGACTGTCAGGAATAATTTTTAATATATTTTTTACAATATACATTTTTAATATTTTTCAGCTCTGTGTCAAGTTTGTTACCTCATTACAAAATAAAAGCATAACTTTAAATACATTATTAAAAATTGGAATGTACAGACAATTTAAAAGAAATCAATACTCCAACCTGAAGATAATCACAGTTAACATGATGCATTCCTTTCTAGTTTTTGTTCATTTGTCATTATTTTGATAAAACACTTTCAGTTTCTTTGATTACCTTTCCTGGTGTTTGTGAAATATTGATTTATTCATTTAGTCAACAAACACACATTTCTGGCCGACCACATGCTAGGTACTCTCATGCATGGAGAACAGAAGTAAGCAAATAGTCCTCAGATTAATGAGAGAGACAACTACTAATCAGATAATCATAAAGATTTCCTTTGAGGAAAAGATATAAGGGGCATGATAAGGACAATCGTTCCACTGAAAAGAGCACTAAATAAGAGTCAGCAGGTATGAGCTTTATTCTTGACCCACAAACTGTATAACTATGTGCAAAGCTCTTCCATTTTTATGCTTCTGTATAAAATAATTCTACTACAGTCTAAATTTTCATTAATCCAATACCAGAAAAAACCCAGAAAACTAGTTCTCTAACAAGTTAATATTACTAGCAAATGTTCAACCAACTCATCTTTTAACTATCCAGTTGCTCAAATTTCCTCTTAAAAGTATGATTAGTAGCGCAGAATTTAAAAATCAATGACAGGGATGATGGCATTGAGCTATAACATGTGTACATTGAAGGTAGTTTCTCTGAACAGTCAGAGCAAAAGCTGTGGAGACAGGCACTCCGGAAGTCACATTCTGCCTCAGATAGTTAAGTAGTTTGAGATAAATACATTTTCTGGAATTCAGTTTCTTTATAACACTAACTTACAATATTGGTGTGAGATCATGAACAATATATCTAAACATTGAGTAGCCTTCCTGACCCATCAGTAGACCTCAAATACTACTCATAAATATCATCAGGTTTTAAAACAATCCTTACTGAGAACTTTACCAAGTGATTCACACACAGCCCAGGTAGAATCAGAAGCAAGTGGCAGACAGGCCTCTAAGAAAGGAAATACAATCTGAAATTTCACACATGCTTAAACAGGAGAAAATACTTTAATATAAACATTTAAAAGAAACACCGGGTATAAAAATGACCCTATTCATGATTCCCAATAGGACAAGATTAAGACTTAATTCTGAATTAGTGGCAATAAGCTGTTCCTGATCTGATGTTTTTGTTTGCTTTCCACTTAGTAAAACTCTTTCATAAGTCTAGTTATATTTGTTAAAAATAACAACTATCAATTGAAAATCCCTTACTGTTTTCTCAGAATTAATGGTTTTATTGAATTTTTCATGTAGTACATGATCATGTTAGTGAGTTCACTTCTTAAGGAAATATGATTTACCTTGATAATTATTTTTTTAGAAACATCATATTTGAAAAAATAGGATTCATGCAGATGCAATACCTAATAACTCTACAGCTAAAACAGATATGTAATTTATACATATATATTACGATTGCTATACAATTATGGCTCTGCAAGAATTATCAGATCACAGGCAGAAAAGTCCATTGAAGACAAAGGAAACATTTTAAATCTAAATCGGAAGACTATTACTATTGATTATTGCTTCAGTTATACCATATCTCACTTCACAAATTTCTCAGACTTAATTACAAAATCTGAATGAAGAATTTTAAGGTAATATGTATCTATCTATCTATCTATCTATCTATCTATCTATCTATCTATCTATAAATATATATATGAAAGCCTAAACGACTGTTTGACCAGTAGCTATGACATGCACTGACCACCAGGGGCAGACACTCAATGCACCGGCATGGAAACATGGAACAGACTGATGAATCTCAGAGGGAAGGGGGAGGGAGGGTGGGAAAGAGATTAACCAAAAATCTTATATGCATTCTAGAGGCCCAGTGCTTGGATTTGTGCACTGGTGGGGTCCTGCAGCCTGGCCTGCATGGATCAGACTAAAACTGGCTTTCTAATATCCCTCAAGGGGTCCTGGATTGAGAGAGGGTGCAGGCCAGGCTGAGGGACCCCACTGGTGCACAAATCCGTGCACCAGGCCTCTAGTATCATAATACTATCTTAACATGAATTGCCATTTTGTTATGAATCTTAATACTAGTAGATCTAGGCTATTCTAATTAATTCTGTTCTAGACATTTACAAAGGAGGTTAAAATTTTTAGTCCCATTAAATGTCAAAAATCTAGTCCCCAGGGGCCCTTAGGGCTCCTCCTTTCTCTTTCTCCACCAAGGAGCACTGCTCTGGTTCAGTACATTCTATTGACCAGGACTCTCCTGGGTGAAGCCACTGTGTTGAGATTAATGTTGGAGTGTGCAAGGGTGTTTCATCCCTTGGGTCCCTTTTTCCATGTGACTAGATTGGTAAAAACTCTGGAGAATTCCTGAAGCAGACTTTAATTGATTTATTTATTAATTTTTTGGCTTTAGAATCTCTTCTATCTTCTCTCATTTGGAAGCTTGCCCAGTGTTATTGCCCAGGTCTAAGTCACTGGGTGAGTGGCTATACATATTGGCTAAAATTCTAGCTCAGGGCAGTTTAGGTTAATCAGACTTGGGCTTAAAATGGTGTCTTTCTATCTTTGTTTTGGCTGATGCCCAAATATAAGAGGAGCCAACCACTCCCCATGCAGAAGAGGTAGACAAAAACCAGTTTTGAGACCCTTAGTCTTATGGCAATGAGAGATTTCTTAAAATTGGGAAGGTAGAAGTTGGAGACTAGAAAATCAGTTCAGGAAGAGCTTTCCTACCAAATCTGACCTCATCACACAAGCCCGGAAAAGGTTAATTCAATAAACCACTTAGATTTAATGGTGCTTAGACTAATCAAAACCAGGAAATCTAAGGGGAATAGTTGGCCAGTTCTGTCAAATGCTGTGTGATCAAAAGTTACCTCTGAGAATGGCCTGTTATTTCTGGTTATATGAAGTCAAAAGATGCGTTTATGTTTTTGTCATGAGACCATGACATAGGATCTGAGAACCAGAGCTGGTATGGACTTTACTTAAATCTTCCTGAAAGATTGGCTAGAGTAGAGAGAAACCTCAAGAAAAAAAAAAAAAAGATGCACACGTAACTCCACACACCAATGAGAAGAGAAAGGTGTATTAGAGAAACTTGTAGCGATGGGGCAGAGCTTGGGAAGGGGTATATGTACAAAAGGTCCTACACCACCATCCTGGAAACAGTCTGTTTAAAAATCATAGAACTCAGAGAACACTAGTACACTATTCCTGGATTACCGTGACAGGACTAGTTAAGAAAGTGCTTTTGTGGTTTTTACCTCCTCTCAGTATTTCTACTGCAATCACAGAATTAATAATTATTAAATTGTACTTTTAATTTTTAAATAAAAGCAAACAAGTCAGTGATTTTTTTTTATAATAACATGACTGAAAATTATCTAACACTCCAAAATCTCCTGCAAAGGCCACAGCGGAGCCCTCACAGGGCTTACTTTGAATGGGCAATGATCTCAGGTGGGTGTGGGGCTGTGGAGAATAAAAGTTCTGCCAGGTACATTCCATTCATTCCACTAGTTCATTGTGCTGGTTAAAAGCCAATCCTCCAAAACTCAAGCAGAAAAAAGTAAACCCCCCAAATCATTATCACTAGCCTTCATGCTTGTTTCAAATCACTATTATACATTTTTTGTAAGTCTTTATTGGAAAACAGGATTCCTCAGGACAATTTTTCTTATTATTCTTTAATACTAGGTCCTACTTAATTGTATTTTATCATTAAAATGTTAAACATGGCATTTAACATTTTTGACATCAAAATGTCTGCCAACCAATGACTTTTGAAATTATAGTTGTTGTTTTTTTCTTTTTCAATGGCTTACAAAACAAAAGTGAAGCATACAACTTAACAGGCAATTGTAGTGGAAGCCCTAACGTGACTTTTTTTTTTTTTCTGTAATCAGAGTGCCGACTTAATTAAGCTTTGATTGCTGAGGCGCCCACTTCAAAGATGTCTGTCTCCAATAAACACATTGCCAGCCACATGACAAAAAAAAAAAAAAAAAAAAAAAAAAAAAAAAGCCCCTTCGTCCCCTCCGCCCCAACAACAACCTAGGCTTGTTTGTTTTCAAGGTCCTGGCTGATTTCAATCACTGACCATTTGGGCTACTTGCTTGTTTACCCTTCCCCTAGGGCCCTACCTTCCACCCCAATAAAAACACAACCCCAGGACCATCTGCTCACTCTCTCCTCCCACAACCTCTCCTTGTGTGGCCCCAGGGGTGCTGGTCTCATAAGTAATAAACCTGTATTTTTTCAAAGTTTCCTGATGGTTATTGCTGAGGGGCTTCTTGCAATCTTAATTAGAACCACCCTGCCGGTGCAGCCACAACATTGGTTATTGATAGGCTAAGAGCAATACAAAACACCAATATATATCAAGCACATTACACTTGATATACTTCAAGAAAGACAACAACAAAACCAGGAAAAGGAAAAAAAGCAACCAAATGTTCATTTCCTTGCTCCCCAGAATGACTGTTTCAAGCTCAAGCGCACCGTCGGAAATCAGAGCAATGCCAAGCGGCGGAAGCTGGAAAAGACTCACCAGAGTTGGGGTCAGAGTTGCCGTCTGCTTCGGTCCTCTTGTCCGGAGAGGCCTGGTCGTAGAATTCGTCCTGTGGCTGAACCAGAGGAAGAGGGTGTGAGATCAGGGTTCCACTACCCACCGGCTCGTGGTCTCCTAGACCACTGTCACTGCAGCTTTCCTGGGAGCCATCGGGCAGGTGAAACGTAACGCGGCGCTGCGACTACAAAGAAGACCACAGGACACGCCGATTAACACTCCTCCCCATAAGACACGCGCCGCGGAACACACATCAAAACAGCTTTCAGTTAGCAATACAGTGTAAAAGCAACGTAAACTTACATAAGTAAATGAAGCTAGGCACAGACATTTATTATTTGCCATTTGCTATGTAACGTCCAACTTAAATACGAGGAAGAGTTTTAATCCCATGTAATTTAAGAACAAAAACTAATGGTAAACTGTTGAAAGTGTAGCAAGAATGGCAAAAAAGAATATCTAGACTAGTTATCAAAGTTGTAGAAAATTTTTGAAGAAGGAGGAATGTGCAAACATATAATGCGGCATTTCATTTCGTTTGAATGAACACAAATTGTGTTCACTTAACTATTTTTTAGGTCGTTTTTGCAATGAAATTACGATCCCCCACTGGCCTAGATAGTCTACCAGTCATTTCAGTCATCTGCTCTAGAATAGCCCAGGTGAAAGATATTTGGAATATTATTTTGGCATCTATTTGCACAACGTGACTATCAGAAGTGACCTAAAATATGTATATGGGTACTTCCACACATGTTACTGTTTTAATTAAATAAAGTTGTGTATTTCAGCACATATTGCTGCTTATTTCTCTTGGTAAATATTATTTTAGCTGCCTGGCCAGTGTTGCTCAGTAGTTGAGTGTCGACCAATGAATTAGGAGGTCACGGTTGGATTCCTAGTCAGGGCAAGTCCCCAGGTTGTGGGCTCAACCCCATTAGGGCGTGTGCAGGATGCAGCTCATCAATGATTCTCCCTCATCATTGATGTTTCTATCCCTCTTTTCCTCTTCCTTCCTCCCTCTGAAATCAAAAATATTCTTTTAGCGGATATAATCCATGAGATCTGGGAATATTTAAAGCTGAATGGAATAAAGATTTATGACTTAAATATAATTATATAAATGGTAGTAAATGTGTTCTATATTTTGATTGCACCTAATTTTTTAAAATATATTTTATTGATTTTTACACAGAGAAAGGGAGAGGGATAGAGAGTTAGAAACATCAATGAGAGAGAAACATTGATGAGCTGCCTCCTGCACACCCCCCAATGGGGATGTGCCCGCAACCAAGGTGCATGCCCTTGACCTGAATCGAACCTGGGACCCTTCAGCCTGCAGGCCGACGCTCCATCCACTGAGCCAAACCGGCCAGGCTGATTGCACCTAATTTTAATTATACTTTAATAGCCCAAAGATCTTTCAATATCATGTCACATGTGACCACTTTTACTCAGATTCAATAACATTATGAATATATAAATAAAATATGTAACATATAATAAATATATAATGTATAATGCAATCATCTTCCAATACCTAAAATTTGTGTTTTGCAAGAGACAATTTATAGATTGTATCAATTTTTAAAAATGCAGTTAAGAAACAAAATGTTATAAATAGATAAGCTGCTACTCTATAAATTCATCTTTATAGACTGACAATCGAACATAGCCATTTTCCTGAGAGTCACAGGTTCAAATCCAGCTCAATCATAAGGGAACAGAGCTGATACCACTTTACTGCTGTTCAATGACCTGTGCAAAATGATTTGATAGTTCATTACATTTTTACTAAACTGATGCCACATCACATAAACTATAATCATAAATGGTAGTAACTGAGTCTATTGTAGCACATTTCATCTTCATGCACAACTCTCAGTGCTACCATTCCCCTTTCAGTAGGTTTTGAAATGTGCCTAGGTAAGAGTTATCCAATAAGCCAAGCCTGAATATTGATATCTGAAATATATTTCTTTTTTATAAGAAAGGCTGTGCTACCACTTATCTATTATCGTATTTTGTCTCTCTTGTGAAATTAACCCTTTAGGGAAAATCAATAATACAAGTATTCTTTGTTTCTGTTTCAATACACTCTTAATTCATCAGCATCCTTTTGTCATAAACACAGCATTAAGAACAATGACCACGCTGCCCTTTATACATGACTAGCAAACAGTTTTTAAAGTGACTGCCCTAATCTAAAGCCCATAATTTTGGTGATTAAAATATCTTTGGTGTTAACTGTGGAGGAATATCTCTTAGTTTTTGGTCAGGTGAGTGGAAAAGAAGTCAAACAAAAGATAAAGGCAATGGAACAGATGATTCTGCAATCTCGATAAAGCATTCCCAGAAGTCTCCCAAGCTATGAACAAGTATGTTCCATGACAGCAGGAAAAGGGGAAATTGGTATCTGTGATATTCTTCCAAACATCACTATTGTTGCTTGAAATACAGTATTTTTTTCCTCCTAAAATAATACCCACATCCACAGCACCAGTGATGCCTGAATCTGGCAGTTCTTACAGACAGTCATTTAAACCCTTACTTGAGCATCTACGAAGTGCTCAGTCCTGTGATTACACTAAGAATAGAAGATAAAATATTTTAAATATAACTTTTTAAAGTATAACAACAGATTTCATCTCACATGTACTCCACTACATTTCTATACCACTTTATTAGTGCGAATTAATTATTATTTTAGTATAATTTAATTGAGATACTATAAATTAGACTGATACAATGGTGATACCACGGTAGCTTATGAAAATACCTCCTAATTAATTTGACTTCCTAATTAATTTAAAGATGTTTAAATCTTAACTGGCAAACTTGTGCACAACTTATCAGTGTAATGGGAGGTGGGGGCGATGATACCTATGGACTAAGAATTGGAACACACCTATCATGGTACTAAGAAAACTCAGCAAGCAAATCAGTCTTTAGTTTTTATCATCATAATGATTGATGCAAGTAGACAAATGTCCAACATATCAAGGTAGATGTAAGGAGAAGATTTGAATAAATTGAAATGCAGAAGAATGAGGTACAGAAGGGTTAGAAACAGGAGTTGCGGGTGTCACCAACGACTCAACAGTACTTATTCAGGTTTTGCCAAATAAGACCAGCTGAAAATCCAGAACCCAACCTCCTGGATGGAAGCGCTTCCTCTACAGAGACTGGCTTGGGGCAAGGTACTTTACATCTTTGAACAAGTTCCCAGCTTTGCGAAATGGCCAAATAGTACCTTTGCCAGAGGACTACTCTGAGGCTCAAATGAAATAAGTGTTTCTAGTATATAATACTTGACACATAGTAGATACTCAATAAAAGGCAGCTATAATTATTGAAATGTATAGCTACATATTATCTGTTAACCTCTGTTTCTATCAATATTTAGCTAGTTTTAAAGATGTGATTCCTTAACCCCAGAGAAGGAAAAGATTTGTTCTTTCAGAAAAGATGTGGATGAAACCCAGAATGACAGTGTGCCTCGCTCACCCTGTGCCCCTGGCTCATGTCAGCTCAGGGCCTCGGAGGGGCAGCTGCTCTGGGGAAGGAGGGATAAGGAAAACCAACAGTCTAGAATACATGGTTTTTCCTCCAAGAATCTGAAGGCTTCCTCATTATTCTTTCAAGAAACCTACAGTTGTTTGTATATTTGAAGAGACAAAAAGGAAGACATTTTTTACTTACTGCCTCTGGGAATTTTGCTTTTGGGTAATCCCTATGGAAATAGGCACAATCTGGGTTATAAATATAGTCAAATCCTGCCTGACTGAATTGGGACAACACATGGTATGAGACTGTTTCAGGCTTTCCACTTAGCTTTTGTTTTTCTAAACCTATTTCTTACCCATCCCGTTTTCTCCCATGGGAAACTGTTATTATTATTAATAAATTGTTGTTACTGGCTGTGTCTAGTTCATGGTTCGAGTGTTACCTTTGTTTATCTGATTTACCTCTGACAGGTTAGCTCCAGGTCCCTGGCTGCCCCAGGAAAGAATAAGATGGGAATAAGTAACTAGTAAGACTGTTTCCTGTTATGTTCTCAGAGGGCTGCCAATGTGAATTCTGACCAAGCAAACCTTTCATGAGAGACTCCTTACTCTACACAAGCCTAAGAGACCAACAATACAAATGTACGCAAGCCCCGGGTCCTGCAAGTCAAAAGGAGCCACACTGGTTTGATTTAAGAAACATCACCAAGCACCTTCACAATATTTTTTGTTACAGGTTAGTAGAAAGGCAAGAGAGGGGAAATTGAAGAGGCTCGGGAAGATATATGTGTTCCTGCACTGGGCACTATTCTTTAAGAAAAACTGAAAGAATGAGTCCCCTAAGATACCCCAGTCAATCCTTGAATACTTCTCGTGTCTGTTTCTTATTGCTATAGAGTATTATTCACCAATGAATGACTCACACTCAAGCTCACAATTCCAATCCCATTAATCTAGAGGGATTCTCATCTGCTAAGATTTGAAGTTAAAATTCATTCTGTATTTGAATAAAATAGCAAAATGTAGGAAGAAGTGTTTAATAAGTGATTAATTAATAAATTATGTAATACTAGAGGCCCAGTGCATGGATTTGTGCACTGCTGGGGTCTCTCGGCCTGACCTGTGGGAACTGGGCTGAAACCGGCTCTCCAACATCCCCTGCTGGGTCCCCGATTGCAAGAGGGTGGTTCTTGGTTGACACACCCCGGAATCAGGCTCCCTCCTCTCTGGTTCTGGGTGTGTCACCTGAGAACCACAGCTGGCAAGTAACTGCAGCTTGGCAGCTCCTGCGTTGAGCGTCTGCCCCCTGGTGGTCATTGCATGTTATAGCTACCAGTGGGCCAGTTGAATGATCAGCTGGTTGTTTAGGCTTTTATATATATAGAGAGAACATTAAATAAATAACAATAATTAAAATTATATTAACTGTTATGAAAAGTATTTATAATCTATTGTTAAGTATAAAAATCAGGTTAGTAAAGATTTTGCTTAGTGTATTGCATTCTTGTTAATGTACTTTCAGATGTGAGTATATATCAAATAAAATCTGTCTCAGCATATTCCAAGTGTTTAAAGTGGTATTGCTTGATCATGGAATTAAGTATTATTTTGGCTACACTAACATTTTATGCATTACCTTTGTAATAATAAAACATTCTAATTTTTAAGTATTTCTCATTATCACTATCGCAAATTAGAATTTAGTCCAAGAGAATGGAAAGATCTCTTAGACATAAGGGGAGTTTACTCTTGAGCTAAAGCATATAAAATAATCTTTCTATCCTTTCTCTGTTATTCTATTTTCCATTATTTCCTTGTTTTTTACACCTGTTTAATCACTGAAATTAAAAATCCTTGCTTTCTCCTCAAATGACAGAATAACTATCTGATTCTGACATTAAGCTAATTATTACAAGTCAAATAAACAAATTTAGCAGTTAATGACTGACATTTAAAACAATTATTCTCTGGAGAATTATTAATTGATATTATGAAAGTAGATAAAAAGTGCTTTAGAATTGTTTAAATATGGTTATATTTGTAGAGAATTCTTTAATTATCTTTTAAAAGAAATATTCCTAATTCTGATTTAGTTCCTTTAATCATATTAAGAAATAAAATACCGCCTATATTTCTAATCATGAAATACTACACACACACACACACACACACACACACACACACACACGCCAAGTATCAACCAGGATTTACTAATGATGAAGTAAAAAACAAAATTGTGTTAAAACTCCATGTGTGGACTTGTTTTTGCTTTATCTCTGCATTAAATCCAATGAAGATATGCTCTTTTTGAAATAGTATTTTTATATATACTTCTTCTCAGATTAGCAAAGGCAATTATTCTAGAGGTTTAAAAAATCTAGAGACTGAAAACTGAATTTTCATACAAATATTTCTTAGAATATGAATTAGAATCATAACAATTTTTCTTAAGAAAACACACTTCAATTGTGATTTCTACAGTAAAACTTATGAATATTATTTAGGTTGCAAGTTATGCAAAGAGGAATTTTTAAATGGCCAACAACACATTTTCAGCTAAAACCATCAATTCAATTAAATAGTTAAGATTCTTAATAGACTTTTGCTATCTGAACTTAATGTACATAATACTTTCTCTTAAGAATCTCAGAACTGAACAAAACTCCTAGTGGTTTAGAAGACAACACAACCCCAAAGGAGTCTATGGTAACAGTTTAGTTTGATGTTACTTACGGGCTCACCTGAACGGGAACAAATATTAATACATACATCTTCTGCATTCATGCTGAAGAGATTAATACCAAAGCGGGAAATAAACAAAGATTCTGGATTTATGATCTAGGAAAAATACTAGTAGTTATTAGTAAAAGAGGTTCATTATAAAAATAAGAAATAGTTTTAAAGGATGAACTCATAAGGGAGGTGTTTTTTTCTAATATATTTTATATTGATTTCAGAGAGGGAGAGAGAGAAATAGATAGAAACATCAATGACGAGAGAGAATCATTGATCAACTGCCTCCTGCACATCCCCCATAGGGATCCAGCCTGCAACCATGTGCCCTGACTGGGAATCGAAACTTGACCTCCTGGTTCATAGGTGGACATTCAACCACTGAACACCACCAGTCGGGCCGGGACTTTTTGACTGGTGCTAAATGAAATATTTGGAGTCTATAATTATTTCTGTCATTTAATTATTTTTAACTGATAGAGTGAGCCATTCTTTTTTCTTTTCATATCAAGTACTTATGTTAAAATGGTTCTGCTATTGTAGAATTTGATGGATATTATTTAGAAATATTATCTTCTACTTTAATCTACTACATATTATCAGGTGAAATAAGGTAAAGTGACTTGCCCGTTTCAGTTGCAGTGGTAAACAGACCCCACGTTTTCTGACTTTCCACCTAAAACACCACCATTTGTAGATCTGCTCATTTAATAAATAATTATTGAGCACCTTCTCTATGTTAGACACCATTCTATCTGCTAAGTATAAAATGGTGAACACCACAAAATTATAGCCCACACTTTCTAAAGAGTAGGATTCTATTAGACGACTCTCTCAGTTCTGAGGGTGCTTCTGGCCAGCATCTGTGCTATCTTTTTCAAATGGTGATTCGTTTCTAATTCTTGCAAACTATGCAGATGTAGGCAAGGTCCGTGCATGAATGAGAGGCCTTTGCTGTATAATTCAACAATAACCCAGGGAGATAAAAGAAGGAGGGAGCGGATTCTGCATTTATGCCAAAACAACCCCAGGTCGGTGCCATCCTTAGATTGGAATCCATTGCCAATTTGTGAAAAAAGAAAATGAAAAGATAGAAGAGCACAGAACTGTAGAGTAGGCTATTCTTGACTACAATTCAGAATTATTGTTAACTCTGAATGCCCTTGAGCATTTTTTCTACCTTCGTAGTTACAGAAATGTTAACACCTCAGTAAGACCTGATGAAATACAAACCAGCAAGTTTTTCTGAAAGATATATATATATATACATTGACATTTAATGAGCTTGCAGTGAATATTTATTGAATGCAGATAATTTACCCAGAATTGAACTAGACCACCTACAGGTGATGCAGTAGAAACGAGTATCACTATCCATCTTCCAAAGTGCTTTTTCATGGGATAAGTTTTGTCTCCCCAGCAAGAAGTTTGTAGTGAGTGCATCCCTGGTTTAAACAAGTAGAAAAATGAAACATGGCAACAATTCACTAGCTGTCAGTCTTCCCTTCTTTCCTCTCTCCATGTTTACATCTTAGGATATTTAGAGAGAAATGGGGAGGCTCGATTTGTGTTTGAAAAAGATGTGGAACAACTTCCCTGCTCATTGGTGATGGATGTAAAGGTGTCAGCAACTTTAAGATTATTTTTTTATTCCTAGTGCTACATACAAAGGACGAGGGCGAGGATGATAATGGGCTCTATGAAGTTGCGTAGCATTTTCAGGGGGATAGAGAGTGTTCATCTGTAGTGTACTTACTGCTCTGTTCCCTAACAGTTCCCTACCAGCCACCAAGCAACTACTTTCTTTCAGGATAGAGCTGTACCTTTGTGTTCTAACTTCACTACTCAATTGAGTGTTTAGTTTAGGGATCTTGCTTCAGCATGTGTGGGAAACTCATATTAAGGTCAACAGCCTGTTCAGTTTGTAAATTTCTTATTGTGAAATGACTTCCTCAAAGCAAGGACCTATGTTTTTATACTTTGTAAAGTCCATTGACTACCTCTTAAGCATGCCTATGGAGTGCCTATAGTGAAATTTTTAATGTAATTTTATTTTCATTTCCTTTTGATCTCAGTATAACCTGAGAGAAAATTAGATAGCATTTCTCTCCATGTGCAAAAACAAGTTGATAGCTTTAAGAAACTCGAGGGAAAAGTATATTCATTGTCCTCCTTTTGGGTGTAGCCTTGATGCTTGAATATGCGTATTGGAAACAGACATAAAAGAGGAATCCCTTGCCTACATAATGTTCCCCTCAGGGACATCGGAGAAAGGGAAAAGATTCTGAAAGAACTTTCCTCTTGGTTTAGTACCATCACCCCACCCTTAGGGTTCCTCTGGGGCCCAAGGCAAGCAGAGAGGATTATGCATTGTCAGCATTGTTAGCTATTTTGCTTCTTATATTCTTATTTAGTTCCTGCTATCAGAAATACCCTCAACTTATTTCTCATAGTTAAATGTCGCCCAGTAGGAATGCAGCACTTTATCTGAACATAGAAAATATAAAATGACTACATTAAACAGGAGCAGCTGCTGCTGAATCCGCAAGCAGAGCTTTTGCATCGATAAATTATATGTGCAGACATAGGGAAGAAATGACTCAGCAAGAGTCCTTTCCGATGGAGTTTTCTAGCATAAACACATTCATGTGACAGAGTAAGTTGCCTTTACCATATTTACAACATCAGCATACATGTCAGTTGCAGCAATTTAATTAGAAATTACACCAAATTATCACTATTATTAAGTAAATATATACAAACAGATCATGTGGTCTTTTTTTTTTAAGTGAGTCTTTCTTGGGATAATGAAAAATGACTAAAATAATATGTGTCAGAACTGTCAGTGTTGGTAACAGAAATAGAGTCTGATTTGATGTCTAGGATTCTAGAATGCATCTCCGGTGACATTAACAGTATTAAAAAAAATATATGATGGACATCTCACTAGCATTCCTCACTGTTAATAATTCTCAATACAAAAATAAGACTTGTAAAACCAAAATAGGCCAAATTTCCTTTAAGTTCACAGTATCCTTTAGGAGGTAGCCCTGATTTTATAGAGTTTCAGTATTCATATACACACATACACAAATACACACACACACACACTTTAACTTTTCATTGTGTATTGCTGTACAGGCACAAGATCATAATTACCTAGCAAGAATGAAAATTAGTAATTCAAGGCTTTAGAGAGGATAGATTACATTATTCCAAGTTAGAGAATGAAACACACAGAGGGGAAGAAGAGGTGATCTGTATAAATCCACCTAGAAATACTCTTACTATAAAATAAGGCTGTTTAAAGTCCTCATGAAGGATTATGAATTTGCACCTAAAATCTAGTATAATCTGTTTCAATTGATTTTGTTTCAGCATTGCAGTCAGATTTTATTTAACTTTTTGGTTTTATGTTTGCAGTATAAAGAACAAAGTGTAAAATATGTTGTAGGAGCTGTGAAGGAGGGAGCTCTTTGAACTAGTCCTAGGACATGTCAGTGATATTTACCTCCAGCAGCCCATGGATTATAAGGAAATCGTAGCCACTTGTCGTTTTCATCAAAAATAAGGAAAATGCCAATGAGGTTGATACTCCTGAAGAAAGAGCCACTTGCTAGTCTATAATTCATATAATTTATAGATGAAGATGGTCATCTAACTATTAATAAAAGAAATACTAAATCACAGGAGCCACTAAAACAGCCAATCATAGTAAAGAACCAGATCTTCATAAGCAGGTTAATGGAGGAAGCAATTTGCATGGACAAGGCAGATTATTATGCAATTTACAAAACATCGGTGATGATCCAAATTACACTGAGAAGATATGAAATGTATGTACAGGAACAAAACATGACAATAACTATTAACCAAGTATTGAATTCTCTTTTCTAGGTTTTCCTATAAACATAACGCATTTTGAGAAATGCTTTTCAAGAATGGGGAAAGGGAAGCAGTGTGAGTAAGAAAGGGACTGTCTTTGTCCACATAGGGCACACGGAAAAGGGCATCCTTGAACTTTCATCTAAATTCTTGGACTCATTGTTAAAAGAGCCAACAGGAGATAAATTGCTAGATAGATTGACATGATGATTATCCATCTTCTAAATTCCAAACTAAAAAAACGTTACTAAGAACTTTATTGATCCTTAGTAATTGTATTGTGAAAAACACATGTATTGTTAAAGACAAGGGTTTTCTTTTTATTTATTTTCCTTTTTTAAAAGACCATTTAATTGAATTTATAGGGGTTACATTGGTTAATAAAATTATATAGGCTTAAGGTCTACAATTCTATCCTATATAATAAAAGGTTAATATGCAAATCAACCAAACAACAGAAAGACCAGTCACTATGACACACACAGACCACCAGGGAGCAGATGCTCAATGCAGGAGCTGCCCCCTGGTGGTAAGTGCGCTCCTACAGAGGGAGCGCCACTCAGCCAGAAGTCCTGAGCCCGGCTCATGGCTGGAGAGCACAGCTACAGTGGTGGGAGCCTCTCTGCCTCTGCGGCAGTGCTAAGAATGTCCGACTCCCCTGAGATCTCCTGGACTGCGAGAGGGCACAGGCCAGGGTGAGGGAATCCCCAAAGTGCATGAATTTCATGCACTGGGCCTCTAGTAATACTATAATATATCACCTACACATTGCATTATGCTTTCACTGCCACAAGGCATGTCTCTATCCTTCAGCATTTATCCCCTCTTTACCCTCTCCTCCCTCCCCAGACCTCCCCTAAATACATGCTAATAATCATACTATTGTCTGTCCATGAGGTTTTTGTTTGTTTGTTTGTTTGTTTTTGCTTAATCCCTTCACCTAATCCCTTCACCTTTCTTACCCAGCCTCCCTCCCCTCTCCCCTCTGACATCTGAGTCTGTTTTTATTTTGTGTGTTACTTTATTTTGTTCATTAGATTCCACATATGAGTGAAATTATATGTTATTTGTCTTTCTCTGAGTGGCTTATTTCAGTTAGCATAATACTCCAATTGATTTTTAGAGAGAGTGGGATGGAGGGGGAGATACAGAGAGGGAAACATCAATGTGAGAGAGACACATCCATTGGTCGCCTTTAGGATGCCCCCGACCAAGGCCTAGGGCAGAGCCTGTGGCCAAGGTGTGTCCTCCTGACCAGAATGGAACCTGCGACACTTCAGTCGCTCTATCCACTGAGCCAAACCATCTAGACTGGATCATAAATTTAGAAATAATAGTGAAGGTGGTATGATATTAAAGAATGAGAGGAATGGTGATGGATGTTTAAATCCTCAACAAGGATATGCTTTATTGTGTGTGTGTGTGTGTGTGTGTGTGTGTGTGTGTGTGTGTGTGTGTTTTGAGAGAGAGCAGAAACCATTGATGTGAGAGAAAAATATGGATTGGTTGCCTCCCACGTGTGCTTGTCCCAGATATAAAACCCAAAGCCTACTATGTGCACTGACAAGGAAAGGACCCTGCAACATTTTGGTTACGGAGGACACTCCAACCAACTGAGCCACCCAGCCAGGGCGGAAGGGTGATGGATTTCAAAAGGGGTTTTGAATTACAGAAGCTGAGAAAAGGCTTACAAAACAAGTTTGCTGCATATATATTGACAGTAACAACTGGATATGGAAAACATATCAAAATATTTTTGAAAGTATTAGTAAGCATTATTCAGAAGAGTGTAAAACACTGGTGTCCTGGAGGGAAATATTTTAAGCTTCTATTTCCTTTAAAAGTGTCATATGCAACTTCCTACTCTACTCTGTTAGAATCAGAACCCTTATAATGATGTTAAGAAAACAGAGAAGCTCTGCAGCTGGAATAAACATGAGTAAGATTTTATATCTCTTTTCTCCTGGGTAGATTGGCCTTTGTTCAGAACAGTCAAATTGGCTAGACTTTATTTCAAAAAAATATCCACCTATTACTTCCGACAGTCAGTGTGACTTTGAGCCTGATATTTGAAACAAAATCACTCCTACATCTCAGTAATAATCCCTGCTTGCCCTGTGGCTTTAGTCTTTTCTTTGAAAACATTACCGACTCACCGATCTCAGTTATTTGTGCACTGAGGATAATTTCTTTTCCCTGAATACAACTATAAAATTCAAGTATATGTGAAGGACTTCTTTATGACAAAGTTTCTGTAGATTTAGGTACTACTAGTATAATAATGAGCTGTACTTAGAAAAATATGGATACTTTTGAAGGGACAAAATTTCAAATATTATGTTCCAAATGAAAGACACAGCAATCTAGAAAGAAAAGATCCAAAAATCATACCAATCCTTTGTAGGCTATAAGAAAGTAAACACTTGTAAGTCCACTTTACTTAAGGATTTAATAATGTGCCCAGAAAGTCCCTCTAATTTTTATCTGGGGCAAAGATGGAAAGATAGATTGAGAATGAAACAAATACAAAATCCTATATAATAAAAGGGTAATATGCAAATTGACCCTAAAAGCAGAACAACTGGGAATGACTGGTCACTATGACACACACTGACCACCAGGGAGCAGACGCTCAATGCAGGAGCTGCCCCCTGGTGGTCAGTGCGCTCCCACCGGGGGAGCTCTGCTCAGCCACAAGCCAGGCTGATGGCTGCCAGCACAGCGGTGGTGGCAGGAGCCTCTCCCGCCTCTTCAGCAGTGCTAAGGATGTCCGACTGCAGCTTAGGTCTGCTCCCTGCTGGTAAGTGGACATCCCTCAAGGGGTCCCAGGCTGCCAGAGGGATGTCTGACTACCAGCTTAGGCCTGATCCCCCAGGGAGCTGGCCTAAGCCAGCAGGTGGACATCTCTCAAGGGGTCCCAGACTGCAAAAGGGCACAGGTTGGGTTGAGGGACACCCCCTCCCCCCAAATGCGCAAATTTTTGTGCACCAGGCCTCTAGTGTTTAATATCAGAGGTAACTTACTATATGGTACAAGTTACTTCTGCATTAAAATTTAGGAATAGTAAACAGCTTGCAGTTAGAAAACAATATATATTAAATTTTCTAAAGTTTATATCTAGAATCTTGCAAAACAGAAATATATTATCCTCTGTACATATTGTTAAAAATAATGTACAAATTGTTAGTCTGAAATGCATTATTTTCAATAAAACTATTGTAAGCAATTGTTTGAACATGTGTACTTAGTAAAATGGGAGAAAAGTACAATTAAATATTTGAAAGAAAATTTTCATTAACTAGGATATATAAAAAGAAGTGAGAACAACTGCTAACACTAATGTAAACTATAAACTTCAGTTAATAATAATTCAATATTGTTCATTAATTGCAACAGATGTATCAAATTATGCTATATATATATATATATATATATATATATATTAAGTCTATACTTTGTGCATAATATTTGTGAACCTAAAACTGCTCTAAAATAAAGCATATTTTTTAAAAATCTGAGGACTAAACAGGGAGAAGAGATGGGCAATTACTTTTGTAGTCAAAGGGAAGGTGATTTCAGGTCCTTTTCAAGGAATTCAAAAGATGATACCACTGCTCAGTATTACGTTGAATTTTACTTCTATTGAGTGTGTTTGTGTTTGTGTGTGTCTGTGTGTGTATGTGTGTGTTACATAAATACTCATGAAAACTCATTTTTTTTTTAGTTAACCCACATTGGTCCTTTTAAAATCATAAATAAAGTTTCTATATTTATATAATTATACCTATTTCAAAAAATATTTCTGCATGCACAAATTTGTAATTTTTGTCTATAATCATCCATAAAATTTTTTAAACACATAAACTTTAAAAGTTCTCTATTAAGTAGGCATTTTAGTTTATATTTTACAATTATGCAAACTAATTTTTACACTCTTAGGAATATATTTTAAAGAGTTAGCTTCATGAAGATGAAATGAAATGTTCCCCATATCAGAAAATAATTCTGATTTAGTTCCTGTCCTAGCCTGACAGAGGGGGGGAAATAGGGAATGGTACTTCGGAAATTGAAAAAACAAAAAAACAAAACAAAAAACTACCTCTCCTGAAATGGATCCTAGAGCTCAATGTCTATAGAAGGCATCTTATTGTAGGTTTCACAGACTGTCAAAGCACATAGAGAACAGAGTTCAGTTATCTTACTTGATCACTAGCTTCCCATAGATGTGAAAATCTTGGAGATTTTCATTGGAACTGCAGTTTGGGTGATAACTGTTCAAACATGGCAGCTAACCAATTTTAGTTCCTGGGAAATTCTGATAGAAGAAAGGTCTTTCAGTGCAAGAGCATGATCGTTTGACTCCCACATGCATGTAATCCCTCTCAATGTCTGTAGAGCAATATTATTAGGGAAAAATAGTACCATCACAGTATTTCTGGTGAAAGAAGAAATGGGAAATTAATAACTGGAGTGGTGAAAGTAGGTGCGGAGGGGCATTTGTATAATACTGTCAACACTCAATAAAAATAAAATTTTAAAAGAATTTAAAAATTCAGAATGAATCTATTTTAGTGATATACATGTTAAAAACCTTCCAACTTATTTACTAATTTCATTACTAGGCTTTAAACTGCATGCAAGAGGTGTACATAACAAAATAGAGTAAAAGGAAAACTGTCTAAATTATGAATCGTCATAAAACAGACACTTCTAAAACTATACCATTTGTAAATATGGAGAATACATGCTAAGATAGAAATGCTTTAAGAGATTCCCTAGAGCTTTTACTCAACTATTTAACAAAAACTGTTAGTATCTATCTAAATACTTTCTATCAGGTAAGCTTAGATATTGGTGGGAATTTGTCAGTCAAGAATGATGCAGTGTCTCCACTCATAAGGCTTGCAATCTGTCCAAAGGGCTGGAACAAGTAATTATAAATGTGTTAGATATCATGAAAGAGAAAGCCAGGGTGTAATAAAGTATATAACAGAAGGATCCAACACATCCAGGGAAGACTTCCAATAATGGTTATGGCCATTCATGCATTGCTACTTGGAAGACACTGGGAAGCTATATAATTCCATGCAAAAATAGGAAACAACACCCCAGAAGTAGCCTCTGTGAAATACAAACACTATGTCCACTAAATAAATTTAACAACAAAATTCTAGAATCTGCCCCAGCCTGGTTTGGCTCAATGGATAAAGAGTTGGCCAGAGAACTGAAGGGTCCCGGATTCAATTCTGGTCAAGGGCACATTTCCGGTTGTGGTCTCGATCCTCAGTGGGTGGCATGCAGGAGGCAGCGATCAATGATTCTCTCTCATCATGGATGTTTCTATCTAAAAATATATTTTTAAAATATTCTAGAATCTATTGAAGCACATTTCCCTATGCTCTTAAGGATCTCTAGATTTTTACTGCTTCCATTTAAATACATTGATATAAACATGGATGTAGTAATGCTTATCTTTTCAGGATTTAATTATTGGGTCTCAATAATTCTGGTTTTTTTACAATGGTGTCTTGTTTGTCTCCGGTTTTTTTAAAAGCTTCCTTTATTTTATTTTATTATTCTTTAATTTTATTTTTCAATTATAGTTTACATTCAATATTTTTCTGTATTAGTTTCAGGTGGACAGATAGTGGTTAGGCAATCATATACTTTACAAAGTTTTTTGTTTGTTTTTGGCTAGCTTGTATTTTTAACTTCTTATTTGAAATTATAACCAAAATCATAAATGAAGAAAATTATAACGAACCAAAATTAGAAGTAGAAATTCTTCAAAGTCAGGAGCCACATCTTACTTGACTTGATATATCTAACACCTAGCATAGGACCTAGGAACTGGCAGACACTCAAAAATACATATACAATGAAAATATATAACAATATACATAATCACAAAGCTTTTTACAAAGATATATTTTATATTAATTTCAGAGAGAGGAGGGAGAGGAAGAGATAGAAACACTGATGCGAGATGAACATCGACTTGCTTCCTCCTGCAAGCTCCCTGCTGGGGATGGAGCCTGCAACCTGGGCATGTGCTCTAGCCAAAAATCCAGCTGGCTAATCCTGGTGAATGGGATGGTGGTCAACCAAATGAACCACACAAGCCTGGCAAAGCTTTTCTTTTCTTTACTGGCAGTATCAAAATAAAAGGACTAGCTTGACTGAGTTTCAAACACGAAAAGAACAAATTTATCTGTTGAGAAAATAATTCTGAAAATGTACCTGAACTAACAAATGATGAAAAACAAAACAAAACAAAAAAACAAACAAAAAACCCCCAAACACATAAGCAGGTAAACTCTGCATTTTTAATAGTTAAAAAGCATATATAAATGCAAGTGAAATGGATCTATACAACTGCTTATTTTCCCACCACTTTCATTCTGAAGGCCATTCAACAAGTTGTATCCTGCCTATAAGGTCTTCTGCTGTGGGACCTACAGGGAACTCTATCATAAGTGACCCTTACATTACGAAAGAAACTACAGAATCACAGCTGGAGTCCAAATAATCAAATCTAGCCATTAAGCCCACTGAGTCACACCTGACAAATGATGAAATTCAGTTTCCTGTTCATAGGTTTAAAAAATAGAGCACACCGTAGCTGTACAAAATCAAATATAGAAAAGAGATAACCATCTCTAAGCATTGCTTTATTTTCACATGCAGAAAACATGTAAAAGGTACGGAATTTTAAATAATAAAGTTCTAAGTCTTAAAGAATCTTTTCAATGCTATGAGATGCTGGAATAAGGCAATGTTGGCAACAATATTTATTCACAGCATCTTAGCATGCCTTCTGTATATATCAAGCCAGCCCTTTATTTAGTTTAAATGTTTTAAAATTATAACTGATTTGAAAATATAAGCCACTCAGGCCATTGAATGATGGGTCAAGGGAATATGTATTTATGATAAACATTAATAAAGGTAAGTAATGCTCAGAAACAATATGAAAATCCTTAATCACATTAAAATTATTTATTATGTAAGCTTCTTCTTTGGATGAATAATTTGTTGTAATATCAGTTTGAAAATACACTTTGACACAGAAGGAATGATGCCTTTTGCCAGAATAAAAAAAAAATCCAAAAATGTGTTAAATCTTAATAGTGTTTAATTTCATATTGCAATGATTAATCTGAATGAATAACTTTATTTTCTGCTGTTTTGACTACAAGAAATGATCTCTTCTGTTTTTATCCTGTTATAAAGATCATTACAAAAATGGGAAACAATTAACACTGGGTTTAATGCCTGAATGCTATAGAGCTGAAGTTAATTGCACTCAAGGTCTGCTAACTTTTTAATCAGGCATTTGGTTGCAAGCTGCTCACAATTGATTCTGAGAGAACTAACACTATCTGAGGAGGAAAGCAGGTGTGCCAGAAAAACAGGCATGTTGGTAAAACAAATAAAACATTTTAAATGGAAAATGGGGGGAAAAAGCAAAACCTAAGCAAAATGCTTGTCAGCAGGCCATTTACTTGGCTCAGCCTGTTACTGAACAAAGCCTGTTGTGTGCACAAGCCTAGTGGTGGGAGCCCCCACTGACCTACTGCTTTCAAAGTGTAATATTAAAGCTTAGGCATGAGAAACCCTGTCCATCTCAATGTGTGCGAATTGAGTTAATTAACAGAGAAGGCTTGAAATTTCCATATTCTGTAGAGCTAAGACACCAGCAGAGGTTTCTGGAATTACATTCTAATTAGAGGAGTTCCTGCTTCTTTGCATTCAGGCTGCTCTTTGAAAAACAAATTTGGTTAGGTACTCTGTTCATTCTTAAAAAAAAAAAATCCTGCACTTTTCCTCTCAAAGCTAATGATATTTTTCCTTTTCTTTCCTTAATACGTGCCATTACCTTACTGTGAAAGTGACTCCTCTAAGCGTGCTGCTCACATTTAAAGGTGTATGCATTGCTTAAGAGCTCTGGGTGAAGGAGGGAGGCATTTTAAAGTCTCCTCCTTCACAGTCCCTTGAAGGAGGACCCTCTAAAATAATAATCCTGTAAAAGTGCTTTCCATGAATAGGAGAATCACCTGATAAAAAGCAGGTGCATATTTATAAAATTCCAAGTTTGAATTTTTTTTTTTAATGATAGTTAGGTACACCATAGATTTCCCTTTACACAGAGAGAAGGGGAAAAAGAAGACAGATTTGGACGTTTACTTGGTGAGTTTCAACACAGTTGCTGTGGCTTTCTTGAATCCCGAAAAGGAAACAAGGGCATTTGAACATTTAAAGAGCATGGAGCAGAACTCCCTATTGCTCCAGAAGAGCAAGTCAGCATAGGAGGACTAAGAAGTAGAAAACAACAGAAAGGAGCTTCCCCTAGCAAAGCCCCTTGTGTGCATGTTAATTACACTCGTGCGTGCGCCTGGGACACCTACATTAGAATTCCTTAGGATGTCTCAGGGCCCAGACTAAAGCACATAGAGATCAATGGACCTAAAACGTGACGGCCATTTACATGAGTTTCTACTCCAGCTTCAAACAAGTTGTGGAAGTCTCAGCTCATTTGTGTGGATCATTTTAGTTTCTCAAGAGCTCTCCCTTAGGCTCTCTGACTACAAACAGCTCTCCCCGAGTCACCACTGCACCTGCTGCTTCTATGTGAAGGGCTAACACAAACGAAAGGAAGCCACCTGGCATCTGTCCTCCTGCACATAAAGTCCCTTAATCATGCGGGACTCTCACATGGCCATGATCCCCAGCAGTTTCAGGAAGGAGGCCAAGTAGGAGGAGAGCGAAGAGACAGGCAGGCCAGGAGCCTCTGGGTGGCTCAGATGACATCACAGGAAAGGCTGTTGCCAAATTAGCAACTATGAACTTCCTACTCCAAATGTGACTTGAAACCAAATTCCCATTTTCTGTGCAGCAATTTACAGTCATTTGGAACACGGTATCAAAATAATCCTTTGGAATCCACTAGATCTGAATGGTGTGTGTGTGTAGGTGTGTGTGTGTGTGTGTGTGTGTGTGTGTGTGTGTGTGTGTGTGTACAAATGTGTGTATTATATTCTAAGAATTTGTGGAAATACCTGCCAGGATATCTCCTCCAGCCAGTGGAACAGGAAAATGCACCCCAAACCTCTGGGCACATTTGTGAACGAGAAGTATCACTCTTTACATGGATGAGCTATCTGTTGTGATGCTTCTCATAAGCCTAATGTTGCTTCCAGTGCCTCCACATGGGAGAAATCTATAAGGAAACCTTGCTGTTGCTAGGCTTTGATTGCTTGCATTTGTGTGTGTGTGTGTATGTGTGTGTGTGTTGAATACTTTTTAGTTTTCTCAAGTTATCCTATCTAATAAAGAGGGAATATGCTAATTGATCCTCACTCCATTGCAAAGATGGCTGCACCCACAGCCAATAAGGAGGGACTTCCCTACCCTCAAAGATGGTGGTGCTCATAGCCACAAGATGGCTGGCAGGTGAGGGCAGTTAGGGGTGACCATGCCAGAACCGGAGGGCAGTTGGGGGCAACTAGGAAAGCAAGGGAAGACAGTTGGGAGTGACCAGGCTGGCAGGGGAGCAGTTAGGCATTGATCAGGCTGGCAGGAGAGTGGTTAGGGGGTGATCAGGCTGGCAGGCAGAAGCAGTTAGGGGCAATCAGGCAGGCAGATAGGAAAATGGTTGGGAGCCAGCAGTCCTTAAGGGATCGGGCCTAAACCAGCAGTGGGACATCTCCCAAGGGGTCCCAGAATGGAGAGAGTGCAGGCTGGGCTGAGGTACATGCCCCCAGTGCACAAATATCATGCACAAGGTCTCTAGTCCTATATAATAAAAGCTCAGTGACCAAACAGCAGAATGACCAGAATGACCAGTCAACCAATCGCTATGACATGCACTGACCAACAGGAGGCAGATGCTCAATGCAGAAACTGCCTCCTGGTGGTAAGTGCGCTGCCACAGCAGGAGCAGCCACCCAGCTAATCGGGATGAGCAACACTCCCACAACAGGAGCAGCAGCTCAAAGGGAGGGTCCAGAGTCTCTCTGCTGACCAGGATGAGTGGTGCTCCCACAGTGGGCCAATCCCACAGGTCACGCCCCCCACCAGTGCACAAATCCCATGCACCAGGCCTCAAATTTGTTTAGGGAAATAACATCATTGAATAAGTTGATTAATTGACATGTATTTCCTATATCTATTCTAATTTCCAAGTAGAAATACAATTTGATTTTACTTTAAGAGATATGTATAATTTTTAAAGGTCATTTATTCACTTTTTCCAGATCACTGTTTAAACTGTAGAATAAGCAATTAAGGGTCATGTTTAATCATAATCTTTCATTGGTTAATTTTCTTTTATTTTCATGTCATTTCTAAATACATACATGAATGTGTGTACATATAGTTATCAATTTCAACTTTTTTCTATACAATTAACATGAGTTATTTTATAATTTAAAACACTGAAGCCATTATTTCTTATGAACAAAATTAAATGCCCATCTCTTTAGTTATAATATTTTTTAAATGTATACATACATTTGCCCTGACCAGGTGGTGCAGTTGGTTGGAGCATCACCTTATGCACCAATAAGGGTATGGGCTCTATTCCAGGTCAGGCACATACAAGGCTGAAGGTTCCATCCCTGGTTGGGTGCATGCAGGAGGACATTGATTGATGTTTCTCTCTCACATCAATATGTCTCTCTTGCTCTCCCTTCCTCTCTCTAAGGTCAATGAGCATATTCTTGGATGAGGATTTTTTTAAATTATAAAATAACTTATATACACACACACACACACACACACACACACATACATACATTCATGATGTGCCCATAATAGTAATCAATATGCTAAGAAATTATTAAATAATAATTTAATTTATAGTATTACCTTCTTAATAGTACATAAAATAATAATACTCTGTACTTTGAGAACTATGACTTCTCAGATATGATGAAATAATATGTTAGTAGCTAAGAGGAAAAATAATGGAAATAATTTTTAGCATTTTCGTTTTCTAACTACCAAAGCAGATTCTATGGCATAATGATAAAATGCAACAAACACTTAAAAACTAGTATCCTCCTTTTACAAAGGTGGAAAGACTTAAAGAGATTCAGTAACTACCTAGCCTCTGGTCATACTTATTAAATGTAAGGGTCAAATCCCTTGCTTTTTGAATATATATATATATATATATATATATATATATATATATATATATATTCTGCCCATTTGCAACAAACAAAACAAAATAAAAAAAACATTCTAAGTTATTCCCAATGATGGGGAAAAGTGACTAAAAATTTTAAAAATGGCAAAAAATAGAAAGAGTTAAATCATTTATAAGGGCCATGAAGACAGGGTCATGTTTATTTCACTGTCAAATATACCCCTAGCCTTAGAACAGTGTTCAATAAGTATTGACTGAGTCATAGAATTTCAGTCTCAAAGGCTTATTTTGTTCATGCACTAGTCATCCACAAAGTGGTCTAACACCATCAGACTCATCAAACTCAATTATAAGTCTCTCTAAGTTTACATCCCTTAGGGAGGACCACTGTTCCAAGTCATTCCAGAATGACTTATGGAAAAATAACTGCACTAAAACAGACCTTGGGACATTTGAAACCAGATGCAGTTTAATGTGGTTTCTCTCTCCATTTAGGGTATAGTATATTTCATGTGTTTGGCAGAAGAAGCAGAGAGAAGGCTGTTTGCTTATTCTTCAGCGGGTTTTAATTTTCTTCTCTCATTTTAAAGCACACGCATCCCACTGCATTTTCCGAGAGACTTTTGAAATATTCATTTCCCTTTGTTGCTCTGTATCCACCCTCACCAACCCCTTCCCTGCCCTGGTCTCTTTTTTACCCATTTCTTCTCCTACTCTCAACTAACTCCACCCCTGGGATCATTAAAATGTTGTCTGACTTTTCCCACAAAAGATAAGCAGATTTGGGAGGAGGTGTCTAATTTAGTTTCTTTTTACGGAGGGCTAGTAAATGGGCAAGTGGCCCAAAAGAATGGAATGTGACTATTAATTGCAGAGATGATGGCAGTATTTAAGGTGCCCTTGCTTTTGCCTGTGGGGAAACAAAACGAAACAATTAACTACTGGAGGATTATAAACTGTAATGCCTGGGAAGTGGTAGAATTTAAATTGCTCCAATGTTCAGAGCCAGATAAATCCCTAAAAATTCTCTCTCTCTCTCTCTCTCTCTCTCTCTCTCTCTCTCTCTCTCTCTCTCTCTCTCTCTCTCTCTCTCTCTCTCTCTCTCTCTCTCTCTCTCTCTCTCTCTCTCTCTCTCTCTCTCTCTCTCTCTCTCCAGCTTTTCTTTGAGTTGAAGATGATATCACACTGACGTTCAATTGAGCAAACCATAAATGATCAGGCCTTGAGATATTAAAGAAGAATATTGGAGGAAGAGAAACTTTCTAGGCTGGTAATGGTTCCTTTGAGAATTGAGACCACTTATTTTATTCATGAGCACCAGCTTTCATGCACACGGAGAAGCAAGAGCTGCCCTGGCTACTTGCAGTACACAGCTGAAGTCTTTCTACCACCCCTTTCTGCCACCCCTTTCTACCTAGAGTTTCTTTTTTTTTTGTCATTATTGACCTTATGAATTAATTATTCCAGTGTCTGAGTATAGACAAGGGGTCTGCAAATATGAAAAAAGTGTGTTCAAATAGTGATTACTGACCTATCCAACCGATACAATGACCAATCTATTCATTTATCTGATTTCAAATGCCCAATAAATCCCTATGTCAAACCCCTTTGAACCAAAAATTATTTTTTAGTTGTGAAGTGTTTTCATTAATATTCAATTTCTAACTGCAGCAGTGATTTTAAAGTTTGCACAATACAAGTGTTTTAGTGATACTTTCTAGAAATACATCTAGCCAATTATTTTTCATAATATATTAGCAATAATTACAAATGACTAAAATGTAAAACAATACATAAGCAAGTATGAAAATAATTCTTCAAAATAGAAGTGAGTACATCAGTAAAAAAAAAAAATCAAAATATAAACAAAATAGTGAAAAACCAAGCCCATCTATGAATCTTAACTATTTTTTTTTCTTTTGAGGACTAGGGTTTGGTGACATGTTGATTTAGCTATAGCCATAATTATGCCATGATTTCCTACATCCTTTAATAGGAAATAAAACCTAAGAACTAAGAACTTCAAGATGAAGAATCTTATTTCTTCTAGAATGTTAACTTAGCATTTCCCTCTCCCTGGCTGGAACTGAAGAATTGAGATAACTCTGAAACCTGACACTTTGATATGAGATTCAGTGCCAGGAGGATGAGTGTCCTTCACTTTGATCCTTACTTCCAGGAATTTAAGTGACACTTTCCATTACCTTCCCCAGCTCTTCCCCAAAGCTCCCTGCCTTCCGTGCGTTGTGAATGAGAACTCTGACTGATCGCACGCATATCGTTTGCTGAGTATCAGTTTGTTTTGAAGGTGCAGTTTCAGGATCTTTCACTAATTAATACTGGCTTACCACTGAGAGGTCCCCTGGGGTTTAACCTTGTTTATGTGGGTTAGACCATGAAGTCATGGTTAAATAAACCTTTGGACCATAATTTGCTGCTGATTGAAATGAAAAAGTTGGAAATAAATTAATAAAATTGTCTCACAATTTTATTCACAGACAAATGCAATTAGGTCCATCATAAACCAAATAAATGCATGTGGATATTCAAACTGATGCAAGAAGGGAAACCCTGTCTATGGACCATGGAGCTATATAACTAATTTCCAAATATGCTATGTATAAAGAGGGGAGGGTGAACTTTTAACAGGCTGAGTTTTACGTTTGATTTATTCTTATAACCATACTTGAGGCCTGGTGCATGAAATTTGTGCACAGGGGGTGGGGGTGTCCCTCAGCCCAGCCTGCACCCTCTCCAATCTGGGACCCCTCGAAGGATGTCCAACTGCCCATTTAGGCCCTACCCCACCACCGGATTAGGTCTAAACGGGCAGTCGGACATTCCTCTCACAATCCAGGAATGCTGGGTCCCAACCACTTACCTGCTGCCTGCCTGATTGCCCTTAACCGCTTCTGCCTGCAGCCTGATCACCCCCTAACCACTCCCCTGCCAGCCTTATCGATTCCTAACTGCTCCCCTGCTGGCCCAATTGCCCCTAACTGCCCTCCCCTGCCAGCCTGGTTGCCCCTAACTGCCCTCCCCTCCCAGCCTGGTCCCCCCCCCCACTGTCTTCCCCTGCAAGCCAAGTCGCTCCCAACTGCCCTCCCCTGCTGGCCATCTTGTGGTGGCCATCTTTGACCACATGGGGACGGTTATCTTGTGTGTTGGAGTGATGGTCAATTTGCATATTACCTCTTTATTATATAGGATAGTTCTAGAGTTCTAATGGCATAGCCCTGTGGTGTTAATGAGCATACACTCTTTAGAGAATAATCACTCAAAACCAACCAATAAATAGTTCAAACTTACTTTCCCACATTAGGTTAGCACTGTGACATGCTGAAAATTATTTATATATGTGCTTTGTGAATGTGTGTGTGTGTGCGCACGCGTGCGCATGCGCCAATGAATATGGTGTTGGAGTGGGGGTAGGAAAGCTTCCAGAAACTGATTCCTTCAGTGCTGCTGGAGCTTTTGAGAGCATATATCAAGTATATAAAAGATGAGACCCCAAAGAACAAGGAAAATAAACAATCCAAAGGCAATGTGAAAACAGGACCTAAAAGCCAGTGAACCAAATAACTCTCCTAATTTAGATCATTTGTCCAAAATATTTTATATCTGTATCAGCAAAGGGACCGGCATGCAGACAAGTGGGAAAAATCAGTGGGAAAGGATGGATGGGCAGATGAAGGGTCCCTGCTTACAGGAAGGAGTGGGTCTAGGGCTCCTGTCTGTTGTCTCTAGCTCATACTAGTAAGGGGAAAACAGGAGAAGACAAACAAATAAGACCTAAATAATTCAATTTTGAAGAATGGTGTGTATGGGAAAATTAGTAAGGAAAACTATTAGAGAGAGAATTAGTGGCTAACAAGCCTGGTTTAAATTCAAACACTTCTAGCTTAGATGTCAAGTGTCATATTAATTTATTTAACCATGAAATATGAAGAGTTCACCTATAGTTTTAAAAATGTTATGATACTGTATATTTAATGTTATGAGACACAATTCAATTTATTGTTTCATCTTTTGGCAAACTAATTTCTATAAGAGAATTTTAACAATCATAGCTTAATTTTGAAGAAAACTGTCCTATTCTTGGTTAGATTGTAGCACCTAATGATATTTATTGGTTTATGATATTTCAAAAAATGAATTTTTTAGTCTGGCCAGTGTGGCTCAGTGGTTGAGAGTCAATCCATAAATCAAGAAGTTACTGTTTTAACCTATGAACCAATAAGTCTCCAGTTTGATTCCTGATCAGGGCACATGCCCAGGTTGTAGGTTTACTCCCCAGTAGTGGGGCATGCAGGAGGCAGCCAATCAATGATTCTCTCTCAACATCGATGTTTCTATCTCTCCCTCTCCCTTCCTCTCTCTAAAGTCTATTAAAATTTTCTTTAGATTTATCATTTATTTTACATAGGAGGTTGATGTCCTGGGATATTTAAGATTAAATTATCTATTTATCCAAACAAACAAACAAGAAAACCTTTTAACCCTTACAGTTACTTTATAGCTCTGAAGGCAGCAGGATCCTTCCAAATGTCAGTGAAAAAACCTGGGCAGAGCCTGGCAGCACGAGAGAAAAATGCTGCTGAGTTAGCACTGCATGAGGCCTCGGGGAATAGAGCATACATGTATTATCATTTTTGTTATTCAGTGACAAAAAGAGATTTGAGAAATAAAGAAGAAAGTTTTCATAGCTATGCAAGTATCTTTGCTAACATAGAAAAGGGGCCTATATCCTAAAATATGTAAATTATTTTCACAGAAAGAGTGAGTATACATATGCATTTTTCTGCAACTACCACTGACCTAAAAGTATTATTATATTTTCTGATACATGAAGTAGATGCATAGAAAGAATGCAGGCCTAAAGATTAATTAATCCTTAAATTTATTATCCTAATATCCTGTCTCTTTCAAGTCCAAGGCTCATTCTGGTTTACTCTGTCATTAATAATTTCCTATTGCGAATTAGAGTTGTGGACATGCTCTGATGGTCCCACAGAACTCTTCTTAGGTAGATAATGATCTAAAAGGAGGCAGATGAGGCCAGAGGGAATGGGTTTTGGGGAACAGGAAAAAAAAAGGTAATGGGGTTAGAAGTACTCATTGGTAGTTACAAAATAGCCTTGGGGATGTAAGCTAAAACATAGGGAATATGTTTTACCTTCGTATGGTGCCAGAGGGAACACTTTGTAACCTATGAATGTCTATAGGCTATGCTGTACACCTGAAGCTAATACCAGAAAAAGGGGGTTGAGTGCAAACTGTAATCGAAAAATAAAATAAAATAAAATGAGGCATATGTTAAAACTTCTTCCACCAGGCCAGCTCTCCCTGCTCTGCACCCTGCAGTGCTTAGTCAAGTGAAGAGCCATCTTTGCAGGCAATTGGAGTTGCTCGCTTGGCTGAAGCCATGGAGCTTGGCGCAAGATAAAGAAAGAACCAGAGACTCTCAACTGTAATTCTGCTGGCAGGACACCCTGGGTCCGGGAGTAAGTTCCACTAGTCCCTTAGCTACAGGAAGAAATACTACCGAGTCTAACTGGCCAGCAGTAATTTTTATTAAAAAAATATAAGAAGTGTGGTTCTAATCATGTTCAAAATTTACTTTATTGAAATTCTCTTCTGATTACTTTGCCTGAATGCACCCATAATTATGCCACTTACAATCTGTACAATTTTATCTGTTCTGGTGTAAGGACAAATAAGAAATTCCTTGCCCTGGCTGGCGTGACTCAGTTGGTTGACCGGTGTCCAGTGCTTCAAGAAGAGGTCACCGGTGCCATTCCCAGTTAGCTCACATGCCTGGGTTTTGGGCTTGTCCCCAGTAGGGGATCTGCAGGAGGTAGCTAATGGATATTTCTCTCTATATATTTCTCCCTTCCTCTCTCCCTAAAATCAATAAAAATATATTTAAAAAAGGAAATTTTTTTAAATTCATTGTCATTAAAATAACTTGTAGCCATTAGGTAAAGAGAGCTTTAGTGGCTGCTTGTTATGGCTTCTGAGAAAGCTGTTGGTTGAGCATGGACACTTGTCCTGCAGTCAGCAATTTCAGAACCAAATAGTTACTTGTATTTGTTTTCAAAATAACCATTGAAATATCTCACCTAAGCCCTAAAATATTAAACAGAGATGAACAAATTGTTCAAGAAATTCTGATAATGTCATCAAAGCTAGGAACCACTATTCTGTATGATATTATGACTCCTAAAAACTATGAAGTTCAAGTTTATTTTCTAAAAGAGGAAATGTGACTTACTTTAAACTATGATCTATATTTCCCATGGCAAATAATATGCTTAGAGAGGCTGTTGTAATTATAAACATTTTAGCTTTCTCCTGTGTACTCTCTGCAATGTACCTCCTGTTCAATGATCCGTCTATACGAAGCATGTCAAACTCGGGGCCTGTGGCCCGCAGGCCGCGAGTTTGACATGCTTGTTCTATACTCTCTCTTCATTTAAGCACTTCACACCCTCTTACCTGGAATATTTCTAAGACTTACTCCTATCTCGCTCCCAGTCTCTCTTCCCTACAGCATAAAAAAATAATCTTCCTAAGGTTTAACTAAAATAGGCAATGTGTTCCCAGTCTCTACATAATAACATGTAGCTTTCTCATGCAAGTTTTGAAATCCTCAGTGACAAACCCCAGCCAACCAGTCCACTTTGTTCTATTATTCTCCTTTACCAAATTATCCTTGCTCAAATAGGAAGCTAACTACTTTCCTGATCATGTTCTGTGTTTTACCAATTCCACCATTTGCTCCTTATTGTTCTCTCATCCTGTGAAGTCCATTTATAGTGCCCAAATTTCTGCCCAAATCCTGCTAGTTCATTAAAAACCATATCAAATTTGACCTTGATGCCCACGATATACATTATTTCTGCCACCTATGATCCTCCTTTTGCTCTGTAGTTGTTATTGTTGTGCATTTTTTAAGGTACCTCTGGGGCACTCAGCATAGTCTATTACTTACGTGGTTATTTTATGTCTGGGACTGTCCTCTACACCTGCATTCCCCTTGCATCTGCTCAATATAATTTTAAATTGAATTATTGATATAAATTCATTTAAGCTAACACTTGCACCATTCATGGAAGAGTAAATGCATGCTGGCAGAATTGATTTACTTACGGCTCTGAGATAGATTAGATTAGAGTAGGGAAGTATTCCCACTAAGGGTGAGTAATGAACTGCTGTTTCGAAACCATCCACTAAAGAGAGATCCAAATAACATCAAATAATCAAGCTGATGGTTTTGCTTTCGGGCCCATTTTTGGGACCTTGGGTGTAGACCTCAAATTCCAGCAAGTGAAACCAAGGAGGAGGTCACAGTTGATTACAGGCCTGAAGCAAGTGTACAAGTAAGTTTGCAAATGAATCCAAAGCTAGGAAATAAGCACCCGGCTGTGTGTGGGTGCAGAAGCTGAGACCAGAATCCAGGCTGTGTGAAAACCAAGGACTGGTAGTCATGGCAACAGGGGCACATCCAGAAGTCAGAGCTGGAAAACAGAGCAGGTCAAATGTGGAGCAAGCTGTTGGTCAGAGAAGGGAAGTGAGTGCCAGAGAACCAGACTAGGTCTAGGCCAGAGACTGCCCATGCCGCACAGGCTGCAAGGGAAGTTCCTAGGAGAGCCCAGATGGAATTCTGCTGGATGTCTGGTCCAAGCTCCAGCTGGCTCAGGGCCCCCTTCGCTCCTTAGGCACAGATTCTTCCAACTGGCTTCTGGTGTTCTAGGGATTTCTATCTTTTGGATGCACTTGAAGCAGCCTCATGAAGCTTTTTTTTGCCAGAAGCTCCATAAGGTGACCCCATTTTTTTTTAAAAAAATGCCAGGAGTAAGCTAATGGATATATTTTTAAAACTACCTAGAAAGATACAGTATATCCTTCTGTACTATAATGAAAGAGTTCAAGAATTTGTATCATGCTAGCCATGCAGATTTGAGAATGAGCTTCCAGGAGAATTGGTCTACAATGTGCCAGATTCTCCAGAGGAAAACACTTATTTCTTTATTATTATTATAGTTTCCTATTCAAAATAGGCTGTATTGTGAGAGTCAGAGATCTTCACATTACATGAATTACTTCCTAGTCATAGCTGGAATTAAGAGATGCTTGCCTTGACTTGCTATATTCCAGGTATTAGAAAAAATATTTAAATATATGAAATAGTTTTATTTTTCCTACACACCTATGAGGTTAGTTATGATTACTCTCCTCCTCTTTTCTAGTTAGGGAAACTGAAACTTAGATATATCGTGAACCAAATAAGAAGAAGATATAGAAATGGACACAGATGGGGTGGGGGGGCAGGGGGTAAAGGCATGTGCTGGGGGGCGGGGGTGGCCAGGGAGAGGTCAATGGGGGGAAAAGGAGACTTATATAGTACTTTAAACAATAAAGAATTTAAATTAAAATATGCTTGAATTAACCAAAAAAGAAGAGGATATAGAGCTATAATGTCAACCTTAGACTCAAACTATAAATAATCTATGTAGAGACATCAAGCTTTAGCACTAGTAGGGGTGACTGTCAACACATTTTATCTACAAAAGCAAGCAGAGTAATCTGAAAGAGGAAAGAGGGAGAAAAAAAATTAGCAAAATGGATCTACAGTGGATGCAATGTGCTTGTGGTAAGACAGTGCCCAGTCTGCGGACTGTAGAAGGAAAGTGGGAGGAGGGGGGATGGGGAGGAAGGGAGGAAGTCAGGAGTGTGTCATCACGTAAAGGTCTTTGCAATCAAGCACTCACCACTGTGATGGCTTATTACTTATAAGAGCTTTGTTATTCACAATCATTTGTATGCTTTATAAAATATCCGCAGTAATGAAAATATAAACATATTGGAATAAAATCTTACAAAATGATTATTTATGCTGATCTTAAATCTTGTGTGTTTTGTCTCAGTTCCTTCTGAAAATCTAATGAAACATACCCAGTAAAATGCAAACCCTTATACACGGAGGTTTACAGGAACCCTGAAGTTTTGAACATAGGCTGATGGATCTAGTGGTTATGTATGGATCATAGGATACCTCAAAATTATAATATTTTATTACTTAAGAGCTTTTATACAACCATTTGAATGATGAACCCTAAAAAGGGCATGTTTGAATTTGTTCTTGTTGCTATAAAGGGCTGCCATAAAATTTCCTTGTCTACTTTGTTACTGACAAATAAAATACATATTTAGCACAATGCAGAATGTCGTCTTATATATTACTAGGGGCCAAGTGCATGAATTCGTGCACCTAGAAAGGAACTGTAGGGCACAAGGCTGCAGTGGGCACAGGAGCAGGTCTCCGCCCATCCCCTGCCCACCCCCCCCCCCCGCACAGCCCCTCCTGCCACAGCCCCTCCCATGTTCACTGCCAGCCCTGCTCCGCCATAGCTCCCATACGCTGATGTTGCCAGCCCCACTCGCACCCACTGACAGTGTGGAGCAATTGCGGCTGGCGCCAGTAGTGTGTGCGAGCAGAGCCAGCGCCTTCAGTGGGTTGAGTGGCGGCTGCTGCCCCGATTACCCCTCAGGAGCAGGGGGAGGTGGAGAAGCCCCATGGGGCAATTGGATCCAGCAGCTTCCACTCGCACCTGCTGACGGCACTGAGTGACTAGGGATGGTGCTGGGCACCGGAAGTGGGTACAAGCAATGGCTCCAGCACTGGCAGTGGGTGCGAGTGGGGCCAGTGCTGGCAGCAGGTTCAAGTGCCAGAAGGGATCGTGGCGTGCAGGAGCAAAGAATTTTCAGTAACCACCAGAGGCTCTCCCTGATGACAGCGACTTCTGCCCTGCCTTGGTCTGGTGCTCCCACTCACCTGCTCCACCATCCCGCCTCGGCCAATGCCAGCCATGTTTTGCACTCTGTTACCTGCTGCTGACGCTCGCCATGTTCTGCACGCGCCCCCTGGTGATCAGCGCATGTCATCATGACTGGTTGATCGGTTGTTCTGCTGTTCATTCTATTTGCATATTAGGGTTTTATATAGATAAATTATATTTTACCAATACAGGTTTGAAAGCAAGCTACATTTAGTTTCACAACTAAATTAATCTTAGTATCTGTCTAATCTTAGTAACTAAGCATTTGGAAAAATATTGCAAATGTTGTTGTGATACACAATTGTAAATAGTGTAGCCTGGGATTTATACCCAATTGCAAAAGCAAGAACTATGTGTTTCTTTGTACATCTAATTTTACAGTGGAATAAGCACAATGGACCAAAATCCACTGAATGATTTGAAAAGATATGAGCTTCAGAAGGTTGAGAATTAAATTGATTGTTTCCCTGTCTGCATAGATTTGTAGTTACAATTCCCAGGAGCCTATATTCACTAAGGCAGGTCAGGATGATTGTTTTTCTTCACCTCTTCTCTTAGAAGAGTTTGAAAAGGTGCACTTTAACTAGAGAACTAACATTGACAACTATGTTATAACTAAAGGCACAATATTCTTGGTTGCATACATTGATTTTTATTGATCTTTAACAAAATTGTTGCATAGTGATTATATATATTTTTAAAAATGTTGTCTAAGCCTGGCTGGTGTGGTTCAGTGTTTGAGCATCTACCCATGAACCAGAAGGTCATGGTTTGATTCCTGGCCAGGGCACGTGCCCAGGTTGCATCCTTGATCCCCAATAGGGGGCATGGAGGAGGCAGCCCATCAATGATTCTCTCTAATCATTGATGTTTTTATCTCTCTCTCCCTCTCCCTTCCTGTCTCTGATAACAATAAAAACATTAAAAACCCAAAAAACTTAAAATGTTGTCTAACTTCCCTTTCTACTCATCTCACCGTCCAAGTTCCCAAAGCCTAAATGTTTTCCTTTCAATTATCAATCATGGTAGCCACCGACCCACAACTGCTTTATATGGAAGAGCCTTGAAACCTGTAATACAGGTCCTGAACCCTGAACCCTTTGATCATTGTCATCCAAATTGTATTCATTCTCTTAGAAACAGGTGATATAAGTAGCCCATTTGCATGATTCAGTCAACTCATAGTAAGAAATGAGTTCCTTGGTGAAATGTAAGTGGTAATGTGGAGTCATGATAGAAAAAGTCCTCTAAGAATTTCCAGAGCACTGGCTTTCACAAACCAACATTGTACAAACAACTTATTATTGAAAATCACTCTTACTCTGAAGGATCTTTCTCTCTTGCTCTTTTCTGTACAAAAAGATTTCTGAGCATTTACATAAGTTAGCTTATCCTATATAATAAAAGGCTAATATGCAAAAGGTCCTCTCAACCAGGAGTTCAACTGGGAGTTGAATTTGGAGTTCCACCAGGGGGCAGGGTTGGCCTGCCAACCACCCACGGCCCCTTCCCCTGGACAGCCCTGCCCCTGATTGTCCCCCCTACCCTGATTGGGGTTGGGGCCGGCCCACCAACTGCCTTCCCCCGACTGGCCCGGCCCAATTGGCCCTGATGGAGGTGGGCCAGCCAGACCCCACCTGTGCACAAATTTGTGCACTGGGACACTAGTTGTTCATAATTAAACATTTTGAATTATTTGCGCACATATTTAATCTAGAGTATTTAACAAGTTTTACTCTTTCAGAGTAGTGTTATGGTCTCACATTTGTTTTCAATAATTTCTGCCTCATTGCTTTCAAATCACTGATAGACAAAACATTTCCATACTCTTTAAGGAACTATTTCACCTATAATTTTTGGTAATGATTGAGTTATTTAATCTAATTTTGCATTTGTTTTCAGATTTGATTTTAGCTTCTTGAATCTATTTAATTTGTTTTGTATGATAAAATTTACCTAGTCATTGGTCTGAAAACTAAAAAAAAATTAAATTTAAAGCATCGTTTTCTATTTCTCCATTTCCATCTCTTTATACCAGTAAATTTGCGACCTCCACAAACAAGAAAGTAAACTCAGGTTGTTTCCACCTGGAAAATGAGCCAGTTTCTCAGCCATTGTGTTTTATGTCTGATTTGTCTAACTTAAATTGCATGTCCTTGGGGCAGAGAATAGCCTTCTATCTTTTTCTTTTCTTTGTTGTTTTTTTTTTTTCAGAGCCAAGAAGTAACCTGTCACTGTTCTACAAAACAATAAATAATGAAGCCAGTTGAAGACCCGTGAATTGTGCCAGGTTGACAGAACCGGAGCTGATGTCCTCAGAGGTGTTAGAGCAATATTTCCTAACAAGTGGCCTGAGCCACTGTCCAACATCTCAGATCCAAATAATGATAGGGGATAAGAAAGGGAAGTAAGAAGTAAAGCAGGAAGATAACAAAAGTATGAGAAGATATTTATTTGGAATTAGCTAGTAGTTGCTTGAGCTGAAACATTTACATGAAATAAACAACGGTAGTGAAGTCTTTTAATCCTCACTCGAGGATATTTTTCCTTTCTCTCTCTTTTTTTTTTTTTTTTTAGAGAAAATGGACAGAAGTGGGAGAGACAGAGGAAGAGAAATATTGATGTAAGAAAGACTCATTGATTGGTTGCCCCCTGTACCTGCTCCAACCAGGACTCAAGTCTGCAACCTGCATGCCCTTGACCGGAATCAAACCCAGGACCCTTTAGTCCACAGGCTGATGCTATACTCACTGAGCAAACTGGCTAGGGCAGTGTCACTCTTCTTAATTACACTGGGTGAAAAATCCCCTCTCATGAAATTTGTACTTTATACTGTAATGTATAAATGAGAACACTACACATAATCATGTCTTGAAAAGTTTTTACTTAATTTTTCTTAGAAACAGCTAAAGTACACCTCTTCTGTGAGGATTTCTTTGACTGTATCTAAATCAGTCCCATCCTCAAACTTCTCCCTAACATCACACTCCCACCACCCTGTGTTATTTTCCTTCTATAACTCATCCCTATCTGAAATAATTTATTTGGTATTTTCTTTTTAATCTGTCACATTATTAGAATATGAGTTCTGTGAGGGCAGTGGCTTTACTGGTCTTATTTCACCAATACCTTATAGAATGCTGAGTTATGGGAGATATCAATAAATATTTGTTGAAAAATAAAATAAATGGGGATTTGAAATAAAATAAACAATTTAAATAATCTGTTCATTTTCTATAAATATTTTGTAATGAAAAATCCCTAGTAAAAGCGTGGCACCTAAGAGGTGGTTAATAAATGTATGTAAAAAAAAAGGAAAGAGTGGAGATTTGAGAGAAAAAGCTACATGAACATCATTATCTTAATTATGGGTTGGGATCCAAAAGTTTAGAGCAGCATCTTTTAAAATATTGAATCTTTACCAAATTGGTTGCATGGTTTTTTTTTTTTTTGTTTTTTTTTTAATGCATCTCAAGGCAGAGCATAGATACTCAATTAAGTGGGAAGAAAGATGGGAATGACATGACACCAACTGAAACAGAAAACATGCCACCTGTTACTGGCTGTTACCACACACTCATATATATCAAACACTATTTATCACTATTTCTGGAAAACTTTGTCATATTATGAATATGTATGATATAGTTCACAGGTTAAATTGTGTCTCTGGAATACTGAAATCTCAATCTGCAGTACTTGTGAATGTGACCTTTTTTGGAAACAGGCTCTTCACACATGATCAAGTTCAGGTGAGGTCCTTAGAATGGGCTCGAATCTAATATGACTGTGTCCTTATAGAAAGGAGAAATTTGGACACAGATTCAGACACACACATGGAGACAAGCACAACGGGAAGACTGTGTGAAGTCACAGGGAGAATGTCATCCACAAGCTTAGAAACAACCGAGGCTAAAGAAGAAACCAGTTCTGCTGATACCTGGATTTCTGACCTCTAGCCTCCAGAACTGTGAAACAACACATTTCTGTTGTACCTGACACCCAATTTGACCAGAATCAAACCTGGGACCTTTCAGTCCTCAGGCCAACGCTCTACCCACTGAGACAAACCAGTCAGGGCCCAACACCCAATTTTAATATTTTTGTTACAACAGCCCCGGAAAACAGCACCTATTTTCAACATCAATGGTTGACATCACTATAGAGGCCGAATATCTAGAAAAATAATGTTACATGGCATTCATTTAAAATTTTACATTATTTAATAACAGTTACTTTAATATATTATTTATTTAAATAGTTACATAGTTGCAATTAATATGTCTTCCTTGTATCATTCCCTTACTATAAAATTAACTTATGATATTACAGTATTCTGTTGCTATCAATATATATAGGCAATTAGAATAGGGTGTAAATTTTGTATATTTTATTTATAGAGTATATATTAAGACATTTTTTACATAAAAATATGGAGAGTTAATTTATAACTTCTGGAATCTCTTCAAATGTCAGACAACAGATTTTTCTCATTATCAAATAAGATGTTTAATATAAGGAATACAGATATTACAAAATTTTTAGAATATATGCAGCTCATTTTATGAGAGTGATTTATAAATCTCTAATTATACACATAGTCATAAAATAAACATTTTCTGATACTACTAGAGGACTGGTGCATGACATTCATGCACTGTAGGGGGGTGGGGGCGGTCCCTCAGCCTAGCCTGCGCCCTCTCACAGTCCAGAACCTTTCAGGGGATGGGAGCAGACCTAAGCCTGCAGTGCGGACATCCCCCGAGGGGTCCTTAGCTCTGCCAAAAAGATGGTAGAGTCTCCCTCCACTGCCACTGTGCTCGACAGCCATGATCCTGGCTTCTGGCTGAGTGGCGCTCCCCCTTGGAAGCGCACTGACCACCAGAGGGCAGCTCCTGCATTGAGCGCCTGCCCCCTGGTGATCAGTGCGTGTCATAGGGACCGGTCGGTCTGCCATTCAGTCCATTTGCATATTAGGGTTTTATTATATAGGATTTTCAAAGGAATTATCACAGTTATTTTGCTTAAACTTTAAAAATGTACTTCCTGTTTGACTCCCTATAGTATAGGCTAAAAATAACTACTTGTCAACAATTTATATTGACAACACTTATGTATGTAGAAGAAATTTCTATTTTACTCCTAATTGATTTTAGAATGATTGAATATCCTGGCCAGTGTTGCTCAATGGTTGAGCTTCGACCCATGCACCAAGAGGTCACTGGTTCGATTCTCTGTCAGGGCACATGCCCTAGGTTTCAGGTTCTGTCCCAGCAGGAGGAGTGCAAGATGCAGCAGATCAATGTTTCTCTCTCATTGATGTTTCTAAATCTCTCTCCCTCTCCCTTCCTCTCTAAAATTCAATTTTAAAAGAACATATTTTTTAAAAATGATTGGATATAGATGGGAAATCAAAATGCGCCCTGTGGAAAAACCATTATGTTAACTTTTGGTATATTCTGAAATTGTATAAAAATTTCAAAATTTTTATACAAAAAACTGCTATTTATATTTTTTACACTGTAAATTTGAATATAGAAAATGTTCACTAAATATGAGGGCGGTCAAAGGAACATAATAATAAGGATTAGGACAATGTGGTAATTATTTTCCTTTAGTATTTAAAAAAATACACAATATTAAATGTAAAAGTTCAAATCATTTATCTGCTACAATAAATGATTACATTTAATATAATTCACTTAAATTTCATTAATATTTAGTTCACATCTCTACAATGTTCTAAAATTATATAGAAAAACACTCAACAAACAAATGTTTCTATTATAAAGAAATGAGTTTAAATGTAAAAATGTAGTTAACTGATGCTTTCAATAGACTACGGTGAACTACCAATAAATTTACATCTCCCAGGATATTTAATTTTAAAGCAGTTTTGATAATCTTTGGAATTTAACTCTTTTTATTACTTGTATCCCCATTTACTTTTCCAATCTTAATTATTGTGGAGTTTGTTTAATGTTACTGAAAACTAGATACATTTTTTGTAGGAATAAGAAATTTACACTTTTGATGGCTCAGATTTTTTACTTATAAAAATACACTAGCCTAGCTGGTTTGGTTCAGTGAATAGAGCGTCGACCTGCGGACTGAAGGGTCCCAGGTTTTTCTTTTTTTTTTTTTAATATATTTTATTGTTTTTTTACAGAGAGGAAGGGAGAGAGATAGAGAGTTAGAAACATCGATGGGAGAGAAACATCGATCAGCCGCCTCCTGCACATCTCCTACTGGGGATGTGCCCGCAACCCAGGTACATGCCCTTGACCGGAATCGAACCTGGGACCTTTCAGTCCGCAGGCCGACGCTCTATCCACTGAGCCAAACCTGTTTCGGCCCAGGCTTGATTCTGGTCAGGGGCACGTGCCTGGGTTGCCGACTTGAAACCCAGTAGGGGGCGTGAAGGAGGCAGCTGATCAATGATTCTCTCCCATCATTGATGTTTCTATATCTCCTTCTCTCTCTCTGAAATCAGTATTTTTTTTTTAAAAGAAGGGAAAACATAAAATATTTAAAAACAATGCACTGAAGATTTAAAGATCAAGTTCAAACTTTGCATTTTGTAGATTTAAAAAAGTTTTTGTTTGCTTGTTGTTGTTGTTTTTTGTTGTTGTTGTTTTGTTTTTTGGTTTTTTATTGATTTCAGAGAGGGAGAGGGATTGTGAGACAGACACATCAGTGATGAGAGAGAGTCAGCAATAAGCTGCCTCCATATGGGGATCTAGCCGGCAACCTGGCCAGGAATGGAACCGTGACCTCCTGGTTCAAAGGTGAACACTGAAACACTGAGCCACGCAGGCTGGGCAACATTTTGTAGATTTTTATGTTTCATTTATCCAAGTTAAAAATATAAAATTCAATAAACACGTAAGACAAAGAGCTGTGTATCCTTTTCAGAAGCCTGTTGCTTGTTTTTGCCTATGGTTTGATTTTTATCCAAGATCTCTTTATTGAAATCATAAATATCACCTATATTTAATAGTTTTGAATAATCAAAAGAAATGTAAATATATCTGGCTTCCAAAGTTGCACATTTAATAGAATTTGCAGAAGACTGGTAATTAATTTGGCCATTATATCATGTTTCTGGTTTTACATGCTGCCAAAAATGTTCCCTTTAGGTCAGGGTCTACATTTAAGACCTAGATTCAGGTAGGGGATTAAAAATTCCATCTATGTATTTGGAGTTCCTGATGTGTTAAAGGATCAAGTGACTTACCAAATTGAACCTCAAGTGTCATAATAATGTCTGCATTGTGGAATGATTAAGCTGTATTTGAAATACATAGTACAGAGTCTCTAACTGGAACCTAGCAAGCATTACTTTCTTTCCTGACCCTTCTTTTATCTTTCTTCAGAATGGTAAGAACAGGTGATTTTTTTTTTGCCATTTTTTTTTTCAATTACATTGACATTCAATATTATTTTATATTAGTTTCAATTGTAGAGCATAGTGGTTAAACATGTATAAAATGCACGAACTGGTCCCCCCAATTAGCCTAGTACCTAGCTGGCACCATACGAGGTTATTACAATATTATTGAGTGTATTCCCTGTGCTGTGCTTTACATCCCCGTGACTGCTTTGTACCTACCAATTCATACTTAATCCCTTCGTTTTTTCACCATTCCCTAAACCCTCTTCCATCTGGCAGCCATCAATCTGTTCTCTGCATCTATGAGCCTGTTTCTATTTTGTTTGTTCGTTTATTTTGTTCTTTAGATCCCACATAGGTAACTGGCTTTTGATTGTAGCTCGGTCACCCAGAAGGTCTTACTCCTGTGCAAGTTGGTTAAGCACTCGGTTGGCTTTCTTATTTACAGAGGAGAGGTTTAACTTCTTTTATCTTTTCCTATAAATTCTGAATCTGCCAGTTCTACTTTCATTATTTTGGTCTATATTCAAGCATTTGGTCTATATTCAAACAGGCAGATTGCTCAATTCCCCTCCACCCCTCAACCTCATGTAACAGTGTTGTACTGTGTCTAGACAAGTTACCATTAAAAATATGAACTTATTTTATAGCTTAAGATTTTGTTAAGGGGCATTTATCAGTTGTCAGTCTCTGTGCTACTTTTTAACAGTTCTATATAATAAAAGGGTAATAAGCAAATCTATCGAACTGCAGAATGACCAGTCGCTATGAACTCTCACTGACCACCAGGGGGCAGACACTCAATACAGGAGCTGCCCCCTGGTGGTCAGTGTGCTCCCACAGAGGGAGCACCGTTCACCCAAAGTTGGGCTGAGGGATAGTGAGTGCAGCGGGGGCAGCAGCCCTCCTCTGTAGCAGCGCTAGGGATGTCTGACTATGGCTTAGGCCCATTCCCTGCCATCAGTTGGACATCCCCTAACTTGCAGCGGTTCTCAACCTGTGGGTCGCGACCCTTTCACAGGGGTCGCCTAAGACCATCGGAAAACACATATATAATTACATATTGTTTTTGTGATTAATCACTATGCTTTAATTATGTTCAATTTGTAACAATGAAATTGGGGGTCACCACAACATAAGGAACTGTATTAAAGGGTCGCGGCATTAGGAAGGTTGAGAACCACTGCAAGGGCTCCCGGACTGTGAAAGGGCACAGGCCAGGCTGTGCCCCCGCCCACACCGCCCCCTCCCCCCCGCCCGTCCCTGTGTGCATGAATGTTGTGCACTATGCCTCTAGTACAGTGATGGTGAACCTATGACACGCATGTCAGAGGTGACACGCGAACTCATTTTTTTGGTTGATTTTTCTTTGTTAAATGGCATTTAAATATATAAAATAAATATCACAAATATAAATCTTTGTTTTACTATGGTTGCAAATATAAAAATATTTCTATATGTGACACGGCACCAGAGTTAAATTAGGGTTTTTCAAAATGCTGACACGCCGAGCTCAAAAGGTTCGCCATCACTGCTCTAGTATGTATATATTTTATCTTAATCCTCACAACATGATGAATCAGTTTCAGAAGCTTCATTTTATGCTGTTTAGTTTGACATCTCAAATGAAATTGGCACTTTTACTTTTATTATTACTTTTTAAAAATAGTGAGAAATTATTGGCCTATTATTTAGCACTGTTACTTTAAAAATAGAGAAAATATTTGCCTCATAAGTAAATATAATTTGCTGAATAGCTCATCTTCTATAAAAGAGATACTTGTAATCATTGCAGTCCAATCAAACATATGAAATTATATTAATAATAGGATCTTATTCCATTACATCAAGTTTATACATTAGTTATTTTTCATAGTTACCAAATAATTATTTGAAGCACTGCAAAGATATTAAAGAAAAATAAATATACCTGCCCAATAATAGTATCCATAGTCCTCAGGAGACTTAAAATACAGGGTGTGGCAAAAGTAGGCTTACAGTTGTGAGCACACAAACCACAGAGTTTATTCATTTTGTTATTATTATTATTAATTATTATATTATTTTCCATACAAATAAGTATAAATCTACTTTTACTCCATCCCTGTATGTGCTTAAAGTAAGTTGTAGATAGATTATACATTTACTAAAAAACACATGACAAGTTATTATTGAAGCTAATACCGTAATCTAGGTCTGTTACTCCAAACCTAAGATTCTTTTCATTTATGGTGCCATTTTCTTCACGATAAGCTACTGCTACTGAAATTAAGGTTAGCCATGTGTAACTATCATCTATCTCTTTATGAATCTAAAATATAGCAAAATAAAATAAAATTCTGTAATTAAATGTGCACAGGTGTGTCTCATTGTACAACCCATTAGCATGCAAGTTTTAGAGTGCAGATTATTCATATCCTAACTATTAGAATCATAAAACTATAACCATCAGGAAGAAAAATCATAGTTTCCTATAAAATATACATTATAGTTAGTAATACAAACATAATTTATATATTTGCCTTTCTTATACTACCAAAATATAAACATCTATTTACATGTCACTATTGATTCATTTTCCAACTACTTAAATTAGGTATGTGGATTAAAACTTCTTTTAGATCAAACTTAAGAAGATATAGATACTGATACATAAGTGTCTTGAAGGTTAATGGATTGACCATGGTTAGAAAATCATTAAAGGGTGCACAGCCATCAGGGTAACTGTCATCTTAACTTCTTTATAAAGCAATTTAGAAAACCATAAACACAATGCCCAGACAGCGATTTTAAGATAATAGAATTTTTTAAAATGCTATCCAATCAATGTGAAATTTCATTTTAAGTACCTTAAAATGAGAAGAAATGCATGTCTAGGTGAACTTATAAAAAGCCACATGTCGACAATGTTTTTATTAGTTTTTTAGAGTTCTATAGATATGAATTTCATTCTTTTAAGACCCAGGATATTAAGTAAACTGGCTTAAAAGAATATAAACATGTTTACAAGGTTTTCAAAGTAAATAGGCAGCAGCACAATGTTTGAAATTAAAAAATGTATTAATTGATATTCTGCTTCAGTGATAGTTTGGTTTCCTTTTAAAATACATCCTTTACATTAGAATATTTGCTTAAAAAAGAATGAAAATTTTTCTTTAAGAACAAGCAACAGTAATTTTTCTTTTTAAGTGCAATTAGACAATCATAAACAGAATCTTCTAAAGAGAACTGTATCCTATTATTGTAAGCCATCCTTAATTTTTGAAAGATTATGATTTATTCTTTTATGAATTTGATACGTCATGGTTGTAATTTTCCTTCCCACCTATTCCTGGTGTAACTGTACAGACTTTGGCCTTAGCCTTTTCTCTTGGTTCGCTTTACCCTTAATTGATTTTCTACAAAAAGTTTACATTTTAATTTCATTAAAATTGTAATAAATATTACAGTTGATTGTCATGTGGTTTTAATGTGCATATAATTAAATGCAATTAAAGAAATGAATTTTAGAAATACACAGAAGTATATCTCCATTTCTCTAAACCTGGAAATCTCAGAATTTAGTAATACTTTAAAATGCATGAACTTAAACTACAATAAAACATTTTATGTATTATTGAAAGAAATCATTATTGTTCTTAATATACATTATGTTATTAAATAACCGTTTTAAAGATTTAGAAACCCAGTTTTAGAGTGATTGAGTAACTTAGTTATAGTAAATACATATTATTCTTATTGTGACCAGGTACTGTTCTAGGCATGACATATATAATCAATAATTCATGTGCTAAGCTAAGCCAAATAGTTATTAATCAACAAAATCAAAATTGGGACTAGGCACATACAAAACATATGCCATGTACATTATATCAACAGTGCTGAATTTTCCTCTATGTGGGAAGAACATTTAATAAGAGGAAGAAAATTTTCTATAAAAAATAGGATAAAAATTGGATTCATAATCTGAAAATGTGAACCCTTAATGATATTTACCACTCAGGAGATGAGGGCCATAGGATACTCATGAATCTACTATATAAACATAAATGTAGCTATAGATATATACATATACTTGTATGTGTGTGAGACAGATAGAGAGGGGGAGGGTTAGATTTCTCTAGGAACTGCACATTATATGAATTTTTGTGGTTTGTGTATAGAAGTTAGAATACCAATTTAAAAATTTCCAGGCCACAATTTGAGTACAGTAGAATACTCTCTCAAGACTGGCTACCAATTGATTGATGAATGTTCTTTGAATATTTGATAATACTTTTGTTAATCAAATTGACTAAGACTAAAGCAATCAGAAGACTCAGAGCTAACAGGACATTGCATAGCTCACTTTTCTGTCCACAGGATCTTTCTTCCAATGGTGGGATGAAGTACTTACCAACATTAAATTGTTTTTGTTCTCAATAAGTTTATTTCACTAATAATTTTACTGATATTACATAAATTAATTGACTAGAGGCCCGGTGCACAAATACATGCACAGGTGGGGCCCCTAGGCATAGTCAGCAATCAGGGCTGATCAGGGCCAGCTGGTCAGGGGGAGGTACTATGGGAAGTTGGCCAGCTACGAGAGGTTGGCTGTGGGAGTGCACTGACCACCTGGCCAGCCAGGGGGAGGGACTGCAGGAAGTTAACTGTGGGAGCGCACTGACCACCAGGGGGTAGCTTCTGCATTGAGCGTCTGCCCCCTGGTGGTCAGTGCCCATTATAGCGACTGGTCAACTGGTTGTTTGGTCGACTGGTCACAGGCTTTTATATATATAGGCTTTTATATAAAGGTCGCTTAGGCTTTTATATATGTTGATATGCACTTCCAGTGAAATATGAGTGCAAGACAAAGAAATATTCTTTCAATGGAGACGAAGTTGAGTACATAGGAAAACTGTCATGAAGTGGCTAAAAATTCTGTTGAGATTAGTTTGAGCAATTATAGAAAAAGTAGAGAAATATTTTAAAAAATTTTTAAGACTCCTGCAAACAAAATCAAAGAATTTACAGTTAATGCAATTCTTTGGTTGTTCTTGTAAGAGAGAAGGGACAGCGCTCCAGCTAGCATTCAAACTAGGTCAGTAGCTTGCATATTATATGTTCCAAGGTAAGACAAATATTTTAAGGTATGCATTTATATGTTTAATCTATCCCTTATGATCACTTTTGATAAATTATTATGTCATATACATAATACATTATTTATGTTCAAACAAAGCTTTAAATTAAGCAAATTGTTTTCTTCCACCATTTCTCAAATCATTTAAATGCATTTATTATCATGTTTTTGAACATTTTATACAGGTACTTCATATTCTGAAATGCAATTTTATCATCAAAAAATTTACCATGGTTTTTACTGTCCTTATTAATTGTAAAAAATTATGAAATAATATTTGTTGACCCATAAAGCAAGCACCAACATTGTTTTTATGCCAGGCCAGTGGAATTGAAAACTTGAAAAGGTTGAACCCAATTGCATTTACATGCTGCAATAACAAATGCATTCATAGGCACAAGCTCACGCAGGCCAAAGCACTGGATCCCATAATGGGTTTTCTGAGGATTTTAAGTTGAAGATTACAATATCCTCCCTACTCAACATAACCTTCTCATGTGTGTTTAATTTTTTGTTCTAAATTATTATTGCATTGCTCTGAAGAATGAAGAGAACCTTTAAATTGGAATTAATGTAACTGAAACCTTCATTTATGTATGAATATGGAAATGTTCATGTTACAATAATTTAATTTATAAAGCAAATCCCCAGTAGATTATCTAAATGTTATCTAAGTATATAGAGACATAATTGCTTTCAGAAATATAATATTAAGATTTCCAATGCTAAAAGAACAGTTTCTATAATTTTTATATGCAAATGCTTTTGAAAATTACCTTACCTGACATACAGCAAGGTCTTGAACACATTTTTAATTAGATAATCTTTTGAAAATTCCACTTAAATAAAAATAGACAATTCATGGGATAAACCATTAAATTAATGCTTTTACATCTTTTTTAATACTGCTAAGAAATTCTAATTATCAAGCGAGGTTTTCATATGTTTTTTCTTTGTACATATCACTTAGGTGAAAATCAGAGAATGTGTTAAGAGTTTAGTTCGCCATTTTAACTCCTGATTACTTTGGCAAATATTTAGGAAGGCCTTTGGAAACTGACATCAGCATGGATGCCATATGTGTGCTGTCACCAAGGAGCTTTTCAGTTTTGTACTGCACCATCGCAGACTTCTCTGCAACAAATCCTGCTCTGAGAGCAACAGAAACAACCCAGGTATACTTAGATGCTGACTCAGTGTTTCCTGACTTAGTAATTAATGATCATACTATTTATAGGTGATTTAGAAAGTTTCTTTTACTTGATAAGAGACAGAGATGAATGAGATCTTGGCAATGTAGAATGCAGCCAATCAATCAATCAACTAATTTTGTAGTTCATTATATTTTTATTCTGTAGATAACCTGAGCCATTGAACTTGGGTTGGTATCTTTTATATATTTTTTATATTTTAAATTTAAAGACAATTCTTACATCTATTTGCTCCTTAAGGTTCTTTGTTTTCTAGGGATTTGGTATTCCACAAAATGTTTTTGGACAAGGTTACATCTTTTTCAGGGTATACTTTCATTTATGGATGACTGCCATAAAATAAAATTCCATTGTCATTTATAATTTCCAATTTTGGTTAATGGCATTTTGAAAGTTCTATAGCTTTCTAAATGAACCCAAGGGCTACTTCCATGGAAACTAGTACACAATACACAGTACCAAAATAAACTCCCCCAAACACAAAACAAGTTGCTCAATGCAAGGAAATATGATGAACTTAAACGTAATGTTTTATAAATACTCTTGCAGCCACATATAACTCCAAAATGTGAATTATGTGTGCATGGTAACTATGCATTAATATAAGACCAAATCCTATATAATAAAAGGCTAATATGCAAATAGACCAAATGGCAGAACAACCGGTCACTGTGGCATGCACTGACCACCAGGGGCCAGACGCTCAATGCAGGAGCTGCCCCCTGGTGGTCAGTGAGCTCCCACAGGGGGAGTGCTGCTCAACCAGAAGCCGGGCCCAGCAGAAAGCGAAGCGGTGGTGGTGGGCGCCACTTCCACCTCCGTAGCAGCACTAAGGTGAAGGCTCCTGGACTACGAGAGGGCGCAGGCCGAGTTAAGGGACCTCGCCTCCCCCCGAGCACCAGGCCTCTAGATTATATATATATATATATATATATATATATATATATATATATATATATATATCTACAATAATAAAAGCTTAATATGCTAATTAGACCAGACGTCCTTCCGGACGACCTTCTGGAGGAAACTGGGGCTGCGAGGGAAGCCTCAGTCCCCGGTCTGGAAACTGTGCCTGCAGCCGGGGGAAGGGCTACTCTTGCATGAATTTCGTGCATCGGGCCTCCAGTGTGTGTGTGTGTGTGTGTGTGTGTGTGTATGTATATATATGTATATATATATATATATATATATATATATATATATATATATATATATATATGGCTAATATGCAAAGTGTCCCCTCAGGAGTTCAATCACTAACTATGACGTGCGCTGACCACCAGGGGGTGGCACGGAACGAAGGAAGGCCCCAGCCAGCAGCCAGAAGGCCTTGATTGGCCCTGATCTCCGGCCAGGCCTAAGGACCCTCCCCGTGCATGGATTTTGTGCACCAGGCCTCTGGTAGATAATAAAAAGACTTTCTTCTTAATGCCTTCACCGCAGTGTATTTTTATATTTACATGTGAACTATTTACATCCTACAAAAGCTCTGGGTATTAAATTCTCACAATTTGTCACCTGCTATTACAGAAAATAGTTTGAGGTAAGGTTTTATTTTTCATCCACTGCAATTTGAACAAATAAGCATAGATAAGGCAATGGAATCATTTAATGGGTTGTGTATTCCTATTAATGAAATGGCTTAAAATCTTTCACTCCTCTTAAACTTAACTTTATAAAAGGACAGGTGTTCAAAGAGATGTCTAGACTGCAGCTCACAGAGTGTCTCCAGCTCCCCATGACCACAGATAGACTGGCCCCAACTACTCCAGAAGGCTGTTGCAAACAGAAATCCTATAGGTGGTGGAGAACCAACCCGATTATTTAAATCCTGCCTAATCATTTCATCAGCATTGACTATTGCATTCACTGCTGAAATGTATGGCAAATGCCACAGGCATTTTAATTCAACCCACATGCCCTATGAAAACTGGTCACAATGGTTTTGCCTCCTACAATTACACTATGTGTAGGTTTGATTAATTAAATCATTGCATTCTTTTTTTCCTCTTCTCCAATGTTTAGATGACATATTGCCAAGCAAGAATTCCAGCTTTTGGAGTTTTCATTTTTAAAAAGAGCCTTATATGGTTGCAAGAGTATTCATTAGTACTCATAAGGAAATCTAACTTGTTAGACATTTATTTACATTGGAAATTTAACTTCACTGAATCCAGTCTTTTAGTCCCACAGATCAGGTAAATCACTCTCCTTAAAATTATACAATGGTTTTCTTTCATTGGGGGTTATAGCCCCAAATGCTTAACTAGACTTATGTGGCTGCCATCTACCTCTCAGCTATTTCTTCAATTTTACCAACTTTCACTGGCCTCCCCCTTGTCTCTAAATCTCAGCCTCTGGACCTATTCATTTATTTGAACATGTCACATTGTCTCTGACTTCTGGGCCTTCGGACATGCTCGTGTCTTTGCTTGTAACATGCTTGCATGCCCTTTGCCTGGCTGCCTTCCATTTTTTACTCAAGTCAATCACTAAAAGTCACCTTCCAAGGCTTTCTCTGCTGTACGCTTCCTTCCTTCCCACACTTGCTCTGCTAGTAATAGTCTGCTATCCGTTTCCATCTAGCTTATATTTCCTCTATTCGCGCAGGAAGTGCAGTGCCTGGCACATAATAAGCACTGCATATATCTGTGGAGCTGCGTTGGAGTTAAAGAGATGTATGTCAGATACTGTACACAATAGTATGAATACATGGACATGCCAGAGTGAGAGTTTTGTTTTGTTTGTTTTGATCTTAGCTTTCATGATGCTGCTGCCTGGGGTTCCTGTCTCGTCACGATTAAAATGACTTAAACAAGTTGCCTTTGACTCCAGGTCCATATCTCTACATTAATACTTCTCAGTCTTTGTTCCATTATTACACTTCTGGTCAGTCTTTTTAGATATTTTTCCTAATCGTCCCTGCCCTGTGAAACTTGAAAAACACTAATATACTGGACCACTGTTTATATACTGTTTATAATCATTATAACACCTTAGAGATGTTTTACACCAATAATAAGTGTCCTCCCCTTGGGAAATAATGCCCTTGTGGAAAATGTATCATACAGTTATTTATATTTTATTCTATCTATCTATCTATCTATCTATCTATCTATCTATCTATCTATCCATCTATCTATATCTATCTATCATCTATCATCTATATATTAGTATCTATCTATATCTATCTATCTATCTGTCTATCTATCTATCTATCTATCTATCTATCTATTATCTATTTATAATCTTTTAATATAAAGAATAAAAGGATAGAAAGAGAGAGAAATGTCCAGCTTGGCATTCTTTGCTGTATGGCTTCAGCTGCTCTTTTCAGAATATTTTTCTGTTTCCAGCTCAGTCTCAGAGTTTGGGTCTGACCAGAGGCTTTGCACAAAAAACACATCCTCATTTATGATGTTGTGTTGCTTTCCTGACTATTGGGTGCTTTAATGAGTGTTAACAAAACATTGATTTGTATGGAAATATTAAAGTCAGAATGTACTGTAATTTTAGATTTTCATAGTCTGTATTTACCACAGTTATTTTATTCATGTCCGTTTCCAAATGAACTGTTTTATGTATTTTCAACTGGAATTAGTTCCCTTTATGTAATTACTTTTAAAGCTGAATCAGAGTTGAAGCTCTGACAGTGATTGGTGGCATGAGGATCTATTCAGTTTCCACAGGCAGCTTGAAAAATAACCCTCTACGGGCAAACATCTCAGGTGCATGGAAAACCGAATCTTAACATGAGCAGCCGCAGAGAGAATGGGATTGCAGCCCTATTTCTTGCTTTCTCTGGCTTTTATTAGTCCACAGAGTGGTTGGAAACACATGGCAGGGATTTGCTGGGAACATTTTACAATGCCTCCAGGGGCCACGGCCCTGTTACATCTACCTGCAGTGGCAGTTGTCATTTAAATGCAATGTTACAACCTGTTAGGACACAGAGGTGGGTGGGTTGTAAAGCAACCAGTCAAGGGAACTTCAGTGAAGATGGCAGGTCTAAAAGAGACATCCCATTTGTCATTTTTATTCCTCTTGCTCAGTAGACACTCAAACTATTTGCCCAACACGTTTAGTCCAGACACACATGTCAATTTACATGGTTTAGCTAACAACTCATGCTTGTCACCCTCAAAGCAATTGTTCAATATCACATTGGCTTTAAAAACAAACAGGTATTAGTTGTAACAAAATTGAGAGAAGTGTATTAACATTCCAAATTTCCCTCCCTCAAACTAAACCACAGGCATTATGATATCTAATTTTGCTACTGAAAGGATTTTAGAGACAGGAGAGGCGGTTTTAGGGAACGGGGTCCATGGGGGAGGAATGCATGCATGATGGGCAGAGACAGCTCCAAGCCGCCAGACTGTGTATCTTACAGAGGACAGAGGAATGTTGCAAGGTAAGGGGGGATATGAGAGGGGGCACCGGGTGAGCTTTGAAACTTTGAAACAGATACCATACAGTGAAAAGGGGGAAAGTGGCCAATTAGGAAAGCATGGGGGACACAAAATGAGGAAGAGTCCAATTAGAAAGTGTCATGAAGAGACAAAGAAGCTTCCAGCATTTATAAATTCATGAACAAAGAGAATCACAGGATTAGGATTTTTTTCCATTACAGAGAGCAGGTTTTTCATGATTTGGGGACCCCATTTGGGGATCCCTCCCGAGGATGAGTTTGTATACACTTACATTAAACTTCCACACCTTGCTAAAATATTTTATTCTACAAACTTCATAGGTCAAGCACCCTGCAATGAGAGCCCAAGCTGGCCGTTCCTCATATCACTACCGCATGAGCCCTTTACTCCAGACCAATGGATGCATTCACAGGCCATACTTTGATATGAACACTGACCTCATCATGTGGGTACGCACGATGTTTAAGTGCGTCACTTAATTTTTCCTCACACAAACAAATGATAGGTGTTATTATCGTTCTGTTTTTACAGGTGAGACAGGCCAAGAAGAAAAAAAAACACTTTGTGTTATAGTAAAGAGTCGGGAAAAAGTAGGTCACGAGGTTGAAGTCTGAGGGCATGGGTAATCTTTCACTGAACAGCATCTTGCTCAACATTATGCAGCACAGCCAGTTGTCTTCCTCCCTAGTCACGTGTACCCCAATTTTTGCCGCCTTTCAAATTTAAATTCAAACCCTTTTCCTACCCAAAGTCTCTAAAGGAATGTAATTCACAGTGATATTTAAAGTGTAGGAAATCATATGATCCATTTATGAAAATAGTGACTTAACGATATCATCCTATGTATTCCTATTTATTTTTTTAAGATTCTTTGCCTTAAATAAATCACCCCTTAACAGATCAAAAAGGTTTTAGAGGGAGGGAATTCTTCTGATACTCTAGTACTTTTTTTTATATAATGACCACTACAAAGCCTCATTATAGCATGAAACTGTAAAAAATAATTCTTTGATTTATTCATACTTGGGAAACACCTGAAATTACCACACACAATAAATAAATAAATAAATAAATAAATAAATACAGTTTAATTTTTTACTTGACTTCTGCAACATAGTAAATTAAGAGTCCTATATTTTCATTATAATTCTGTCCTTGGTTATTCTGTATAATTGGTTATTTCTCTGATTTAACTAACCTATTGCTGTAATCTTATTGATACATGTACAAACACTTGAAATTATTTGAAAGTTAAATAATCTCTTAGAAAGTTCCTAATTATTGTAAGTCAAACCTGAAGGGCAGACATGCACATATGAGAAAGCAACTGCAGAGTCTTCACAACAGCCAACTAGTTATTGACCTGGGAAAGTAAGTTGTCTCTAGCTCCCAGATACACACAATTATTACTGCAATTATCTCTTGGAATTTACCTATTGGTTTCTCTATTGTTTTCCAAATATGAAAAAATATATATGAAGCAGAGCAAGATGCTATGTAAGACAGTGGTGTGAAACTTATGACTTTCTAGAAAGAAATAATAGCGACCCTCTTATAGTAATGATGGGAAAGTGGACTTTTAAAACTTTTATGGCAAGCTAGATTCCAAAATAGAAGCAACAGCTTTAACATTGGAAGGTGGTTGTAACCTTTGACAAATAACTTAACTTTGTCTACTCTTGGTCTCTCATTTGTATATTTAGTTAAAATATATCCTATGTATGTGTCACTTAAGTTTTTATATCCCTAATAACTTTTGCAAGAAATGTTAGCGTGATTGCGGTCATTATTATGACTACATAGTTCCACTTTTGCAAAGGAGCTTTTGATGAATTATCACGAAGAAACAAGATATAACACTATAAATCATTCACTTAAAAGTAGATTTTTCCATTATCTACTTTTGTCATTAATTGGCATTTTTATGAAGAAATTCTAAGTAAATTACATATTGCAATAAAAATTCTTGAAGTTGAAAGTTTACAACTCCCCTAATAAATTTAAAACAGGAATTTAGTTATAAGCTTTTCTTTGAGCTCCTACTTTGTTTATATAGTAGGTATAATATTTTGAGATTAGCTTAAAAAATTATGATTCTTACTAAAAAGAAAGATAAAGGGAAGGAAAAAGGATTATTCTCATGCTTTATAACAAATAGTTTTCACCTTATGTTAATAGAATCATTTTAAAATCATATAATTGATTGTGAATATATAAAATAATCGTTTTGCATTTCATAGCTAAGAAAAGAAAACAAGTACTAGTTGATATTACAAATTAAGAAAGCTTAATGTATACTGTGTTTATTGATAGAAATTTATTTTATTTATTTTAAAATTCTAACTCAAATTTATTTCTAGAAAACTCAGTATGGTCTTTTAAAACAAAAGCCACATTTAAAATCACAGTTAGATGACTGGCTTACTTAAGGGCACAGCATTAAGTTAGTAGTATTTAAAGTTACTTGAAAAAGCCATCCCTCAATAGAATGTTTGCAATTAAAGAAAAAAATAATTACTATATTTTTTCATATGCTATAAAATGTCATAGAAAAATAAGTATTATTTATCTTCTAGAAAATAAGCGTTGCTCTTATTCACTAGGTGTGAATAAGGGTTCAAATTACTTGTACCCTTACCCACCTTTTACTTTCTACTATATTTTATATTTGCTAATAAGTGAGTTATTTACTAATAAGTGGCAGACGTAGGACCTCAATAAGCCTCATTTTTTCTTCTTCAAAATCAATATACCCATACAGGATACAGGACTAGCAAAATGGGCATCACTCAGCTTAGGACAATTCTCAGAACCACAGATTGTCAAAATTTTAGTTTTAATTTCTAAAATTAAATCTGTAGAGATTGAAAATAGAGAAATTCGCCCTAACCTGTTTGGCTCAGTGGAAAGAGCGTCAGCCTGAGGAGTCAAGAGTCCCAGGTTCGATTCCGATCAAGGGCATGTACCTTGGTTGCAGGCACATCCCCAATAGGAGGTGTGCAGAAGGCAGCTGATCAATGTTTCTCTCTCATCGATTTTCTAACTCTCTATCCCTCTTCCTTCCTCTCTGTAAAAAATCAATAAAATATATCAAAAAAAAGAAAATAGAGAAATTAAACTTTTTAAAAAGACTAGACAGAACAAAAGCCCTGGGTTCTATGTGTGCCCCAAGAAAGGCATGTAGATTTCCCACATAAACTAGGATCAGATACAGTTTAGGCAACTCAAAGTGAACTACAGGTAAACCATGAAACATAGGGAGATAAAGGGAGACCTATGAGTTATTCTTAGATGGCACTCACATGTTCCCATAAGCTGGGCTTTGCTTATGGGACCAAACTATAGGCTATGCTTGATTCAATCCCAGAATTACTAGGGAAGTAATAGATAACACCCATGAAGTAGGGATTTTTCCATTTTCCAAAATTTGAAAATGTTAAGTAGCATTCTTTAAAATCCTGCTTATATCTATATCTTCATTACTTTTACTATTTTGTTTCACATACTCCTCTCTATTTATTTTGTGTCATAGTAATTTTTTTCTTCTAGAATTTCTTTGAAATAAATATATATTTTCTGGGCCTGTTTTTCTTCATTATGTCCACACATTCTCAGACTTTGCATCTACTCTAAGCTCAATTATCACTCTATCTAGGTTTCTGCCAATTTGATATAACTAGTTTTGACATCCTATTAGTTCTATACTTGAATGTCCAGTTACCACTGTACATCCACAATATTTATTCTAATGTCTTCTAGTATCTACTCTGTGTACAACTGTTGATCTTTCATTTTGTGCTGTAAGATCTTTACTTTTTCCAATTCCCATGGCTTATACTATAGATCTTACAGGATGAAACTCAAAATTCCTTATTTTGAATTCAGAGTTTATGTTGTGGAATTAAGTTTTGTTCTTTTCTACCTGGAAAACCTGTGTTTTTCTTTTTCCTTAATGATCTTTTTTTTTTTAATCTATATTTCTCATCATGTTACCAAAATCCCAAGCCTCTCTTTCAAAGGCCACCCTGTTTATGAAGGATTTTCTACACTTGCATCTATATATACTGTTCTCTTCTCTGAATGATTTCCTTTTTTAAGATACATAGTCTGCCCTCTCTTATGACAATGTGTGTGCTTTATAGGCCTGACTCAATAGGTTTGCCTTAGTCTTTTGTCACAAACACCTGAAGCTCATTGCCTTCACCTCCATGCCTTTGTTCCACTTCACTGGTACAACCTTAGCTTTCTAATAATTAAATAAACTCTTTACGTTATCATGTGCTCCCTCTATAATGTGTTTATGTTGATTGATCTGTCTCACCACTCTTCTTCATTTTTTTACTGATGAATAGAGACCATATGCTTAGATGTCTGATGTAAAAGTGCTTTTCTACTTTTCAAAAAATATTTAAGTACATTTGTGCAGAGTGCTGAGATCTGTTTAGCATGAGAGTAAAAGTAGAAGGCTCATGTTAGCTTAAAACTAAGAGTAAATCGATATATAAACATTAAAGCCAAAAAAGTATGTGCATTTGTTTTTGGTGTGATATGGTTTTGAATCAATTGCTTCCCTAATAATGCAACTTTGCCTAATCTAATTCAGCCAGTTATTGTTCCAGAAACCGCTGTCTGAAAGTCATTATACTATGGAAACTTAATAATTAATAACAATCAATATAGTCACCTTACGTTTTTATAGCACTAGCATATTTTCAAGGCACTTTCTCAGCTATTGTCTCATTTTAGCCACAGCATAACCCTATTGTAATGTATATGGCATGCAGAGGAGCAAGTTCTTTGTAACTACCTGCAACTTTTTTGCATCCTACTGTTAATGTGGTCTATCATAAATACACTAAATATGTAAGAAAATGTACTGCCTTTGGTGGCTGTACAGAAAAAAGTCTGTGGACATTTTATAATTAAGGCAAGTTTGCATTGAAAACAATAGATTCAATAAACAGGTGTTCTCAACTGTAGTAAGTATGATTTGAAATATTCTTTATTTGGGGAAGTACAATGTATGTGTCTAGTCACCAGTATGTGTCATCATTATGAATTATGCTGGTATTTGTGTATTTTTGAAGACTAAGGTTTGATTTTAATGTATAATATAAACCCCATCTTCTTAGGGAATCCAGCACCATTACAGGTAACAACAAAAAGACTCACAGAGCTCTCAAGTGTCCCAATTCTACAGCCCCTCCCGTCCCGCAAAGGAAGTGCATTCAAGCCTGGCCTAAACTCATCCCCTTGCTCACCTCCTTTAATGTGGAAACTCTGCTGACTGCACTACTGTTAGGAGTACACATTGTTTAAGCTACAAAACATTACAGTGTTGGCAGTGGGAACTGCACTCTTCTCACATCACCAGGAAAGTGAGTTGAGGACATGACAGCTTAGAAACTGCCTTCATGGGGGAAATGTTCAGATAAACCAATTTTCTGCAAGAAAAAAAATTAATTTGCTGTGCACTTATTTAAACAGCTGACTGAAGAGTTTATTATGCTTGATTGCAGACCTTCAGCAAAAGCTATTGCTTCCCTTTTCTTCTCTCCCTGTCTCCCAGTGAATTCCCATTGACAGAGCCTACAGCTACCCTCTCAGAAATCATATAAAACTTGACATCGCTAAAAAATTAGCCTCCAAAAGGTGTCTTCGGGTGTTGTCTTTCAAATCAAATTTTAATAGACAACTGTGAGCTGAGAGCTCATTCTTTCTAACCTGATCATTAAGCAAAATTCACAAGCTGGCCCTGGCCTGCAGATGGAGCTATTGACAAATCAGTACCACCCACTTGAGAAAAAGCAGGGCGCAAACCTGAGTTGTGTTGAATTTTTTAAAAGGACTATCCCTCAAGACATGCCCTAAGTATTTTCTTTTCAATTAAAATGAATCTATCTTCTGAAAATTAAAAATAGTTTCAAATTTTGATGAGCATTATCTATCTCAGTTAGGACCACATAAAACCTACAGTAAAAAACAATAGAGATATGTGCCAGTGATAAGTGATTCAAGCACATAGATTGACTATGCAATATAAGAAATAATAGTTGAAAAATAGGCTTTATGTATCATTCTTTCCTAAATGGGAATTCAGAATGTGGCAAACTAAAGTATTTAACTTTAGTCTTCAAATAGTACTTTCTCTCATGGAATATCTATTTTTTGTATCCAATAGTCCATTAACACAACACATAAGGTAGATTACATAGTTATTTACTTTAAGAAATCTAAGTATGGAGTAGACAAATATAGAACTGTCTAATTTTAAAGTTGGAAGGACCTTTTTGGTGATAACCCAAATAAGATTTGATAGAGTTAGAAGAGACTTTCACAGATACAAATGTAACTCACATGAATGTTTATACATACATGTATGGTGTTAGGATTAGAGAATCAGGTAAGTCATTTCCTGCTCTCAACAAGTTTATAGTTAAGTTACATAACAGACACATGAAAAGCTTTATGGCAATGTAAAGGTCCATGGTAATACAGAAAAAAAGTACTAACCACAAGTTCTGTGGAATATCAGAAAAGGCAATTTAAAAATCAGTTAATCTGAATATTTCTAAGGCTACCTAGGAAAATTACATCATTTTACAGAAGTAGAAACTTAGTTAGCAAAATATCATGGCTGATAGGTGTCAAAATCAGAGACAGATATTAGCTTTCTTTGTTTTATTTCAAAAAATCTTTCCACAATAAAGCACATTTCTAGGTGAAGTATATATTGGTATCTGCTCAGAATGAAATTAAAGAGTCCTACTGTATAGTCTAACCAGATGCGAGAGTACAGGCCAGGAATTTGTCCTCAACTATGAACCTCGTGAACTATATCAGGAATCTAATGACCTTGGTCCTGAGATACATTGCACTGAAGTTTTAAAAATTAAGAATTACTTAAAATTATTAAGAAACATCTTTATTCAAATTCAAATACATTTCAACTGCTGTGTGTATCTACTGACATAGCTAGAATAACAGAATACTAAATTCCTGTCATTATGGAGTGCTTAAAGTGTGCTAAAAAATAACACGTGGTCCAGTATATTGTCAAAACATCTGTCCTTTTCTATTTTGTTGCTGTAGGATACAAAATTAGAAATAAAAACTAAGTCTGATTTTTCCTGATTATTTTAACTTTTTATATGATAAGCAATAGATAGACACTACATAAACATAGATGTGTTGCATTTGAAAATTACTATAATATATGTCTTGATATCTCAGAGGAAAAATAAACTTAATCACTATAATCACCACTGGGAAAATAAGCCCACATATTCCATACTCATTGAAATTAGACTTTAGAAGAGAATAAGGGTAAGAGAAAGAAACCATGCATTATATTTGTAAAAATGTGTTGAATGCTGCAAAAATACTAAAAATATGATAACAATATGTTTTCAAATTTTATATTAAACTCATAATATTTGAAATAATGGCCAGTATCTTTATTTCTAACCTCCAAATAGATGCCCATTACATTTCATTTCAGTGAAAATATAACATCTTTCAAATTAAAATACGAGCATTTCCACTGACAGGGACGGGAAAGAGGGAGGCCCAATGCTGTGTCACTTGCTTAAACCTGGCCAATATTTGATGCACCTGGAAACTAAATTTTAGAAAATCCACCATCGTTCCTCCAAAGCTCTGGCAAGGGTATCGTAAGCCATGGAGAGTTGGGCTTCTTGTCAAAATATTTTACTCTTTATGAACATTAATCTCCTCATTTGTAATAGGAATAGCAGCATTTTCTTGTTTATGACACAGAGTTCTGGTATTTTAGTTGTGTTTATAAACTTTGAATAGTTTTAAATTTTTAAATCTTATTCAAATACTATTGATTAGAAACCATTTCTTAGATTTTGCTATCTTTTGTAGTAAGCTTTTTGCATTACTAGACTAAGAAAAAAATTGCTTTTCTCTCAGAGCCTCACAGAACCCACAGACAAGAATAGAAAGTAAAAGGGATTTGTAACATGCTATATATCATTGAGACTTGAATATAATTATTATCAGTAAATACTTGGTGATGAAAGTATTAAATATTCATTATTTTATTATATCACTAGGTTTTTTTTTTAAATAAAAATGTCAAGATGTCTCCAAAAATTACTTTTTTATGGACGATTTGTCAATTGTTTATATATTCAAATGTCCTAGAATTGCTCAGCTATTTTCTCAATAACAACATTGCTTTGGCAATCTATATTTTTTCAAATTGTATGTCAAAAGGATCAAATTGAGAAATTTGACAAATGTCATTTGATAAATGACAAATATGTTATTAGATTGGTCTAGTTAACTAGTCCTAATATCAGTAACATGAAGTAGAAGTGGTGAATAGGACATTTAACTACCATCTGTAGACACTTGTGCATGACAAAGGTCATTGTTCCAGTTAGTGGTTTTAGAGGAGTAGAACACATTGACATGTCTCCAGCCACACATTAACTCATAAATATTGTGAAATATAACAGCAGTTAAAAAGAAATGAAGATGGAATTTGCAGGTGGCATTTGCTGGTTAGAGTATAAAGACACTCCCATAGGGACATCCCAGATGAGAAATATAGTTTATATCCTATTGTTCTCAAAATGTTTTTATATCCTCAGTTAAAAATATTCTAAAATACAAAAAGTCCTCTATGGGTGACATTGCAAGCCATAGCTGTAAGGATCTCATCTGAACTTCTATAAAGGATGTCTGTAATAAAATCTTTGTATATAATGTGATTTCAAGAAATGCATTACCAAAGCATAAACACCTTGCTAATAGTGGCCGTGTGCAGCACAGGCCTAAGGGGCTATCAGATGATCAGCATAAACCAAAATGTCAGGAAACAACTGTATGGATTTCAGGCAAGTTAATTTATAAGGTCAGTAAGGGAAAGACATTAGCATACAATTGAAGTTGCATTTACTACTCAGGAGAGTATTTTGGCTTATATTGATTGCACCAGGAACACCCTCAGGTGATGGGAGGTATTAATTTGTGGCTACTCTCACACAAATGCACTACTAAGTTAAAAAAATCTGGCCCATATAAGGCAAAACATCATTGTAAAGGTTGTTATTGTCATATGTTAACTAATTATTTTAAATAAATATTATAGAAGATATTTGCATGAAAGTAAATAAAGAAATGTAATATATTTAACATCCTAGGTATTAGAACCTTCTTTATTTTAAAGGATTTTTTTTCTCATTCATGTTTGCATATCCATAAATTTGGAAAATATTGACCTGCTTTTAGTAAATATATATTTGCTGAATTAAATATGTGAGCATTTCATAAAGATACACATTTATTACTTATATAAATATTGTAATCACTAATTGTGTTCTTTTTTAATTTAAATTCTTTATTGTTTAAAGTTTTACATATGTTTCCTTTTTCCCCCATTGACCTCTCCCCATCCACTCCCATCCCACAGCACATACCCTCACCCCTCTACTGTCTGTGTCCATTGGTTATGCTTATATGTATGCATACAAGTCCTTTGGTTGATCTCTTGCCGCCCCCCCCCCCAATCCTCCGCTCCACATTCCCTCTGAGGTTGGATGGTCTTTTCCATGCTTCTGTGTTTCTGGATCTATTTTTGTTCATTGGTTTATGTTGTTCATTATATTCCAGAAATGAGTGAGATCCTGTGATACTTATCTTTCTCCAACTGGCTTATTTCACTTAGCATAATGCTCTCCAGGTCCATCCATGCTCTTACTAATTGTGTTTTATTGGCACGAGTTTAAAACTGGCAATCAAAATATATGAGTTCTGATTTCTGTCACTAAATCTGAGAGTTAACTTTTATAAAATAATCAATTTTTAATGTAGATTCTTCCAGCAATTGATTCAATGAAATCAAGCTGGGCCTAATTTCAAACTACCATAACCCCAAAACTGAGATATTAAAACATAAATCTCTATAACAATGATTACTATGATATGACCGAACATTGAACACATATAACACAATTGTGCTTTCTCCTTCAGTAATTACTAGGTACACTAACTAGTAAGTTGATGGTAATTTGCTATGTGAGAAATAAATTTAACATACATTATTCTATAATCATATTGCAAGAGAGATTTTGGAACCAGCTTTGAATATCGTCTAGTTATTTGGTGATTGTCTTGCAACCCAAATCTATTCTGCAAACTGCATTTCTTTTTTGCCAGCTGGCTCCCCACTGGGTTCTGCCTGTATGATACGCTCAGCTGACTGCACGGGAGGAGAGGGCATTTTTCTCGTTACCTGCTGCAGGCTGGTGCATGCAGAAAGGCCCCTAGAACCCATACCTTTGAGGAGAGAGGGTTCTGGTAGGTTCCTGACAGCCGTACCCAAGCATTGGTACCTTATCCAAGTTGTGGCCATTGGTTCCAATTGCAGTTTGTTCTAGATTCTAGCTTCTTACACTTGCAGACCCATCATGCCTCAGAAGATGTGCTATTTTAGAATTCCAACTCCACAGGGTCCCTCATCTAAGCTACCGGGTTTTGAATTCTATCTCTATGGAGTCTGACATAGAAACATTTGAGAGATCAGCACACACCAGGTGGACCCTTCCCTCAAAGGTCTGTCCTAGAAAGACAGGTATCTCCTCCATTCTCCACACCCTCTTCCCTTTGTTTTTCCAGCCCTGAGGATGATAACTGGTTCCAGCAGCCACTACAGCCGTGTTCCCACTTGTCATGTTAGTCTTTTAATACCTGTTTAATCATTTGCCTACATCAAAAGCTCCCTGTTAAAATAACCATCATAGTTTCTGTTTTCTTAATTGGATCCTGACTAGCACAAGTGCTTTTTAAAAGATTTAGCTCCATAAAATTCTTTTATTAATGAATTGATCACATTGTAAATATAAAAATATGTGAGTTTTAATGTCTCTAACTGAGTTTGAATATGACATTAAATGTAGTTCACATTTTAGTTTAATTACGATGTAATTATACTAGTTTATTATATTGTTATGGCCATTTTGATATTTTAATATGTGGTTAAATAATCAATAATATAATTTTCATCTGAGAATATTAAAAGACAATTAGAACATAATTTCCTTTGCATTACTGTGCATTATCATTGTATTTATCATGGTTCACAAAATATGAACATGAATAAACACAATAGATTTAGTTTGTTATCCATCTCAAATTTTAAACATCTTTATTACATTAAAAATTATATAAAGTCATGAATTATGTTTGTGTGGTGCAGAAAATTAAAAAGCAGAATATTTTGTACTGATTAAAATTCACTGGTAATTAGAATTATGCTACAGGTGATATGTGAATCTACTGGATATTTAAAAAGTAATTTTTCTGAGGCTATAACACTGGAAAAAGGAGAAATTATTTTCAATTGTACTAAATTAATGATCACTGATACTTTATATCAAAAATCAATATTTCGGTAACATTGGTGTCTGATAATTATGCAATCTTTGTTATAAAAAGATAACTCAAATATTAATCTGTGCTTTCTCTTTGTGCAACCATGTATTGTACAAAAGACATCAGGTAACCATCTCACAATAATTTCCATATTCATATTAATGCAGGAAAAATAAATATTCTCTAACTTTTAATTAACCTGTAAAGAAGACATACTCCTCGTTCATTCACTGGGTCTTCTATAATATATATCTTACATTATGTCTACACCAACCATCACTCTTGTCGGGCAATGTAATTCACTTACAAATAGCAAATTTGAATTGCCATAGGAAGATTTTTTAAAATTTATCTCTATTTTTGAAAGTATTATAGATGTCCTCCTCCCCTCCCCTTTGACTCCATCCACCTCACTCCCACCACCACCTCAGGCCTTTGCTTACTATAGTCTGTGTCCATGGGTTATGCATATATGCATATAAGTTATTTGGTTAACCTCTTCCCACTTTCCCCCCTTCCCCGCTGAGATTCCTCAGTCTGTTCTATGCTTCCATGTCTCTGGATTTGTTTTGTTCATCAGAAGTTTTAAAAATTATTTATTTTTCAATGAGGTAGTTTTTTTAAGACACTAATAATTGTAGTCCTTATGCATGATTTTATATTTTATATTTTTTCTTAAATTAAAAAAAAAACACCTGAGGAAAAGTAAAGCTGTTGAACAGCAATCCTCTTCACTGCGCACCATGTACACCAAGATTGTGACAATAGGAGAGATTGGTGATAAGCTCTCACACCGGCAAAGAAGACAACATTTAGAACAATTAAAGTAACAGGATCACGATAATTCTTAATATAAGAATTCATTAAACAAGGTTTTCAACAAGGGCATTATTGATATTCTGGACCAAATAAGGCATTGCTTATAGAGGGGGGTGCTGTCCTTTATATTGTATGCTGCTTAGAAGTATCCCTGGCTTCTATTCATTAGATGCCAGTATCATTACCACCCTCAATCCAGACAAAAAAAAAAGTCTCTATAGTATGGAAGTTCTTCAAAAAAGTAAACATAGATTTACTATCTGATCCAACATTTCCACTTTGGGGTATGTACCGAAAATAACTGAGAGCAGAGACTCAAGGAAATATTTATATACCAATATAGATGGCAACATTATTCACAATAACCAAAAGGTGTAAGCGACTCAAATGTCCAAATGTGGTGTAAACACAATAGAATATTATTCAGCTTCAAAAAGAAGTGAAATTCTGAGGAATGGTACAACCTGGATGACCCTTAAAAATATTATGCTAAGTGAAATAGGCCAGAAGCTAATGGACAATTATTGTATAATTCCATTTAAATGAGATACCTAACTAGTCAAATTCAGAGTCAGAAAGTAGAATGATGGTTGCCTTGGTCTGTGTGGAGGGAAGAATGGAAGTCATTGTTAAATAAATGCAGAGTTTCATCTCAGGAAAATAAAAAAGTTCTGGAGATGAATGGTGGTGATGGTTGTACAGCAATGTGAATATGCTTAATGTCACTTATTGCTCACTTAAAAATGGTTAAAAAGGCAAAATTTCTTTTTAAAAAATATTTTTATTGACTTCAGAGAGGGAGAGAGAGAAAAGAGATAGAAATATCAATGGTGAGAGAGAATAATTGATCAGCTGCCTCCTGCACATCCCACACTGGGGATCAAGCCTGCAACTCAGGCACGTGCCCTGAATGGAAATCGAATGGTGACTTTCTGGTACATAGGTTGATGCTTAACCACTGAGCCACGTGGGCCCGGCAAGAAAAGATAACTTTATATTATGTATATTTTGCCACAATGAAAAAAAGTGTCCTAGACATTATTAAATTTCCACAACTACAGGACCTCAAAACACAACTACAGGGTGGGGTGGGGGCAAAATCACCCGTGATTGAGAAACACTGCTTTAATACATGGTTTGTATTTATATTTTCTTTACTTGTTAAGCAATTAATAACTTTGCATTAAAATTTCACATAGTGGTAGTGCTGTTTCACATCTCAAAGTCTTCTATAGAAAATAATTTTCTCCTTTTTTAAGCTTATTAATACTTCTTCTCTCTCAAGCCCATTTTTTATGAGAAACAGTTTCCCTTTTAAAATGTCTTTGATAGCACAACAGAAAATAATTGTCTGATGACTAGCAAATATATGACAAATCACCACTAAACACACTTGCTGAATGAGTTGGGATAATGAGTTGAATGGCTCCCCAAAATATATGTTAATATCCTAATTGCATCTTATGACAACTTATTTATTAAAAAAGGGCCTTTGTGGATGTAATTAATTTAAGAATCTTTAGATGATATATTCCTGGATTATCCAGGTGGGTCCTAAATGCATGGCAAGTGCCCTTAGAAGGGACACAGAGAGGAGAGACACACAGAGATGGGAAGCAATGTGAAGACAGAGGCCAAGATTGGAGTGGATGCCACCACAATCCAAGGAACAAGGAGGATTCCGCCTAAAGGCTTCCGAGAGAATGTGGCCCTAGGCAGCCGTGGGCAAACTATGGCCCACAGGCCGGATCTGGCCCGTTTGAAATGAATAAAACTAAAAAAAAAAAAAAAAAGACCGTACCCTTTTATGTAATGATGTTTACTTTGAATTTATATTAGTTCACACAAACACTCCATCCATGCTTTTGTTCCGGCCCTCCGGTCCAGTTTAAGAACCCATTGTGGCCCTCGAGTAAAAAAGTTTGCCCACCCCTGCAGAGGCACCTCGATTTTGGACTTCTGAGCTCAGAACTGTGGGAGAACAAATACATTTCTGTAACTTACCTTTTGGAAATTTGTTACAGCAGCCACAGAAGATTAGTACAAAACGCAACTACAATTTACAGTCAGAAATACTATATCCACTCTTGTAAATTAGATTTAAAATACTTAATAATATTTCAAACATAATGTGGATAGTGAAAGACTATGAGAGGCTGATACTCTTCAAGTACTGCTGCTCTACAGTGTGTCTATTTTTACCTAACAAGAGAAGAGTCCTATGGCATTGTCTGTAACCATTCTAAACAAGCTCATTTAACGGCCTCAGAAATATGTAAAACAAGAGGTCTGTCGCTGTCTGTGCTGTCGGGTCCTTTGACTGTCATACAAGGAGCTAGTTAATGTACCATTGCAGACCCCAGCACCTGTATTGCAGACACTAATCGAAGTGCTCCTTCGTGGGGTGAAAGAATCACTATTTGTAATGCAATACTTGGACTGCGTGGGAAGGCCTGGAAAGTAAATCAATTGTGTCTGCTTTCGTGATCTTACTCCATTCTCTTGGCAGATTGTTAACATAATGAGACAGAAGCCTAACAAGAGGTCCTGTGGAAAAGAACAATGCCACTGCTTCCCCTTCTTTTTTAAAATTTACAAGGCTTCTTAGCACATAATTGTGGCTAAAAGTAATAAAAGCCACTGATTAAACATGGGATCTAAGCTTTTCACAAAGTTATGAAAAAGATGAGCTGCAATGCAGAATTCTGAACCCCTTATTCACAATTTCTGAGTTTTCTCACTCCAAGCTCTCCAAAGAACACAAGAATCTCCAGTAAGTAATTACAGTTGAGGGGCGGGGGGACAGGAAAGAACATTCAAAGGCCAGCTTGCGAATACTGAGTTGATTAATCTGAAATTCAACAAAAGGAAACAAATTAAGTGTTCCTTATAAATCAGGACGAGACTTTCAAAAGCAAACTTATTTGTTCTTTCAAACAAGTGCTGAGTTGGCAAATGTGATGCCCTACCCTAACAATGAAGCTGTTTTCGTATGTACAGCAAGATCCTTATATAGTGCTTTTTATAAAAACATGTGTCAATGGAAATTATTCTCAAACACTGACAGATTATTTTCTCCTGGAGGCCAGGTGCACGAAATTCGTTCATGGGAGGGGGTCCCTCAGCCCAGCCTGCACCCTCTCTAATCCAGGCCCCCTGGATACCAGCAGTTGGACATCTCTCTCACAATATGGGACTGCTGGCTCCTAACCACTCACCTGCCTGCTTGCCTGATTGTCCCTAACCGCCTCTCCCTCAGCCCCTGCCACCATGGCTTTGTCCAGAAGAACATCCGGGAGACATCAGGCCTATCTGGTATAATTAGCATATTACCCTTTTATTAGTATAGTTTATTTTTGATGCTTTGAAATCCCCTTTTCTATAAAATCTACAATATACATATTTCTTTCCCATTTCACAGGCATGAAAAATTGAATAAGACCCCTCCTCCATTTCTCTCTACTAATATAGATTAAATTTTTTATAGTCGTGATTTGTCTGGGATACATAAATATACACCCTAAGGAGAAGTAAAAGTTCAATACATTTCTATGCTATCACTTGCATCAGAGTGTGACATGCTTTTTTTCATTTTTTGAATATTTTTATTGATTTTAGAGAGGAAGGGAAAGGGAGAGAGAGATATAAACACCAATGATGAGAGAGAATCATTGATCGGCTGCCTCCTGCATGCCCACTACCAAAGCTCGAGCCCACAATCCGGGCACGTGCCCTTGACAAGAATCTAACCCAGAACCTTTCAGTCCTCAGGCTGATGCTCTGTTCACTGAGACAAATAAGCCAGGGCCAGAGTGATGCATTCTTTTGAAAACTTCAGATACCTTAAAATGAAGAACATCAGACTCAAGAACTGAGACTTTTCTGTATAGAATTGTGATGTCTGCTTTGTCTCAGCTCTGACTTTCACATGACGGCTACTGTGAATAACAATAATGCATATTTAACTACATCTATCTATATCTAAATTTATCTACATTCTGTACATATGTGTGTGAATGTATATATTTTTACATTTTGTTAAAGTCCAGGCCATCCAATATTTGAGATTAATCCGGCAGGAGTTCAGAAACTGTAAAATTTCTAATTACTGTGGTGGTCTTTTGGTTTATCTGGCTGTTTATGTACAGAATAAAACTGCATTCTTTCGTGGTCAGGTTCAGAAGGCTTCATCAATGACTGAGTTTGCTATTACTTGTTATTATTGTTTGGTTGGCTTTGATGATTTATTTATTTTATTTACCAATAAAATTTTGTAGGCTTTTGTAAGCTAAATTTTATTTTTCTGATACTCGCTGTTGAGTCATAATATAAAACTATAGTTAAAAAATAGAGTAAATAAATCAGCAAAAATTTTCATTTAATGCTGATTAACTACAAGCCCAAGATCTGATAATTTAATCCTGATAATGCCCAATCCAGTGATGCATATGTTGTTATTCCCTTTCTACAGGTAAAGAAACTGAAGTCTAACAAAGTGAGTCACTTGCTTAAACTGAGGATTTTTGGTTAGAGAGCTGGAACCTAAGTGATTCTGAAGCACATGTCCATACCTGGAAAAACATGCTGCTCCAGAGCCCTTATATCTTTTACTCTCTCTTACATTTATGATGCCTTATTTTCAAATAGCAACACAACCAACACTGACTCTATACTGCTGATGGTACAACGTTTCACAATAGCTTGAAAAAGTACTTCCTGTAAGAAATGAATTTACATTGAGTAACACTTTGTAAAAGAGAAAATGTGATCATTACAAAGCACTAAAGATACTTACAATTAAATCTTAGCACTAAAATTTATATTACTAAAAGTATTTAAAAGAAAACTTTAAAATGAGCCTTTGAGAACACAGATTTTTAGTTATAGAAAAAAGGTAAATTACTGAGCAGTGAATAAAGGAAACATTAATAAAAGCATTCAAATTGATATTAATAAAGCTCCCAGTTTTTTGAGGAAAAAAACATAAATTTGGAATATATTTATGTGAACTTTACTTGAATGTTTTCATTTTCAATATAACCACTATCATAATGGCATGAAACTTCTAGTGATAAAAAAATCAGTTTTGAAAAATAAAATGTCAAAATATAACATACATGTAGATGTATATATAAATGTGTATATCTACACTAATAAAAGAGAAAAGATGCAAATTGGCCATGCCTTCATGACACCCACCAACCAATCAGGAGTGAGTATGCAAATTAGCTCAACAAAGGTGGCGGGTTAATTTGCATACACAGGTGCCAAGTGGCTGGGGCCGGGGCAGGACGCTTGTGTCATCGCCATGGTGGCAACTCAGGCGTTCCACACTACTCCAGCCACTCCAGGCCTCTGGGCAGCATGGGAAGGTGGAAAGGTGGCCCTGGGCCAGAGCGAAGGCAGAAAGGCGGCTCTGGCTAGAGCGAAAGTGGAAAGGTGGCTCCGGCCAGAGTGAAGGCGGTGCCAGCAGCCAGGGGAAGGAAGGCCCAATCTTGCACAAATCTTCATGTATCAGGCCTCTAGTGTGTATATAAATATGCATTTTATATACGTCTACACCTATAAAGAGATGCATGCATTTATGTATAAATATCTTATATAATAAAAGCCTAGGTGGCATCATGCCCTTGCGTGATGTCATCACAAGATGGCCACCACAAGATGGTCGCTCCACACGGTGAGGCCTGGGGGTCCCATGACTCTGTGCGGCACAGAGGAGGCGGGTCCTGGCGGAGGAGATAGGTTGTGGCAGGGGAGGGCAGTTGGGCCCAATCAGGCTAGCAGGGGAGCAGTTAGGGGGCAATCAGGCTGGCAGGCAGAAGCAGTGAGGGCAATCAGGCAGGCAAGCAAGCAAGCGGTTTGGTACCAGCGGTCCCGGATTGTGAGAGGGATGTCTGACTGCTGGTTTAGGCCTGATCCTGGCAGTCGGACATCCCCTGAGGGGTCCCAGATTGGAGAGGTTGAGGGATACCCCCCCATGCACAAATTTCATGCCCTGGGCCTCTAGTATGTATATATGTGAGTGTGTGTATGTAGTTTTTTTCAGGCGAAATTTGGAGAAAACAATGAAATTACTTATTAAATACAATTTAAAGCAATGTAACTATTATTTCTATTAAAATATCCTAAAATATAGACCAATGGAGATTTCCATAATTTAAAAATTTTAGTTTACTGAAATTTATTATTCATCACTTATTGTTCAAAGTTTCAGTTTAGTGAATTTACATGCATCACATTATATTATCATTAATGTTTTGGTTAAATGTTTATAATTTTATTCAACATTTACACTTGGCCCAATTACTTCCTTCTAGGAATTGACCTTTCCCTCTCTCTTCTCATACAAACAACCTCACAAATAACACTCTGACTATGAATTGACAAAATAAATTAGAATGCTTTGTTTATACTTATGATTAATTTAGCAGAGTGCCAGGATTTTAATAATTGGCCTAATGAAAAAGTTGTATGCTAGAATAGTTCAAGCTTTGAGCTAAAGCCCTTAACCATATTCCACTTCTCTCTTGGTGTTGGCCACCTCTAGATTCAGAAGAGTAGATGGGATTACATTTTCTCAAGATAGTCTATATAGATTTGATGGACAGATATAGTCATTGAAATTAAGAAAGATTTTTTTTTATTTGGTAATATCTTTTGGGCCATACAGTATCATTCATTGATGTTGACTCAGACCACAAAAAATAAAAATAGAAACTCAATGTAGCTTCCCTGATTATTTTTCTTATAATGACACTAAACACTTCATTATACTTAGGGTATCATGGTGAACACTTTAAAAATCAGTTTTTCAGAAGATTTATTTTTGAACAATCAGGCCTCTAAGACTCATACAGAAACAAAATGTTGAATAGATGATTAACCTTGATTAAAACAAGACACTTGTTCGTGAAATTAAATTTTATATGTTCAATTATAAATGAAATAAAATTACTTATGTTTAGAAAAAAATAGCTTCAATTTTCTAACATGCCTTCACTATAGTTGAAGCATGAACTGATGTCTTATATGTGACAGGCAGTTTAGTTGCCTTAGGCGAAGCTGATATGATCCATAAGACTAGACATTTCTGAGGGCTGTTTTCTTCCTGCAACATTTCTGCCTTACATAGATAATTCATGTTTTATTAAGAGTCTAAATAAAAGCAAATTTAGTTAGATTTGTTCTTTCCTAAATGTAAAATGTAAAAATAACAAGAAGGTAAGCCCCTCGCACTTGAGAAAACTGAAGCAAATTAAAAAGGCAGTTGGGAAGAGGGGAGAACAAGATTTGCAATTCATTTACAGATTATAGAAAAGTATTATAATACAATAAGACAGAATGATGGCAATGGAAATGACATCATGAAAGGAAAGGAGACTGGTAAGTGTAACTTTCAGCAAAAAAAATAAACTCATAGTTTTATTATGGTAGATACGTTGCACGGAAACACGTTCCAGAGAAAGAAGTCTCTAGATGCTGATTTAGAAAATGCAAGTGGCTTTGCTTGTACTTGTACGGTAGATCTCTAGGACGTATTCATTTTATAGGAATGAAACGTTTTGCCCTCTGCATTTCCCACTCCTCCCAGCCTCTGGCACCGATCACACTGCTCTCTGCTTATATGTTTGACTACATTAGATTCCTCATATTAGTGGTATCATTTAGTATTTTTTGGTGATGGAGATGTTTATAGCATGGACTGTGGTGATAGATTCATGGATGTATACTTATATCCAAGCTCATGAAGTTGTACACATTAATTAGAGACAGCTTTTTATGTTAATTATATTTCAATAAAGTGTGATTTTTTTAATGAAGAAAATGTGACAAAGCACCTAATTTGCTCATTTTTGCTCTACTTAGAGTTTTCAAACATACTTTTTTTTATTTGAGTAAATATTATAGTGGTATTAAAATATTAATACACTGAAACAGATTTCTGTTGCTAAACACTTTACCATTACAGTTTGTAGTAGTTTGTGTTCATTAATCTTAAATACAAAAGTTTAGTTAAATTCACAAATTTTACTTTGTGACTTTTATTATCCTATTAAACCTGAGGTTATACAATGTATATTTTTTCTCCAATCAAAGGAAGTTATTTTAGAAAGTGTTAAATTTAGATTGATGGCTTATACAATAAAGCTTTTAAGGTAGTGGTAACTAAGTTTCTTCATGAAAATAAATAAGATCTCGGGATAATTTTGTATCATAGAAATACTACACTTAATATATGCATATCAGGACATCATTTCCTTAAACAAAGAATAAAAGCAAAATATATGGCATATAAATTGCTGCTATTGTGAAAATGTTTATAGGAGACATAGAAAAGATTATTCTTCATTCTTCATTCATCAAATCTGGATGCTAGTGCATTTCTCCAAGCTTAACTATATGTTCATTCAACATGCTTGTTGCTTATGTTGACTTCCTTTTAAATTATAACTAGCTAGAGGAAAAAAACAAATCACCCAATCCTTCATTACACCTGAATAAAATTCACCTCATCTATTTTAAAGAAACTTGAAAATGCCTGTGAGTTGGTATAATGGCATTTTTCATAAATGCATTTATATTTTATATGTATTAAAACTGTAAACAAACTTATTTTTGTATTTGAAAATATATTACACAAAGAAATAAAAACAAAGATGAAATTTCCACTCCTTTCTCCCCACATACAGAAATATAGAATTATAAGAATGTATAAATACTAATGACGGGGAAAAATAGTATATGACAGGATGGCAAGTTAAAACATAACTGAGTATTTAATTTAATAATTAAATGACCACAAACATAAGAGGACTATGGAAAACTTGATTTTACAAATAATAAATATATTTGATTATTCATTCCTGAAAAGTCCTTCACGTTATGGCTACTTTTTCTTGGCCCTGTAGGCATCTGATTTTAGATAATTTCCTTTGAAGTTATTCATCAGTTATTGATCACAACTCAAGTGCATGTAATAAAAAAAAAAAAAAAAAAAAAAAACTTTGAGGAAGAAGCAAGAGCACACTTGGGCCAAAGAGAGCTAACATTATGCAAATGAGGAGTCATTAATTATTGATGAGCCAAAACATGAGGATTAAAGTATGTATTTGAACAGAAGAAATACCCTTGTGGTTCTCAACCTTCCTAATGCCGCGACCCTTTCATACAGCTCCTCATGTTGTGGTGACCCCCAACCATAAAATTATTTTCGTTGCTACTTCATAACTGTAATTTTGCTACTGTTATGAATCGTAATGTAAATATATAATATGCTATATGTGTTTTCCAATGGTCGTGACCCACAGGTTGAGAACCGCTGATTCCGAATAATTTAACTTAGAAATGCCTAGAACCCTGGGAGTTAAAGCAAGACCATGAATCCCAGTGACATTATCACTGTCAGTTTAAAGAACACCCCTATGTATAATGGGTTATTCTGGCTGTTGGGGATGGGAAAATATCAGGCTAGATCCAGAGTCACTTTCTTCAAAGTTCAAATGACTCAGTCTAACCTTGATTCAAATTTATGCTCTACCACTAAATAGGCATGCAAATTTGACAAGTTCATTAAACTTTCCGAAATTTTATTTTTTCAACAATACAGAGTAAAGACACTTAGATCCCAGGATTTTTGTTAAGATTGTATCAATTGATATATGTAAAGTAATAGGCAAAATATCTGGTAAATATTGAATGCTTGACAGATATCAAAACATTAGTGGTAGTGGCAGAAAGATTATATATATGCAAATATATATATGCAAATATATATATTTCCAAGACATAAAGCAAGAGATGAGAAGTGTTACTGAGAAGCTTAAACTGGAAGGCTATGAAAGGCCAGTCATTGCTTTCATTTCTTACCCAGTGAAAACTTTGGAAGACAGACTTGAGATAGAAACAGTTAGGAAGCCAATGGTTTAGTTGTTAGGGCCAGCGCTAAAAAGAGACCGTTTCAAATGTCTTATGGGTACTGGCCGTCAAACCAATAAAAAGTGGTTATTGGTGAGACATCAGTCATGGAGCCTCATAGTTTAGTGCTGTTTGGGCTCTAGTCCCCAGATAGTGGGCTCAGCCTCCTAAGCCTGTAGGAAACAGATGTGGGATCATAGGGCTAAGGTCAACACTGAGCCTACAGTAAGGAGGAATCCAAATAACTAATCTTTAAAATCAATGTGTGCCATGGTTCCTTTAAGTTTAGTTCTTCCAACAGCAATAACAAGCTGTTTAAATTTTAGTACAGCACGGACGTAAACATGTAGCAATAACATGGTGTAGGAAGCTAAGCAGTTGCCATTGAAGACCGGCTCAGGTGGATGATTTTAACTTCGTTTGCCATTTCAAACACTACAGAACATCTCTGACTGCGGATCTTAACATAAATAGGTGCGCTGTTGAATTATGTCACAGTGTGGAATGAGGAGATACAATGATGATGAGCCACTTAGGGAAAACAAGTGACAGATTCAAAAAGCAGCCTGTGAAGTCAGCTATTAAGCTACAGTAACCCTCAAGAGCTGGCACTTTAAAATGAACTTGTCTTCTCTTAGGCAGCACTTAATTCACTCCACACTTACAGAAAGAAAATGCTCATCACTTCTAGTTGTTAGTGCTGATAAACACAGGGATAAAGGAGATTACATAGGCTCTCTTACTAACCTCAGATAATAAATGCTAATTAATTAACTCATCAATGGAAATAGCCCATAGAGATCATCAAGATTTTAAGGATGACAAATTAGTAGCAATGAAAAAGATACATTGCTCAGGTCACTCGCTTATCTGTTGTATGAAAGGGGGAGGTTTGGCAGGACTTTAGCTACTCACCATCAATTAATATTTATTGAATGCTGCATGAATATATCACTCTGTATTGAATTGGCAAGTGATGTACTAACAGTTTACTATTAAGATATTTATGAGATTTAATATGCTTGCCTGATAAACTTTTTGTTTATCCTACAAAATTATTCTGCTTATTTACGTTTGCACTAATGTCTTAACACCAACTCCCAGTAGAATTTTCTTATCTCTTTGATTCTGTATGCTCGTGTTTATTTTCAAGGCAATATTCAAATTAAATACAGGGAAAACCGTCTATTTTAATTGTCCTTTTAAACTTAGAAATGCACTTGGCAATTAGTTCCAAGATATTTTTATTTTAGTTCATTCTAGTTTGAAACATCCAGGCAACCGTTGGAGTTCCGGGGGATGTTCCTTTAAACACCATTTCCAAAGGCATTGTATTATATTCAGGAAAAATAACATAAAGCTTTGGAAAACCATAGGTAGATATGTCGATGCCTATAAATGACAATAAGTCGCCAATATCCCAGTTATAGACTGTAAGAAATGACTGTGAATGTACATCATCATGGATTCTTTTCTTTTTTTAAAAAATCAGAAACCTGCAAAGATGTTCAAAATATATGGCTGCCTCAGTATAAGTATGTGACTCAAATAAAAGACACTGCTTTCAGTGATAGGAGAAATCAAATTTGCAATTAAACCACAGATCCTGCAGCTGTAGAGAAGAGTGTTGGTAAAACAATGCCCGGCTTCAAACACCACACCCAAAAGCAAAATCCAGGACATCCAGCTGCGGCTTTGATAGAGATCCCTCATTCTGCCCCCAGCCAAATGTTCAGAGGTTTGGTTTTAGGGAGATGATTATACCCCCCATAAAGTGTCACAGTGGTTGTGGTGTTCGCTGATATATCTTTGGGAAACATACTATTTCTAAGTGAGCCCTTGGTTAAGAGACAAGATCAGAATTGAGATTGAAAGCTTTAGCCATAAGACAGTCCTCGGGCTTTTCATTTATAGGGTACAGCCGGGTGTGCTGGTGGAAAACACGACTTGACAATTGATTTACTGCACAACTTCCTGAAAGGAGGTTTTTCCAATTCACTGGGAAAATAACATAACATTTTCTATACTGCTATTATAAACATTTACAGACTGAGGGAATCACGGCACTGTGAAGGACAGCAAGAGATGGCACATTTAAGCTGATTATTTCACTCTAAAAATAAACTATATTCATGAATATATTTTACGCTGTTACCTTCAAATATGTTTCGTAGTCTCAACATCAACACAATTGTATCAAAGAAAACGATTATTTAGAATTCAGAAACATTTATTTGCTTCTGTTTCCAGTTTCAATTTATCCAGGACAGGTTACATGGTACACTTTGTGGCCCTTTGCAACCATCTTGTGATATTTTACTAAAGTCAAATTTTATCCCAAGCCCCATTTTCTAAGTATGAATTTGAGTTAACAGATATTGGAAGATGGGGGAGGGTGGGGGTAAGCGGGGGGAGATCAACCAAAGGACTTGCATGCATGCATATAAGCCTAACCAATGGACACAGACACCAGGGGGGTGAAGGCATGAGTGGGAGTGGGGGTGGGGGGCAACGGAGGGATCAGGACACATATGTAATACCTCAATCAATAAAGAAAAAAGAAAAAAAAAGAAGACGATGGAGATTGCTTGACCAGCTACCAATAGGCTGCTTCGCTCACAAAATGAATAGACAAGGGAAGAAACATTAGTTTCCTCTTGTGGTACCTGAAAATTTCACTATTGTGTTGAACTAAGACACTGGCCTTTGAACATTGACGTTAAAATGAATATGCTTGCAACATGGGAGTACTATGTTAAAAATCATTGCCAGTTATTAATTTAACTTATCTTTTAGCAAAAAGCTTAAGGGCTTCAATGCAACATTGCATGGTTTGATGAGATGATGGAAAATGTGGAAGAGGGAATATATACTTGACAGAGTCAGGGCAGATGCAAATTTGAGATAACCCTTCATCTAAGAAGACATGCATTTGGGAGAAGGATGAAATGGACAAGGCAACAGGATGTCAAAGGAAAGTTTTAGTGATTTTGTTGTGGTTTCTCAGGCTAATTTTGACCAAGGATATGGACTGAGACAATTATTTAATACATACATGCATACCTATATACATAGACAAGTAAAATCCTTTAAATACTGTTAGAAAAGGAAATACCTAGTCATTTAAAATAAATGCATTCATCACCTTGATTTAACTATTAATGGATTTTTTCAGTGTTTTTAAATAGCTGGGTGTAAAAAATTATCCAGTGATCAGCATTAAAACAAGTTTAATAAAAGCAGTTGTTACTTGATTTGGTACTGTACACATTCACTCTCAGTCTGAAATGAGACTTGTGGGGGAAAAAATATATCCCATTTAACATATAGGCATCTGCAAAAGTAGGTTTACAGTTGTAAGTATGGGATACACAGAGTTTATTCTTATATTATTATTTATTCACTCTAGAATTATTTGTTTGTACAACTATTAACCTGCTTTTGTCCACCCCTGTAAAACTAAAACTAGAATATTTTTTCTTACTGAAAATTAATATATAGCTTTCTGTCTGTATTTTACTAGAATGTCTTATGTCTTCTATTATTTACTGTTATGGTGCAGAAAATGACAAGATTTCATTTTACTTTGCATCCCAGAAGAAAGCAGGATGCATTTATTATCTTGGCACCATAAACAATAATACCTGACCTTTAAACTTTTAAAAGAGAAGAGTGTATAAGATGGCAAGACAGCAATGCTCTTTGCTATGCATGAGACTTGTTTTTATTGTAGAAGATATATATTTTCTGACTGGACAGGCTTTATACCCCTTCTGAGAACTTAAAGCATGTTGTTTTCTTTATTTCAGTAACTCTACTTCATAAAATGGGTTTCTTCAGAAATGTAAATACCAGCACATATATCAGATTTTATTGCAGCTGTAACAAATTACTACAAATCTAGTGGCCTAAAACAAATCAGATTTACTGCATGCATTTCTGTAGGTCAGCAGTCTGACACACTTCTCAGGACGCTAATACCAAGGCTATGAGGGACTACATCCCTCTTGAAGCTCTAGTGGAGAGTGCATGGTCTTGCCTTTTACAGTTCAAAAAGGCTGCTTGCACTCCCTGGCTCATGACTCTCCCTTCACCTTCAAAGTGAGCAGAGTTGAATCTCTCTGCCTATTCTTCCACAGTCACATGGCCCCATAGCTCTCCTACTCTGCCTCTCCCTTTCACTTTAAGGACCATGTGATTGCATGGGGCTCACCACATAATCCAAATAATCTTCCCATCTCAAATTACTTAATCTATTCATATTTCAAAGTCCATTTTGCCATGTAAGATGGCAAAGTACAGGTTCTGGGTATTAGGAGTTTTAGGGAATGGGCATTATTTGTCTACTGCAAAAAATAATATTTTAATTCCCATAAAATTGGAAACTATTCATCAATAGCAAATTAAATAAGATCATTTTTTAAAATATATTTTTATGAGCCCAGCACGCTTCTGCTGTGCCACTCTGATGCCACTAAAATATATTTTTATTGATTTCAGAGAAGAAAGGACAGGGAGAGAGAGAGATAGAAACATCAATGATGAGAGAGAATCATTGATTGGCAGCTACCTTCATGCCCTCTATTGGGGCCCGAGCCTGTAGCCCGGGTATGTGCTCTTGACTGGAATTGAACCTGGAACCTTTATTACACAGGCTGATGCCCTGTCCATTGAGCCAAACCAGCTAGGGCTAATTAAGAACATTTTGGTACATGCAATGCAACATTACACAATGCTACAAAGAATTAAGCTGGCACATATCAATGGCATAGAAACATGTTAATAATATATCTTATCTAATAAAGAGAGAATATGCTAATTGACCCTCATGCTGTCACAAAGATGGCGGCACCCACAGCCAATAAGGAGGGAATATGCTAATTGACTGTCATGCCCTCAAAGATGGCAGTGCCCACAGCCAAAAGATGGCCGGCAAGGGAGGGCAGTTGTGGGTGATCAGGCCAGCAGGGGAGGGCAGTTGGAGGTGGCAAGGCTGACAAGGAAGGGCAGCTGGGGGTGATTGGGCCAGCAGGGGAGCAGTTAGGCATTGATCAGGCTGGCAGGGGAGTGGTTAGGGGGCGATCAGGCTGGCAGGCAGAAGCGGTTAAGGGCAATCAGGCAGGCAGGCAGGCGAGTGGTTGGGAGCCTGCAGTCCCCACAGGGATTGGGCCTAAACTGGCAGTCGGACATCCCCCAAGGGGTCTCGATTGGAGAGGATGCAGGCTGGGCTGAAGGACACCCGCCCCCAGTGCACACATTTCATGCACTGGGCATCTAGTGTTATATAAAAAAGCACGATGTTCCCCTATCTGTTTGTTAAGACCCTTGACTCTGTAGATTCAGATTCACCATATTCCTATCCAATACTATACATTGACTTGTCATAGAAAGATAACTATATCAACTGAGAAAGAAGAAAATTGCAAAAAAAAGTTAACCTGAAATACAACTACCAGTGTATCAAAGCTAATTTCAAATTAAGGTCACATGAAGTCTGTGATGTTGAGAATGTATTTTTCCAGCCTTACTTTTGAACATAATCAAGTTCCATTAACATTAACAAAGAAGGAATTTAGTGGTATCACACTTTAAAAATTTTTATTTAATACTCATGTTTACACATGATTGTAAAATATGACTAGTAGATGCTATATGATTTTAAAATAAACAAAATTGGAGTTAAAATAATTTTTAAAATATGTTCATTCTTTACCACAAAGTACTTATTGTTTTTATAATTCATGGTCACATTATATGAATCATTTATATTCTTAGCCTTGAGTTTTTTAAAGTCTACTGTATGCTCAGTGTTTCAAGGAACATCTACTGCAGTTGTACTTGATTTTTTAGACCTTGTTGACTTCTGCTCTTTACGGCAACATACTGCTGATATTTTGTTCAAACTCACAAATAGCAACTTCACTTTTACTTAATATCTGTTTCCCAATTCCCAGGTTTATGACATTACATTATTCCTTTCCAGATCATGAAGTTATAAGTTTTTCATTATGTTCATCCTTCACACTTATATAGAAAAAACACTACTAAAATCCTTACCTATAGCTGTGAATTTTTAATAGTTGTACAGGTGGATATTGAGAAAATGAAAATGTAAATATTCCATTTGTTTTTATTGAGATTCTAACTAATTTTAAAACAAGTCAAGGTATTATTTTCCTTATTTTAGAATGTCTAGGAATAATTTGGGGGTGGGGTTTGTTTTTTCACATAGTTAAAATTATATGATATAATTTATTTGATAAATTGCATTGAATAAGAGTATTATTTTCATAAAAGTGATAGTGAAGAGAAATGGATTCAATCAAAAAACCAAAAACTCAGCACATATTCATTTACTACTCATCTTAATTATACTAAAGTAATTTTAATAATGCTGTATAAAACTCATCTAAATTCAGAGTTTTAATTTTCATAAAATAGTTCATACCTAAGTAAATGCTTCTCATTCATTTAAATACAAGAGTAAATATTATAATAAGCACAGAAAATAAAAATCTAATACTTCTGAACACAGAATAATTTCATATTACAATTTTAAAGTAAGACTTCCTATTGAGAGGAAAATGGACACTGCCAAGCTTTGAAGACTGAATCGTTTGGATAACCTTCTCAAATATTCTATACTGGAAATCTTACCTTCATATTACTAACCAATTTTTTCCTAGTGCTATTATTTCTGAATGCAAAATTGCAGAGCTAATGATGTTGCATACACATCAGATATTTTCTACTACATTGTAACAAAATATATACTTTGGATTGTTTTATTTCTATAAAATTCAGAGAGTCATACATTATATTAAATGCTAGAGGCCTGATGCACAAAATTTGTGCAAGAGTAGGCCTTCCTTCCCCCAGCTGCCTGCACTGGCTTCCCTCTGGCACCCAGGACCTGGACTTCCATCCCAGCCCTGGCTTCATCTGAAAGTTCTAATTAGCATATTATGCTTTTATTATTATAGACTAAAGGCCCAATGCATGAAATTCATGCACGAGGCGGGAGGGGCGGTGTACCCTCAGCTCAGCCTGCACCCTCTCCAATCTGCGATCCCTCTCACAATCTGAGACTGCTGTCTCCTAACCACTCACCAGCCTGCCTGCCTGATTGTCCCTAGCCCCTCTGCCTGCCAGCCTGATTGTCCCTAACTGCTCTCCCCTGCCAAACTTATTGCCCCTAACTACTCTGCCCTGCTGGCCTGATCACCCTTAACTGCCTCTGCCTCAGCCCCCACCACTGTGGCTTTGTCTGGAAGATGTCTAGTCTACCCAGTCTAATTAGCATATTACCCTTTTATCAGTATAGACTAGAGGCCCAGTGCACAAAAATTTGTACACTCGGGGGGGGGGGGGCGGCAGGGGGTCCCTCAGCCCGGCCTGTGCCCTCTCGCAGTCTGGGACCCCTTGGCAGATAACGACCTGCTGGCTTAGGCCTGCTCCCGGGTGGCAGAGGGCAGGCCCAATCCCTAGGTGCAGTCCCTGGTTGGGCTCACAGCAGGGCCGATTGGGGAGTTGGGGCGCCATCCCCTGTCACACTCAAGGCAGGGTCGATGGGAAGGTTGCGGAGCCACCCCCTGTCACGCACAGAGCAGGGCCCATCATTGGGGTTGGGGCTCCATACCCTGTCATGCACAGAGCAGGGTTGATCAGGGGGTTGGGGAGCTCCCCCCTGTCACGCACAGAGCAGGGTCAATCAGGAGTTTAGGGAGCTCCCCCCTGTCATGCACAGAGCAGGGCCGATCAGGGAGTTGAGGAGCTCCCCCCGTCACTCACAGAGGAGGGCCGATAGGGGAGTTGGGGTACCGCCCCCTGTCACACACAGAGCAGGGCTGATCAGGGGGTTGGGGTGCCGCCACTGTCACACTCAGGACAGGGCCGATGGGGAGGTTATGGCTCTACCCCGTCACACACAGAGCAGGGCCCGTGGGGTGTGGGGGTTGGGGCACTGCACCCTGTCACACACAGAGCCGCAGGGTGATCAAGGGGTTGGGGAGCTCCCCCCTATCAGGCACAGAGCAGGGCCCGTGGGGGGGGGGGTCGGTTAAGGTGCTGCCCTCTATCACTCACAGAGCAAGGCCGATCAGGGGCTTGGGGTGCTGCCACTCTCACACTCAGGGCAGGGCCGATGGGGAGGTTATGGCTTTACCCCATCACACACAGAGCAGGTCCCGGTGGGGTGGGGGGTTGGGGCGCTAACCCTGTCACACACAGAGCCGCAGGGCGATCAGGGGGTAGGGGAGCTCCCCCCTATTGGGCACAGAGCAGGGCTGATCAGGGGGTTGGGGCACCTTCCCCTGTCACGAACAGAGCAGGGTGGATAGGGAGGTTGTGGCCCTGCCCCCTGTCACACAGAGCCGCAGGGCGATCAGGGGGTTTGGGCGCTGTTCCTGTCACGCTGATCCAGGTGCCGGGAGGCCTCGTGGCTCCGCTGATCCTGGTACTGGGAGGCATATTACCCTTTTACTATATAGGATAGAGGCCTAGTGTATGGGTGGGGGTCAGCTGGTTTGCCCTGAAGGGTGTCCTGGATCAGGGTGGGGGTCCCCACTGGGGTGCCTGGCCAGTCTGGATGAGGGGATAATGGCTGTTTGCAGCTGGTCATACACCCTTCAGGGTGGGAGTCCCCACTGGGGTGCCTGGCCAGTCTGGGTGAGGGGCTGAGTGCTGTTTTCAGGCTGGCAGTGACTGAATCTCCCAATTGCTCCTTTTTTCTTTTTATTTTTTTATTCTGGGCCAGCTTTAGCTCTGGCTCCAGCTCTGAGGCCTCTGCTGCTGAAAGCAGGTATCTGGTTTGTTTGGGTTCTATAATTGAAACACTGTTTCAACTCCAGCTCTGAGATCCCGGCTGGCTGAAAGCAGGTTTCTGGGGTTTTGTTTAGCTTCTATATTTGTTACAATGTTTCAAACTGCAAGCTCAGAGGCCGGCAAGGCTGGCGGGGAACGTTGGAGTCCTCTGTCACTGAAGCAAGCAAGCCTCATGTTAGCTTCAAGCTGCCTGGCTGCCAGCCGCTATCTTGGCTAGCAGTTAATTTGCACATCGCCCTGTTTAGCCAATGGGAAGGGTCGCGGATGTACGACTAATTACCATGTTTCTCTTTTATTAGATAGGATATGCATAGAGCAAATAGTCATATTCAGTCCTCAATGACAAATGACAAATTCTAAATAATTAAATTCAGTGCAGTTGAGAAAGTACTTGCAAAAGTGAGAGGATATTACTAATAAATATTGTTTTAAAAACATTACGTATTTCTTTATAGGAGCAAAGAGCAATTTGGCAGTTCAACAATGCAAAAGGTAATAGAAATGAAAATACTAATGTAATCAATAAATAAATAAGATATGATTCCATTACTATCTACCTACCTACATACACACCTACATAATCTGGTTTACCTCATTGTTCATGCAGCCTGTTTCTGTTTTTATCACTTCACCACTTTATGAGATTATATTAAGGTATATGCACTGAATATTCTTGTAAAAGTATGATTTTACATTTTGCATGGCTTGAATTACTAGTAGTTAATTAAGATATTATAAAATACTCTAATTTTCCTTCTAAGGAAGTTTTCTGTGAAACTTAAATAGCATGATTTTTTCTTAAGAATGAAGAAAATATCGCAAATTTAAATATTTTAAATTGTTTACTTTCTTAGTAACTCATTGTTACCACCTCTTCTCAATCCAGCACGATTACTTACTGAGTATAGATAGCTAAGCATAGCTAAGTCTGATATTAGCAACTGATATTGAGTTAGTCGAAAAGCAGTGGTCATACTATTTCTATAGGAGAGAGCAAGAAAAATAAGATATTTATAGTCTTATAGGATCACCTGGGTGTAAGAACAAATATATTCGTTTCTTTGGAGCAGAAATCAACAAGCACATATTTGAATTGCTTTTGTGATTGTAAGCATACTTTTAACTTCAGCGCCAAATCTTCAGATACTTAGTATCCTTCAGTTTATCCAGACTGACAGAGATTCTTTGGGCTCCACCTTTTATATGTACATAGCCAAACTTCTAAATTATTTCCTAGTAAACAGCATCAACTATTTATTTATTTTTTGTTATTATGAATATATTTTTCTTTCAAACCTCACCAAAGTGATTGATATTTTTCTTCTTATATTGATAGGTGTTGTTTGTGTTTTGCTAATGCTAATTATGGGTTTACTTGGCTTTCAAATATATAATACTTAAAGATAAGATGATTGACTAAAACATGTAATAATGAGACATTTATTTACTTGAAAATAAGCGGATGCATAATTTAATAGTTTACATGTTGTATTTACAGTATGCTTGAGCCATGTATAGTTTTTAATTGGGTTTCAACTCAATACATTACCTCAATAATTTGCATGGCACTATAAGATATTGTAGTACAGATGATATACATCGCTAATTCATCATTGTGCACATCTTTGTGTGTAATGTGCTATTTCCACCACTTTATACTTCCCCATAATAGTTTATTCTTAATCCAATTCCTCTGAGTATAAATGCGTCAATAAATAATGCACAGACAAATACATTAAACAATAAACAGATACTAAGGACCAATAGATCAATATAAATATGCATTAGTGTCTACATTTCAGAGGCTGTTTAACTTAAAGAAAGGCTCCATTTCACAAGTTTTCTTTCTTCCTTCTTTCAATATCCTTTGCTGTTATACTGGTACATAGAAGCACTTGAAAGTTTTGAAATATTCCATAAAGCAAAATAGAGATAGTGGATTATTCCTATCTTCAATAGTTACAGAAACTGCTCCAATACAATTGGAGACAATGTGTATTGTAGAAAATGAGATTAATAAACACCATGTTTGATCCTATCAGAGGGAATCTAGAAGGCAGCTGCAAAGCATTGAGGACAGGTTTATATCTCAAAAGTATAATTACCATTTTTCAAATTTTAAATGATGAGCTCTTACTTTGAGAATTTGTTTTGTCTGAATGATGAGAAAACTCTTTGTTAATATAACGAATATTACAGAAAAGTAGCTGAGTTTCCTTGATGAAAGCAGAAGTCTGGGCTACTTAGTGAACATGTGGGCTGTCTACTAAATACCTTCTTAGAGATAATTAAATAGTATTCAGGCTTGGACAAATCAACGTATATAATCAGTAGGCCTGTTTACTACTTTAAAATTAAAATGCCAAAGAGACCAGAAAGGTGGATTCATTTTACCTTTTTATCATTTTCCTGTAAGCAGAGGATGGGGATATGGGAGTGGAGAGAAGGAGGACATAGAAAGGTTTGGGTAAGAAATAATCCAGTCTTGGCTTTTTAAATCAGGAATCAGATTCTGGTTAAATTCTAAAATAGCCAGATGGATCCAACTCACAATAAAGGCAGTTTTGCTGTAAAAACTCAAATTCTCAAATCTGTCAGTCATGATACTTCTCCCTGGCATCGCTTGAATGGACAATGTCAATATTTATCTCAGGGATTCTTCTGGTTATAACATTTCATGGCTGACCCACTTTTTTCTTAATGGCATGTTCTTTTTTCACATATGCACATTCATTCAATTGGCTAAATTCAGTGGTAGAATAACAATAATCCTGCAGCTAAAAAAGTTTAAGCTCCTCACTTGGGCAGGACTCTTCCAAAGGTCAGAGAAAAGTCAAAACAAAGTGTCCACGTACACAGTTATGCATTTTTAAGGAATCTTCAAAAGTAAGATACTTGTTTCAAAAAGGTCTTCTTATATAAACTTCAGGCCCTTCCAACTTGAGTCTGCTCCTGGGTATGGTTAAATGGGATAGTCCCAGCCTGGGAACCACTTTGTCATATCATGTTACGGGGATCATCTTTTCTTAAAGCTTAAGTTTCATAAAATTATCTTATCTTCTTTATTTTTATTTCTTAAGAATTCTTCAGGGTGTTTTCCAGTTACTTACACCATATGGCAACTTTAAAAATATTTTTAAAAAGCTAAAATTTAAGCAGTGCAGGGTATGTTTGGCATATGAATGCAACTTTGCTTAAGAGGTTTACTGTCCTCAATTTACAATAGTATCGGCTATTTAAATGGTTCTAACATTTACAGGACACATTTCAGTCCTGCAAAGTTTTATAATCAGCTTGTGGTTAGTTTTTGTGTCATTCTTTCATCTCAAACCCTTAAATAGTCTTTATTGTGATATCTTCTAAGTAGATATATATATATATATATACACCAATGTTAACATCAAATTACCTAAATTGGATGCTCAGAACAAAACTTCATAAATGACTCATCTGAGCATATTGAAGTGTCAAATATAATTTATAAATAATTTGTCTATTTACTTGTACACACCCATGCTTCTCAAATAGAACAAGTAGAGATCCTTTTGGTATTTTCACAATGATCAAAATCATCAGGATAATTATAATATAGACATTATCTTTTCATAGTTTAACAACTTTAATAATTCTGTTATTTTTCACTTGAAACATACCAGTTGAATATTAATTGACTATAAAGGAATGCATTTATTTCTGGGCTCTGTACTCTGTTCCACTGACCTATATGTTTGTTTTTATGCGAGTACCATGTTGCTTTGATTAATTACTATGGCCTTGTAATATAGCTTGATATCAAGTAGCATGATTCCTTCTTGGGCAAGGGAAACAAAAGAAAGAAATAAATAAACAAATGGGACTACATCAAACTAAAAAGGTTTTGCAATGCAAAAGATACCATCAACTAAATGAACAGGTCGTCTGTTCATGAATTGGAGGAAATATTTGCCAATGATACATCTAATAAGGAGTTAATATCCAATACTCACAAAGAACTTATAAAACTTGACACCCAAAAATGAACCAGCCAATTAAAAAATGAACAAAAAACCTGAAAGACACTTTTTCAAAGAAGACATACAGATGGCCAATAGACATATTAAAACATGCTCAATGTCACTAATAATCAGAGAAATGCAAATTTAAAACCACAATGAGATATCACCTCATACCTGTCAACAATAAATAAAAAAACAAGTGTTGTTTATGATGCTGAGAAAAGGGAACCCTTGTGCACTGTTGGTGGGGATGCAGATTGGTGCAGTCACTGTGGCATTACCTCAAAAAAAATAGAATGTACTTATGACTCAGTGATTCTACTTCTGGAAATTTACTGGAAAAAAACTGAAACACTAATTGGAAAGAATATATGCACACCTAACGTTCAAGTAGAGTTATTTACAATAGCCAAGATTTGGAAGCAGCCCAAGTATCTATCAGTAGATGAGTGGGTGAAACAGCAGTGGTACATTTAAACAATTGAATATTACTTGGCTATAAAAAAGAAAGAAATCTTACTCTTTGGATAAATGGACCTGGAGAGCATTATGCTAAGTGAAATAAGCCAGTCAGATAAAGGCAGGTATCATGATTTTACTCATGTGCGAAATCTAATGAATAAAATGAACTACCGAGCAAAGTAGAGACAGACTCAGATAGACAGCAGGCTGACAGCTGTGGGAGGGCTTGGTGTGCTGGGTATGGGTGGAGGAGGGATGAAGCAAAAAGGAAAAAAGAGTGAAATTCACAGACAAGGACAACAATGTGTTAATTGTAAGGGGGGAAGTGGAGGAAGGTATACAGGGGGATAAATGGTGATGGGGGGAGACTTGGGGTGGTGAACAAGTTGTAGATTTGTGCACCTGAAACCTGCATAGTTTTATTAAGTAGTGTCTCCCAAATAAAATAAATGAAGGAAAACACACACACTCACACACACACACACACACACACATACACACACACACACATACACACACACACACACCAGTTGACTTCCCTACAGCACTCCAGCGGAGAGAAAGTCAGTTTTCACCCAAATCCCTGGTCAATGGGCAAATTCAGGATATATCTGCCTATAGGCCTCGAGGAGGAGGAGGCCAGAGGAACAAGATGACCAAGTTCAACAAAAAACAACACAAGGTTCTTATCAAGGTCTTTGAAAACAACCGATATCCTGATATCACTGTCCATAAAGAACTAGCCAAACAAATCCAGATTCCTGAGCCAAGAATCCGGGTAACTCTCTCATGCTGACCTGTTTGCCCTACACCAGGCCTTGATCTGGACTGAATGTTGGTGTCATCACCAGGAGAGCTTCATGGTTTGGTTTCAGAACCAGAGAGCTAGAATACCAAATGGGTTTCTTTAGATCAGCGGTTCTCAACCTGTGGGTTGCAACCCCTTTGGTGGTTGAACGACCCTTTCACAGGGGTCGCCTAAGACCATCCTGCAAATGAGATATTTACATTACGATTCATAACAGTAGCAACATTACAGTTATGAAGTAGCAACGAAAATGATTTTATGGTTGGGTCACGACATGAGGAACTGTATTTAAAGGTCCAGAAAGTTGAGAACCACTGCTTTAGATGGAAGAAAATAGATTTTAAAAATCTATCTGTTCTGCTTTTTATTAACTTGTAAACATGAAGCACTTACAATGTTCTATAAATTCTTAGAAAAAAGGGATTAGGGAGTCAGAGTGGAACTGTATCAGGTCATCAAAGAAATGTGATGTTCAGACCTCAAAAAAAATACACCAGTTGAAGGAAGACACATTAATTAGATTTGAATGATGGTGCAAGTGCTGGAAAAAAGAAAGAAAGAAAAATAATTATCTTCTCACCATTGTACTTATTTAAAATATGTTCAAGGTCAAAACACTCTAGAAATAAACATTTTAATTGCATTTTCTATATAGGTAAATTGGGGTTACATAATTAGCAAAATTAAAAGAAGTATGAGAGCTAGAATTTTTAACTTATTTACCTTTAGATCTATTCAAACTAGGATCAAGTCTATACATAGTGTATGTAACACTTTATAGAGGGCTTTCATACCTGTTGTGTTATCTATACTTCACAAAAATCTTACTGTGTCAAATTTTTGTGGTTGTTCAAATTGAGGTTAAGAAGGGTTAAATCATATTTAAAAATTCTCATTTTATATAGCCTGCTGAGGTTGGACTTTAACCTAGGACTTCAGATACAGTTGAATCTAATTCTATTGTCCATTATACTATGCTGCTTAAAAAATAACTCATGTTTATATGTATATCTTCAACTATGAGTAATAGAATAAAAAATAATTAACTTTTTTCTGTTATTACTTGTCTTAAAATTGTTCAGTGCTGAAAGGCAAGAGGAGTTATAAAAGCCATCATCAGAGTATAATTTCTAGCAAGCTTATGATTAATTTGTCATGAGCATTATAAACAGTTATAGAGGGAACACCATTAATGGTTTTGATGATTTAAACTTTGCAATGAGACAAAAGTACCCAAAAAGTGTTGGTCTCCAAAATAAACAGCAGATGTAAGCATATCCTAAATGGATAGAGGTCTGCGTTTATGCTTAGCCGGTAAGAGGCGAGTTTTAATACTTTCTTGAGAAGGTTTTTATCTCCCCAAAGCCTATTGATACCTGGCTGGAAGCATGCAGCAGCTTCCCCAGACCTTGGGTATGGTCTATTACAGGTGCCAGCTCAGATGTTAGCTAAGACCAACTCCCAGCCTATGGGTAGGTAATAAAGAAGGTTGTTGAATTATTTCCTGTCTGAATATTGTGGTTTTTTTATCTAAATTTATAAAACTTTGTATATATGACATAACTTTTAATTTCATATCTTCAAAGAGAAACTCATTTCAATAATAATCCCTTCAGGTATAATAAAAATTGGAAGGGTAGTTAATAGGCTGCAAATTGGTCCTGGAGATCGCTGTACATAGGCTTGGCATCCCAGCTCTGCTGCTGTGTAGGTAAGTGGCCTTAGACAAGTCTTTAATACCCCTCCTTTACTTCAAATGCTAATATTATGGATTAAAGTTAACATAAAACTTGATAAATGATCAATATAAGGTGGTAATAGTCATGAAAATTTGTATCATTTTTGTTTAAATAAATAATTTGAAGATTCTACACCTTTCTCTAAACAGCTAGAGTGAAATTATTTGGCATCAGAATGCAAATAACATAACTTAAAGATGATTCTAGATATTTTTCTGAGCAACTGCAGTGAAGTCGTTCAGTAAGAACATAATTAAAAACAAATAAAGGGACAAAGGCTGATGGGAGCACCAGTGGTTTAAAGAAAAACAGGCATGCAGTTCAACAGAATGAGGGAACATCTGCAGACCTAAGTTCTAATTAAATCCACTTTCTCCTTGGTTGGCCCCAAGTTTCAACTTAGTTCCTAATTATCTGGACACCATGTTTGTCCTAGGAGATCTAAAGTAAAAATGGTAAAGATCAATATTAAATGCTGTTAAATATTTTTAATTTAGGAGCATTCTCTAGATTTCATTAAAAGTATTTACATTAGACAATAGAAAAAGAAATAAAAATGTATTTAGCAATGCAGCACTAGTAGTTAGTTATTTTTACCAATAGCATTTTTTTAAAAAAATTGAGAACACCAGCATTTTTCCCCAAGAACCACTAGATCTCTAATTAAATGCCATATATACCACACAAATTTCTGCAACAAAATGCAAAGTTTAGGGAGTTTAGGGAGCACATCTGGCAGGAGACCTAAATATTAAATGCATTCTGTGCAATGATTTTTAATTTTCAAATGCCAATCATAGCAACAAAAAACCTCAAAGCATTAAGAAAAATTATGATAGCAATGAATTCTGGAACATAATAAAGCACAAGAGAGAAATTATAATAATGAATATAATAATAACTTGATCATTGTATGTTCTGGGCCAACAAGTACAAATGGTATGGTGGGTATTCATAGGAAAAAATTGGTATGGTGGAGTAAGATAAATACCAATAAATGAGTTCATAACATCCGTGGACCAACACTGACTGCAACCGTATATGAAAGTTAGAGTTACTGTTATACACATAAACAATCCACTTATGCAAAAGGTTCCGAATGGTATGGGTTTGTCACCATTAGTGTTAATTTAATACAAAAACATAGTACACAGAAAGTTCAAGGGCTTTTGATGAAATATGCATGAATAATCCTGATGTTATATGGGCTGTGATAAATATCTCTCTATATAAAATCCTAAGTGGCCTTTGTAACCAAATGACTGGAACGACCAGATGACCGGCCAGTAGCTATGACGTGCACTGACCCAGACCTTGCTTCTGGAGCCCTGACAGCCCCAAATCTGGTTCACTCACACCCCGGACCCAGTCAGGAGGTAGGAGGGAACCAAATTCCTCATGGGATCTGCTGTTAGTTAGATTGCCGCTGGGGCCAACCTCCCATGGTCCCTCCATCTGGCTGTCTGGCCCCAGTTGGTCCCGATCGTTCCTCCTGCTGGCCATCCCACCTCCTGCATTCCCTCCCCGCATCAGATCAGTACTTCCAATCAGCTCCATTCGCTGGCCAGACCAAGGAACCCCACCCATACACAAATTCATGCACCAGGCCTCTAGTATTTTATAATGTGGGTATAAGTATACTGCAATAGGGAGGAACAATGAAATTAAATTATGTTTCCTGAAGTAGGGTTCTCAGAATATCAAATCTCACTAATTGTATTGTGGAAAAGTGCACTGAGATCTAATGTATCTTGAAAATTCAGCATATATTCCCCTACTGGACTTCATAATGTACATTGGCATATTAAAGTTTCTATTTAGTCCTGCAGTAATCATAGCTATGTTTATTTAATCTGGTGTGCTTTGCATGAACTGTTAACATTTAAGGGATGCAAAATATGCTTTGGGAAATGCTGATCTATATTATATAAATTCTTTGAGTATATTTATGTTAGATCATATGTATTTTAGTGTATTTTTCTTATTACAATGTGATGTGTTCCCACAACCATATCCTGATTCAGATAAAAACTCCTGGATTTTATAAAGCAATTTATATTTTTAGATCATTCACAATGTGTTTCACCCGGTCTGAAATTAGTAACCCCCATGCCATGGCTAAATTTCTGACACCCAATATTATTTAGACCTAGTTTGTAAGTAAATCCTCTAATATTTTTCTAAAAATGTTGACATCTCACCCTAACTGGTTTGGCTCAGTGTATAGAACATCGGCCTGCAGACTGAAGGTCCCAGGTTTGATTCCGGTCAAGGGCATGTACCTTGGTTGGGGGCACATCCCCAGTAGGGAGTGTGCATGAGGCAGCTGATTGATGTTTCTCTCTCTCATTCTCTCTCAGATGTTTCTAACTTTCTATCTCTCTCCCTTCCTCTTTGTAAAAAGTCAATAAAATATATTAAAAATTTAAAAAAAGGTTTAAAAAAATAAAAATGTTGGCATCTCTATTTTTAATTATGCCCTTTCATAGACTTCTCATATAGTGCTGCTCTCAATTTACCTCAAGTACTAGAAAATTCTCATATCCCCTTGAGCGTCCTATATTAGCTTTCAATTTATAAGCTTGCTGTGGTTTCTAATTATGAACACAGACCCCAAAGGGACATCATAGTCTGTTTCCTCCTATTTGGAAGCCATTTAACTTTAGCTATTATCCAAATATACTTGCTCTAAGAGAGCCTCATATTCCATCTTACTTTCTGCAGTACTCTAACCTAGATAATCATAGACATTTGCTAGTATTTTTATCAATGTGTGAATAACCTCATAATATTAAGGGGTGAGTGCTGCTTGCATATTGTTAAAACTAAGTCTATATATCACATATACTCAGGTATACCTGAGTATACCAAATTAAAATGTGTTCCACAATCCTATCTAATAAAAGAGAAACATGGTAATTGGTGTACGACCGCTACCCTTCCCATTGGCTAATCAGAGAGATATGCAAACTAACTGCCATCCAAGATGGTGGCCGGTAGCCAGGCAGCTTGAAACTAACATGAGGCTTGCTTGCTTCAGTGACAGAGGACTCCAACGTTCCCCGCCTGCCTTGCCGGCCTCTGAGCTTGCAGTTTAAGAAACATTGTAATAAATATAGAAGCTAAACAAAACCCCAGAAACCTGCTTTCAACGAGCTGGGATCTCAGAGCTGGAGTTGATACAGAGTTTCAATATATGAACCGAAACAAACCAGATACCTTCTTTCAGCAGCAGAGGCCTCAGAGCTGGAGCAGAGCTAAAGCTGGCCCAGAATTAAAAAAAAAAAAAAAAAAAAGAGCAGTTGGGAGCTTCAGTCGGCCTGAAAACAGCCCTCAGCCCCTCACCCAGACTGGCCAGGCACCCCATTGGGGACCCCCACCCTGAGGGGTGTGTGACCAGCTGCAAACAGCCATCATCCCCTCACCCAGGCTGGCCAGGCCCCCCAGTGGGGACCCCCACCCTGATCCAGGACACCCTTGAGGGCAAACCAGCTGGCCCCCACCCATGCACCAGGCCTCTATCCTATATAGTAAAAGGGTAATATGCCTCCCAGCACAGGGATCAGCGTGACAGGGGGCAGCGCCCAAACCCCCTGTTCTTCCTGTGGCTCTGTGTGTGACAGGGGGCGGGGCCACAACCTCCCTATCTGCCCTGCTCTGTGTGTGACAGGGGGTGGCGCCACAACTTCCCCATTGACCCTGCCTTGAGTGTGACAGGGGGCGGTGCCCCAACCCCCAATTGGCCCTACCCTGAGCGTGACTGAGGGTGGCATCGCAACCTCCCAATCTGCCTTGCTCTTTGCATGACAGGGGGCGGTGCCCCAACTCCCCAATCGGCCCTGCTCTGAGCCTGACCAGGGGCTGCACCTAGGGATTGGACCTGCCCCCTGCCACCCGGGAGCGGGCCTAAACCAGCAGGTCGTTATCTCCCGAGAGGTCCCAGACTGCAAGAGGGCACAGGCCGGGCTGAGGGACCCTACCCCCCCGCCCCGAGTGCACAAATTTTTGTGCACTGGGACTCTAGTAATGATATAAGCTCCTTGAGTATCCTATATAGAATAAGATGCATTTAATGTTTTGCTTTTGGCAATAATAATACATAGCATTTATTGTTCATTTTTTAATGTGGTAGGTTCTATTTTCCCTATTTTACAAATGCTAAAACTAAATCTTAAAGAGATTGAGCATGTTGTTCCAAGTTAAGCAATTAGTAAGTGTTGGAGACAGACTTGCTTAGAAGCAATAATTAATTGTAGTGTTCCACCCTTTACTCCACTCCAGCAATATTAACTGGACTCAGTTGGCTTAGGTAGGCCAAGCAGAGTTCCTTCCCTCTGAAATTCTCAGTGTCTGCTGAAATTTTGAATGTGTGATTCATGGGACAGATGTTCTCTTCCTGGTGGAGAAAAACACGTGGAAGAAGAATAAAACAAATGTGATGAGAAGCAATGAAAGACTCTTATGTCTGACTCTTGCCAATGGGTATTCTAATTTCTGTTCTAGTGTTGTAAGGTGCACCCATACATTCTCATAATGAGTCCCCTCACAATCTTATTATTGGCTTAAGTCATTTGGCCTTGTTTTTTATTATATGAACCCAGATAGTTTCTAAATAATATTCTAAGTCTGCCTGATTCTCTGCCCTGTATCATGAGGCCTTCTCTTTAATTTTAGGATCCATATGCAACATCTTATAGAAAAGAAATCATTCTTGACAAAATGCACAATCATTTCTAATTAATGATTTTTAATAAAATTTCCAATAAGGGAACGGCTTTTGGTTTTACAAATTCAAGGAAATGGTGTAAGAATACTATACTAAAGGATCTGAATGCATTTAATATAACTACATATAAATGAGAGCTATCTCAGTGCTCTACTTAAAAATTCAATTGCAAATAAAGACAAGTATTTATGCAACTCATTGACCGTGGTTTCAAGTTGGTAGTTCACTTGGAAACAGATGGGCTGCAGAAGGAAGAAGCAGGGCATCATCATAAATCATAACAGAAGAAGACAAAGGACACGGAAGCAAGACAAGGAGGGTGATAGAAGCCGGATAACAAAAGATCCCAGCAGAAGCAAAAGAGAAGGGGGTAAAAGGAAGGGCATGGTAATAAAAGGAAGGATAGGGATGCCAACGTGACGCCTCATGCCCAGAATTCTAATGAAATCTGCAGCACTGGCGAGCCAAGGAGAGACGGGGAAAGGCCACACACAGTTGGACAGTTTTTCGATGTAGCCTTGTGCCAGAGGCTGGTAGTGAGGCTCCCCCTATAGAGAGTCCCGTAAAACTTCACTTGGCTTTGCTTAATTGATATTTATTCTTTAAAAGAAGGCCACAGGTGTAGGGAAGGAAAAACTGACAACAGAAGGCAATGAAAGAAGAAAAGAGTGAAAGAAAGAGTGGGCAAAATTGTAGTAATGGCAGCACTACTCAATGTTGATACTGACAGTGCTCAAATTGTTTCCCCTTAAAAAGCCACCCAATCCTTTCCAAGTGGCCTTGACTCACAGCTGAGGTATCTCCAGAAAATGGTTTAATACTTAAGATTTATACACAGTGTGTTTTATTATTTTTACTGCTGATTATTTAAACAAATCAACAATATCTAAGTCAGCTGTGTCCTGGCAGAGAGGAGTTAAACTTGGATCAGTAGCACCTTTGCAAACATACAAAAGCACAGGGCTTGAAATTGCCACTAGGAATCATGAAAACCATTCCCCTGCCGCCCCTAATGTCGCAACAAAATAATTCAATACACAGTGACGTGACTGTAAATCTTTACATTTCCACTCTTATCTTTTCTATCCACATTTCCTCCCGTAGACATCTTATCTAGTGTGAGAGATTGAATATGCAAACAGACAAAGGCCAGCCCAGATAAGAGGATAGAATTCTGACCCACATAAGATATCCAGAAAGCCAAACCTCAATTTCTGAAGCAATTGTTACAAAAAGGTCAGACTTTGTCAACAAATGCGTGCTTTTACCTCTGCCCCCTTTCCCTCCAAATCACCATCAGAGAAAGCCAAAAGCCTTCCTAATGTAAGAGGCCCCACTTCTAGGTAGCCCACTCCAGCTCTCCAATTCCAGTGACCTTCAATCCGAGTGTATTTGAAGTCTTCCTTCTTTTTGTTTGCCCTCTACTTTCCCACTCCTGATTGCATTGGAGTCTGCCAAACACAGGTGATAGTGACTGAATCCCTTGATATTATACGATCTGAATAAATAGCCTTTCTTTGTTCACATTGGGTGGTCTTTGTGTATTTCTACAAATGCCTACAATTAAAATATTATATAGTTGCTAATGTATCAGTGCTATATCTCTTGCCCAGATTACTCTCCACATTGTCTGGCTTCTTCCACAAGATCCATACTCAAAAATGTATTGAGTTTGTTAAACTTAAAATATACAAAAGTTCCCCCACACTCCCTAAAGCACCGCAATTCTGATTTCTTAAGTCCAATATCTTGACATAATGCCCAATTTCTCTCATTCTCAGATGCCTTGCATCTAACCTAATTCAACAGTAAATTCTGTTGGCTCAACCTTCAAAAGATATCCGGAATCTGATTAAAATTCATGATTTTACCATTGCCAACTTGGTTGATTGGCCAAGCTATCATCACCTCTCATCCAGGTAACTGTAATAGCCTTTTAATTGATTTCCCTGTCTCTAACCTTCACCTCCTGTTTCCTATCAAAACCACATCCAGGGCGATGCTTATAAAGTGCCAATCAATTTGGCACTTCTCCTCTTTCCTTCTCACTCAGAATGAATGTCAAAGTTTCAAAATGTTCTACAAGGTCCTTCAGGGTCTCGTCCCCAACACCCTCTTTCCCTGTTACCTCCCAGCTACAGCTATTTTGAATGTGATAGTTACACCCCCCACCAAAGGTTAGCAGTAACCCCTGTTAAAGAATACATTTTAAAAGAGTGTAACTCAAGACTTGTATCAGTATAAAATGAATCTGTCAGACATTTTATTTAGCTCCTTAATTAACATGGGAAACAGTAAGATGTTATGACTTGTTCGAAGGAGGTAAGTATGAGGCAAAAGGGATTCTGAAATGAATTTACAAGTGTTATAGAACAGAACTATTCACAGTCCACAGGACAATATCAATGGTATTCCACTGGAACAATTAATTTCCTTTATATAATGATCATTTCCATCACTATTACTTTTCTACAACTGCCAAAGCTTTCAATAGCCCCAATAGCCTGATACAATGAAATCCAGAAATAATAAATAATTTAGATGAGAGAGCTAGATAGGCATCTCCTAATCTTTTCTCTCTCTCTTTTTTTTTAATTTAAAAAAATGTTTTGAAAAGTTTTCTGGAGAAAGGGATAGAGAGAGAGAAGGGATGGGAAAGAGAGGAGAGGAGAAAGGCTGATAGAAAGGGGTTATTTTTTATTTCTGTAAAATTTAAAATAATCAACATGAAAAAGATCCAGAGATATAGAAACATCGAACAAACCATCAAACTTCAGAGGGAAGGCAGGGGAGTGTGGGAAGAAGGGATGGGGGTAAGAGATCAACCAAAGGACTTGTATGCATTCATATAAGCATAACCAATAGTCACAGACAGTAGGGGAGTGAGGGCATGTGCTGGGGGTGGGAGCGGCCAGGGAGAGGTCAATGGGGGGAAAAGGAAACATATGTAATACTTTTAACAATAAATAATTTAAATTAAAAAAAGGATACACAAGTTGAAACCAGACCTGAAGGTGAAAAGATAAATTGTGAAAACCCAGAAAACAGACTGAGGAAGTAGAATTGAGCCAACAGAGACTTGACAAAATCTTTAAGGTAGTGAAAACTTCCATGATGCAAAGTAAAAGATAAAGCAATTAGGTGATAAAAGAAATATACAGTTACAAAGAGTAAGAAAAGTGGAGAAGCAAATGAATCTCTTTAAAGCATAAGCATAAGGATGATGATCCACTAATGCTTGCTCCTCTAGTCCCTAGAGGTACATTGGAGTTGCTAAGTCTCTCATGGTTATGAAGAAGTACTCCCATCTCTTTGAGGCCTAGCTGTTCCAAGGCTTGGCTAAAATTTTTGCTCCAGCTATTCCCCCCAAATTATTTTAAAATAATTATGCATCACTGAGGTAGGTTGAAGTAGTACCCCCCTGACCCTGCATACCAAAACCCCTAAATATAGCACTATTCATGTTGGTATCCAATTTCTAGCACAATTTCTGTAATGTAGTATGTGTTAAATTAATGTTTGGAGAACAAACTAATTTGAACAAATTTTGCCAAATATCTGATTAGCCAATCTGGCTTTTAGTATTTTGAGAATCTCAATATATTCGCTAATAGCATTAGAAGCTTCTATCTTCATATCAGCCCACTTGCTCACTTCATTTCTTGCATATTTTAAGATATTTTTATTGTTCTTAAAAATCCAAAATTCTCGAGTTATGTACACACTGAGCTTACAACCTCTTTTAAATACAGTAAAAAGCAAACAAACATAGTTTGTGTGTCTAATTATGAAATTTAAACCTCTATTGTTCTTTATTTTATCGTTCCCAGTAGGTTCTATTACTAAAAAAATAAAACTGAAGAGATTTGCTAAAACTCTTACACAGATGGGGGTTGGGGGGAATGCCACTAGAATATCCTCAGAAATACTGAGTTTTAACTATGGAAAAAGAAAAGTCTAGTAATAATGGAATATATTGTGTAAGTGATACTGTACTATGTATGTGTGTGTGTGCCCACATGCATGCACACACTAAGTCTATAGATGATATAGATAGATATAGATATATAGATATAAATATAGATATGTAGATACATAGACATGACAAGAAAAGCTGAATTATCTTCTTCTCTCTCCTCTTCCTCATTTTACCTTTTTCCTTTTCTTCCCATGATGATGCTTGTTGTTGAAATTAATATAAACAAGGTACAAAATAAAAAAGCATTCATATGGTTCCTTTTACCCAGTGGGTTACTAATATTGGGGAACATTTCTTTATCATTGAATATAAATAAATATAAGAACTAAATAATCTTTGAGGTTATGATACTGCAAGTAGTTGGATTTTTAGACATTTCCAGAAATTTGGTGGTGGCAAAGAACTCATTTTTTTAAAAAAGACATTTTATTTACTGACAACTATAAGTCTTGGAAATATATTTTATATGTTATTCTAAAATATGTCTCTCCATAATTGTTCACATTAATTCAAAATATACCTCCTTATAAATCTTACTTGGTTATCTAGAATAATGAAAAATGAACATAATTCTCTATTTTACATGAGTCCTTCAACTTAAATGGAATTGTTATCTTTTCTAAAGCATCTCTTACTTCACTCATGTTAGTACAACAGACAATATTAATACTTTATATTATATAGTGTATATACAATCCACTATTCTAATTGTACTGCTGTTTTCATAACTCTAAACTATATTATCTGTGTAACACTTTAACATATGAAGGAAAGTCAGTTATTGAAACCTAGATGCTTTATCAGGAATGTTTTGTTAACTTTTAATTTTATTTATTTATTTTTTTAAAATATATTTTATTGATTTTTTACAGAGAGCAAGGGAGAGGGATAGTGAGCTAGAAACATCGATGAGAGAGAAACATCGATCAGCTGCCTCCTGCATACCCTCTACTGGGGATGTGCCCGCAACCAAGGTACATGCCCTTGACTGGAATCGAACCTGGGACCCTTCAGTCCGCAGGCTGATGCTCTATCCACTGAGCCAAACCGGTTAGGGCAGCTTTTCATTTTAAAATTCTCTCTCTTCCCCCTCCTCTGTGTGTGTGTGTGTCTTTGTGTGTGTGTGTGTCTTTCTCTCTTGTCATAGTATAGTGTTATTGCTTAGGAGATAATAGTTTATTCAATGCTCCCTGTTTCAATACTCTTTGAGCTAAGTCTTGCTCACTCTTACTTTGTACAATTGATTCCTTGTTTAAAATTTGGTAATTCGTATTTATCCTGCTAAGATATCTTTTAAGGCTGATTCTTTGTTCAACCTATACATTATTAATCCTTAGACAGTTTTCATAATTAAGAAGGTATCATGCGGGGGGGGAAGCTTCTTCAGCTTGATAAAGATTATAACAAAAAAACTAATATTATACATAATAGTGAGACTCATGTAGCTTTCCCACTAAATGAGGTACAAGTCAAGGATATCCCCTTTCACAAGATTTTCAATGATCAGTTATTTGTTGATGATATTGTATCATCTAGATAATCTCTTCTGAGCTCTCAATATATACATTTAACTAATTCACAGACTTGGGCATCTACGTAAATTAAGGTTCTGGCAATCTTTAACATTCAGCATGCCCCAAAGTGGACTCAACATCTTATTTCCAGACCTATTGTTCTTCTTATGTCCCTTTGATGAGTGAAATAAGAGCGTGTCACACCCTTCCCAGTCATGCACTACCCAACTTTAAACCTTACTAGACATCTTCTGTCCAACATTTCCCTCTGACTCAAAATTCATCACAAATTCCCCTTGTCTCAGGCTCTCATTATTTCACTCCAGTGTTAGTACAATAGACAGTCAACTACAGTCCTTGCTTTTAGTCAGGTGCTTGCATGTAACTAAATCTGCATTTTTAAAAAATCAATTATTTTTCTGCTACCAGGGACATTTGGATAAAATACAAGTCAATCTGTGCTACTCCTCTCTTTAACAATTTTCAAACTTTCCCCTTGAATTCAGTAGGAAATCCGAACTTAGAATATTAGGCAAAGCACCTGATGATGGTTGCAGTCTTTATTTTCAGGTGCCTATTCCTTACCTCCAACCTCTATACCAGTGATGGTGAACCTTTTGAGCTCTGCGTGTCAGCATTTTGAAAAACCCTAACTTAACTCTGGTGCCATGTCACATATAGAAATTTTTTGATATTTGCAACCATAGTAAAACAAAGACTTATATTTTTGATATTTATTTTATATATGTAAATGCCATTTAACAAAGAAAAATAAACCAAAAAAATGAGTTCGCATTTCACCTCTGACACGCATGTCATAGGTTCGCCGTCACTGTACTAGACCAATTTTTCTTGGTCAACTCTTTTTTAAAGTTGAAAAACTGTCATGAAACCCTCCCCGGAAATTTATTGACTTTCAATGCACTGATGGGCCTCTGTGCTAACCAAGATTTTAGCACTTACCACAATGTGCTACAGTAAGCCAGACCTGTTTCTTGTCTGACTTGCTAAATAGACTATCCAGTGCTTGAGAGCATAAAACATGGTACCTATTCAATCTTATTCCTTTGACCTCAAAGCTATATTATTATATATGTTTAAGAAAATCTCTTTGAATGATTGTCAAACAATTGATTTGTGTTTATTTTTAACCTATTTCACAAACTACAATGGACTTGTTTTTCCATTGTATATTTTCTGTAGAGCTTCGATAGTTTATATCTTCTATAACAGCGGTTCTCAACCTGTGGGTCTCGACCCCTTTGGGCATCAAATGACCCTTTCACAGGGGTCACCTAAGACACATATATATTTACATATTGTTTTTGTGATTAATCACTATGCTTTAATTATGTTCAATTTTTAACAATGAAAATACATCCTGCATATCAGGTATTTACATTATGATTTATAACAGTAGCAAAATTACAGTTATAAAGTAGTAACAAAAATAATTTTATGATTGGGGGTCACCAGAACATGAGGAACTGTATTAAAGGGTCGCAACATTAGGAAGGTTGAGAACCACTGTTCTACAACATTCAATGCATTTAACTATTTAATTCTCCTGGCAATATCTTATGTATGCATTCCTTTTTACATCCTGGAGTTTTTCTTATTTTGTTTTTACTTTACTTTTTAAACTGGATATATTGAGAACACTTTTTGTCATTTAAAATATTTAATATGCCTACATTTTCATAACACATTTGTAAATTTTATAATTAAAATCATTTGTTTAATTTTAAACCTCTACTGCATAAGTGTCTGCAAAAACACTTGGACAACACTCTTAGAAATGTTTGCTTCTTCCCAACTGGGGTGCCTCAGTGGTTGAGAGTCAACATATTAACCAGGAGGTCATGGTTTGATTCCTGGTTGGGAATATGCCTGGGTTGCAGGCTCAATGCCCAGTGTGGGTCCTTTAAGAGGCAGCCAGTTGATGATTCTCTCTCATCATTGATGTTTTTATCTCTCTCTCCCTCTCACTATCTCTATGGAATCAATACAAATATATATTAAGAAAAGGAAATGTTTGCTTCTCCTATTAATCTAGTTAATAACTAACTATTGGCATATCTCAGCCCAAGCATCTCTTTTCTTTTTATTTTTTGTTAATCCTCACCTGAGGATATTTTTGGAGATTGTGGAAGGGAGGGAGGGAGAGAGAGAGAGAAAGACAGAGAGAGAGAGATGAGAGAATCACATGGCTGGTTGCCTCCCACAAGTGCCCTGATTGGGTGGGGGGCAAGGAGCCGGAGCAAACCTGCAACCCAGATACATGCCCTTGACCAGGAATCAAACCCATGACCTTTCTGTGCACCGCTGACACTCTATCCATGGAGCCGCACCTGCTAGGGCCCAAACATCTTTTATTATAGAAATACTAGAGGCCCAGTGCACAGATTCATGCACTGGTGGGGGGCGTCATCTGTGGGGATCGGCCTGCTGTGGGAGGGCTGCTCATCCTGGTCAGCTGAACGGCTATGGATCTGCCCTCTGAGCTGCTGTGGGATTGGCCCACTGTGGGAGTGCAATGACTATCTGCCCCTTGGTAGTCAGTGCCCTTCATAGCGACTAGTCAACCTGTTATTCTGGTCGTTCCACGATTTTGTCACTGGGATTTTATATATGTAGATTACCCGCCTTCAATTTCAGCTGGATTCCTAGGACACTATGAACCTCTTCTTTACATCAGTGATCACAGTCACAATTGTGTGGTTGTATGATTACTAATCTCTGCACTCCATGAGGGCAGGGGTATATGTGTATATTACCTCTCAAATAATGAATAAATGTAACTCCATATAGGTAGGTGTATAGTTAAACATAATTCTATACAAATCTTTAGGCTTAGAAAATAACCTTCCAAGAGAAAGACTCATAATTTTTCAAGTTTATGAAAGAGGAAATAATAGCAATCAGAGGAATAAACCCCAGTAGAGGATTACTTTATTTTCATTGATGAAGTTTAGATATTGAAATAGCTTACTATGGAAGTTAATGGAATTTCTTCTGTAGAAGCATCATAGTTATTTGTAGGATTAGTATTGAAGTCAGACAGTTTGTATCTAATGTGTGTTTAAAGATGGCTCTAGTGAAAACAGAGAAGATAGCTGTTTAAGGTTATTTTTAGCCTTTAAAATTTGAAACCATATTATATCATTATGGAATTCCTGAATCATATGCTCAGAAAAGACTCTATTGCTTCATTAACCTAATAAAATAAAACCTTGTGTTTCCTATTTAATAGAAATGTAAATTATCTGTACAAAACTAAATTCATAAATGTGTTTTCCAAGCAACATCGTGGTGGATTATGGTCCCACTGAATATTCAATATAGTTCTTGCACAAGAAAGAAAAGGAAATTCACTTTGAACTGAATCGAGATAAACATATCTTCATAAATCAATCAAGTTTCAATAATTCACAAGCCGTAAAGCCCAAAGAAAATCAAAGGATATCTATTATAAATGCCATAGCCAAAACCCAAACTAGTATTATCCCACATAGCAAAAGCCTAAGCGACCATCACATCTGAAACAACTGAATGGACAACTGAACAGGCTGTGTAGGGCGACCAGGCCGGCAGGGGGGTTAGTGAGGGACGACCAAATGACTGAACATCAGGCTTCATGGAGCAACCAGGCCGGCAGGGGAGGGAGTGAGGGGTCACCAGGATGAAGGGGGGGGCAGTTAGGAGTGACCAGACCAGCAGAGGGAGGCTAAACCGGCAGTAGGACATCCCCCAAGGGTTCCTGGATTGGAGAGGGTGCAGGCTGGGCTGAGGGGACCCCCCTGTGCATGAATTTTGTGCACTGGGCCTCTAGTCATAATATAAAATTATATGTCTTATTTACCAACAGATTTCTCTTTCACACCTATATTGAAAACAAATTTTGAAATATTTTATATCAGTATTAAAAATTACATATTTTATGTCATTATAAGTAGACTTTGCTATATTTCTTAAAACATTTAATGCCGCTTCATTATTTTTTATGAGCTATAAGAATGTCACCTTATCTGAAAGCTGTAACTGCTAGTATACTAGTCTAGGAAAGTAAACATATTTTTTTTTAAATATATTTTATTGATTTTTTACAGAGAGGAAGGGAGAGAGATAGAGAGTTAGAAACATCTATGAGAGAAAAACATTGATCAGCTGCCTCCTGCACATCTCCCACTGGGGATGTGCCCGCAACCCAGGTACATGCCCTTGACTGGAATCGAACCTGGGACCCTTCAGTCCGCAGTCCGACGCTCCATCCACTGAGCCAAACCGGTTTCGGCAGTAAACATATTTTTAAAAATATTTTCCTTGTTTATTTTTTGTCTTACATTTAAGATATATATTTAACTTGAAAATAAAATATAACTTTAGGTTTTAGGCAATAATATTTTTTAAAAGTCAACCTGCTACTATCTTCTGTGATGTAATATACATTTTTTTAAAATTCTTTTTTTACAATTATCTTTATTTTTGAAAGTATGACAGATGTCTCTTTTTTTCCCCTTTGACTCCCTCCACCCCACCCCCCAGGCCTTCACTACACAACTATCTGTGGCCAGACAATGTGCATACATGCATATAAGTTCTTTGGTTAATCTCTCACCACCTACTCACCCACCTCTGCCTTTCCTTTGTCTACTTTGATATGCCTTAAATAATATATAGATGTATTTATATGGACCAACTTTAGAAAATAATTTGAAGTTATTAATTGATAGCAGCTAACCAAAGGTAAGAGAAAAAATTTTCATGACCTCAAAGCAAAACTGATTTTATATTTTAAAAATTATTTTTCCAAGTCACAAAAGTCAAATTTCCAAAACTATATATCTACAAAATACCTTCATGTTTTGTTTTCTTTTCATACCTAATTAAGAACTGATATTTTATGTCTGATAAGTTGCTGATATCTACAAATTATCTAAATAATAAAAGAGAAAAATGGTAATTGGCGTACGACGATACCCTTTTCATTGGCTAATCAGGGCTATATGCAAATTAACTGCCAACTAAGATTGGCAGTTAACTGCCAACAAGATGGCGGCTAATTTGCATATGTAGGCACAATGCAGGGAGGCGAAAGGGAAAGCAGGAAGAAGCCCCCTGCCACTGACAGTGATCAGAAACCCAGGGGGGAGCTAAGAGCTGGGGGGCAGGGCAAAGGCGGCCCTGGGGCCGCCTTTGCCCTGCCCCCCAGCCATGATTGGAGAATCAGGCGCCTTTTCCGCCCTGGCCAGTGATAGCAGGAAGTAGGGGTGGAGCCAGTGATGGGAGCTGGACACGGTCAAAGGTGGCAGTCCCGGGAGCTAGGGGTCCCTTGCCTGGGCCTAAAGCGGAGCCCATGATCGCTGGGCCGCTTCCACTGCAGGTCCCCGCCGCCCGGGCCGGATGCCTAGGCCAGAGGCGTTAGGCCTGGGCAGGGGCGGAGCCTGCAACCGCGGGGAGCTGGGGGTCCCCTGCCCAGGCCTGACACCTCTGCCGGAGGCCTCAGGCCTGGTCAAGGGGCCGATCCGGTGATTGGTGATAGGAGGGTGATGAGGGTCAACTCCTCTGGCCAAGGCGTCAGGCCTGGGCAGGGGGCAGGGCTGAGGATTGGGGGGATATGATGGTCCCCTTGCCCAGGCCTGAAGCCTGGGTCAAAGGCGTCAGGCTTGGGCAGGGGGTGGAGCAAGCGATCAGAGGGAGATGGGGGTCCCCTGCCCAGGCATGATTCCTGGGCCAGAGGCCTCAGGCCTGGGTGGGGGCCAGAGCCAGTGATCGGGGGGGAGATGGGGGTCCCCTGTCCAAGCCTGAAACCTCTGGCGGAGGCGTCAGACCTGGGCAAGGGGCCGATCAGGCGATCAGAGTATGATGGGGGTCTACGCCTCTGGCCAAGGCATCAGGCCTGGGCAAGGGGCAGAGCCAGCAATCGGAGGGGTCTGGGGGTCCCCTGCCCAGGCCTGATGCCTGGGCCAGAGGCATCAGGCCTGGGCTGGGGGCAGAACCAGTGATGGGGGGAAATGAGGGTCCCCTGCCCAGGCCTGACGCCTCTGTCAGAGGCGTCAGGCCTGGGCAAGGGGCCGATCCTGCGATTGGAGGGTGATGGGGGCCAACGCCTGAGGGCTCCCAGTATGTGAGAGGGGGCAGGCTGGGCTGAGGGACACTCCCCCCCCCCCCCCACACACCCAGTGCACGAATTTCGTGCACCGGGCCCCTAGTGTTAATATAATAAAAATTGAGTCTGAATTTAGAACAGGCTCACTTGAGAATTGTCATTTTTATTTGCATATAGCTTAATATGTGAAAACTAATTTTTTAAGATTTTAATGGACCCACAGCTTCAAAATTTTCCAAGAAATGTATATATGAGAGAACCTTTATGAAAATGCTAATTGTTAGCATTTACCTACTTAGTTCTCATAGCTCACCTTATCTCACCATGGATATGTATGATAATTGCTATCCCTAATACTAACATAGAAACTTATAACTTAGACATATAGGTATATATTTTACTAAATTAATCATCTTAACAGAAACAGGTGCTGCTTACACCACCAAGAAAAAAATAAGGCCGATTGGCCTTGATGTAGACCACAATCACTATGCAAATTTAAGGCCTGGCTCTGTGGCTTTGAATCTAAACTTGAAAATCTTCTGCATATAATTTTATCAACTTAATCACCAGGGAGTATTATTGTTTACATAATTATTCTACCGAGGATATTTCTAGATCTCACAATGTCCCTTTATGATATCAATAGGATAGACATTTAAAACTCTTTCTTATAGTTCTGTCAAGTATGACCACAAATTATTCTTTCCACATTTTTTTTTAATTTAAAAAGTGCTACTCAATCACATTTAGTTAATTGTTGAGATCACTTTCCTGCACACTAATCATTTTTGATGGCTATATTTATTAATCTTGCTACTAAGAACATACAAACTACAAACCTGATGCCAAAAATTCATTCCCCAAATTGACAGGTATAAACTATTGTGTACATGCTCATATACTACAAAGTAACAGTCAAGCATACATTTTAATTCTCTATTCAGAGCTCAATAATTTTTATAGGTATATGTTCTAATAGTATGTGTTCTAATCTTTATATGTATATAGTGATTTCAATATTAATGATATTTTATAGCATTAACAACTCTGAAGGCTATATAGCTGTCACTTCAGCTTGCAGGTATCTTTATAACATTAAAAACATTATTATAATATTGACTATTAGAGATTATACTTTGAAAATTTTCTCAAAAACAGAAACGTTTTGTATTATTTTTTACTAGAGGCCCAATGCACGAAATTCGTGCAAGAGTAGGCCTTCGCAGCAGCAGCAGCTGCCTTGATCCCTCCCTCACAGCTGGGGGCGGCTGCTTGGATCCCTCCCTGGCAGATGGGGGAGGGGGAGTGCTGGATACCTGCCTTGCAGCCACAGGGGCTGCCTTGATCCCATGGCTGCAGCCCGGCTTCATAAGAGAAGGACATCTGGTCTAATTAGCATATTACGCTTTTATTATTATAGATATCAGCATGTAAATTATTTTATACTAGAGGCCCGATGCATGAAATTCGTGCATGGGTAGGGTCCCTAGACCTTGCCAGTGATCAGGGCCGATCTGTGGGGTGACCAGCGGGATGATCGAGGCCCCTGCTTGCACCCGTCTTGGCCTGGTGCCACCTGCTCACCTGCTCCACCATCCCACCTTGGTCCCGCTCTTGTCGAGGCTCATCAGGGCCAGCAATGCCTCCACTGCTGCCTGCTGCAAGCGCTGCATCACCGATGCCAGTTATGTTCCACGCCGCACCCTAGTGGTCAGTGCACACCTAACTCCCAGTCAGTTGAACTCCCACCCGTGGGGACAATTTGAATATTAGCCACTTATTATATAGGATTTTTTCACAAATATATCTTATATTATTTTACTAATCACCTTACTGGGTTCTTATATAAAAAAAAAAACAATGCAACAAAAACAAGCCAACCTATTTGTATAATTAGAGCAGTATACTGTTTTGTAACTAATTTGGCCATGCCCAATGAGAAAGGAGGCTTTTTGTGCTAAGTTTCTGGGATGTAATCTATGTCATACTTAAAAGGATTATTTTCTTTAACGCAGGAGCTGTCCGTATCAGATCTTATAGTTATACTGTTCATACCGAATAGTCTCAGGAGGTGCCCTGGCCATACTAGAAAGACCAATCATGTGATTCAGAGTGGGAGCTTTCGGTCACATGGAATCAACATGGGCAATAAATCATCAATGAGGCCTATGTAATGAAACTGCAGTAAAAGCCCTGTATACCAGATCTTGGAGAGAGCTTTCCTGGTTGGCAATAATCTCTGCATACTGTCACACATAGATGTCAGGAAGATACAACATCCTGAGGTTGTGGGTAGTATTTCTGTATTTGAAACTTTCTGGGATTAAGCCCGATGAGTCTCTTTCTTTGGCAGATTTCAGTGTGTATCCTTTCCCTATAATAAATTCTAACCATGAATATCATAGTTTATATGGGGTTCTGTAAGAACTTCACTGAATGATTGAAAGTGGTTTTGTAAACTCCCCAAATTTGCAAGTGCTGTCAGAAATGAAGGCAATCTTGGGTACTGTGCCCTCAGACTTCACAATTTGTCCGTTTGTCAATCTTTTAGCATGCTAGCATTCTGAACTAAACATATATACTAATTGATATCCACCTCTTCTCTATTGCAAATTAAAAATATATATATATATATATACTTAAACTATGTATTAGCAAAATAAATAGCAGCTGCTCCATGTATTAAGTGCTAACTATATGCTAGGTACTACAGATGTAGTAAAAGCTTGGTATATCATATCTGTCTGTGAAATTCCGATTATTATGCCTATTTCCAAAGAAGAGAAGAAATAAGTAACTTGTCTGAGATCCAATAATGTATGGTAAAGCCAGAATTCAAAACCAGCTCCATTTCAAATGCTACACTCAGAACAACTATCAAATGCAGCCGCCCCATGTTACCACAGCCCCACAACCTATTCTGAGGCTGAGTTGATTAAGACTGAAATACTTTAAGGCTAAAACAGTATGTAATTTTGATTAGCATGATTAGCTAAAGTATAAGAAATAACTTGTTTAGTCACATGAATACAGCTCTGAACAATTTCTATGAACCCCAAGTACCATATATTTGTTAGTAGCAAAATTACATCTACAACAGATTGTGCTATTGACTTCTCAAAGTTTCAAAAGACTATCGGCTAATTAGGGCAGCTGTGAAATCTCAAGCAGATTCCACTACCTTCATTTGACAAAACATGCTGCCAAGAGGCTTCAAAATATAATGTAAAATTTAACTCTCAAGCTCTTGCAAAATCTTGTGTAACTGAGGCTCATTCTATTAATACAGCGGAGGTTTCAAACAACTAAAATAAGGAGAGGTTTATGAGATATCAGAAAATGTCTCATGAACTAAAAATTGAGCATATTTTATGCACAAACACAAGGCTATGCAGTACCACGTACATTACAAAATGGTACATACATATAGAAACATGTGGGGCTTAGGCAAACAGATTGAGTAGAATGAAATCTTCTAGTATAGGCACATATGGGACATATATATGCGTGAGGAAAGCTGTGGTTGGAAAAACAATATATTAAGTGTTTGAATTTCATGAATTTGAATCTGAGGCTCCTCACTGTGTGAATTTGCTTTTATTTTTTCATGCAATAATTGAAAAGATTAAATGGGAGGCAATACATTTGAAAATATTCTGTATATATGCTGAATCATTACATTCAATAAAAGTTAAATAACAGAAATAAATTTTTGATTCTTATATCTTACATTATTATTAAATATTATATTTATATATCTATGATAATAAAAGTATAATATGCTAATTAGGCTGGACATCCTTCCAGACAAGCTTTGGGACAAAGCCAGGGCTGCGAGGGCCCAGGCAAGCCACCACAGCTGCCAGGGCCGAGCCCCTTCATGGAGTTTGCGCATCAGGCCTCTAGTTTAAATATAATAATACGTATGCTATTATAGTTAAAAATTTTATAACATTAATTTTCTCACAGCTGAACTTTTGGCTTTTTTATGGGATAAATTGTATCTCCCCTGAAATTTATATGTTTAAGCCCTACTGCACAGTACCTCACAATGCCACTATTTAGAAATAGTCTTTAAATAGGCGAGTGATTAATTTAAAATGAGGCAGTTAAGGTTGGTCCTAATCCAATTTGTGTGGTGTCCTTATAAGAAGAGGACGTTTGTCCATACAGGGAAAATGCCATGCGATGGCACATCCAGAAGACGCCATCCACAAGCTAAGGAGAGAGGCCTGAAGAAAAACCTTGCTTGCCAACACCTTGATCTTAGACTTCTAACTTCCGGAACGCTGAGAAAATAAATTTCTGTTATTTAATCCATACAGACTTGTTTTGTATTTTTATGGTGGTATTACCTAATGGTATCCTTGGAAAACTAATACAGCCTTCTAATAAAACAAAACAAAACAAAACAAAACCAAAACATTTTCAAGGTAACAACTAATTGCCATTACAAATGCTTGCTCAGGCCTTGAACACTGGTCTCCACTGCAGAAGTTTCAGGGCAACCAAGCATGAATCCCATAATGAAAGTAGGTGGGTCTATTCCGTTTACTTCAAATATGCTTACGAGTGTCTCACTTCAATGTATGCTCACAGAGTTCCCATTACTTCAACACTTTTATTTTACATCTATCTGAATCCAATCTGTCATGCAGAAGCCAGCCTTCTTTGTAAAGACATAACTAAGAGCTCAGTCCCCCAGAGATTTTTCTCCTGAACTGACACTTAATTACTACCATCTTTATCTAGTAACTTTTAGGGTCATTTTTGTGACTTAAAAAGCAATATAAAATGTAATTTCCCTGATTAAAAAGCACTGAAGCTTATATTTTTAGTATCTCACACAAGGCTCAGATAGCACCTTGCAAAAAATAAGCACAAAAATAATCCTATCTAATAAAAGACAAAAAGAGTAATTGTCCTTACCTTCACTATGCTTCCCATTGGCTAATCAGGGTGATATGCAAATTAACTGCCAAGAAAGATGGCTGTTAACCGCCAACAAAATGGGAAGCGAAAGGGGAAACCCAGCGGGAGGCAAGAGCCGCCTTTGCCCTGCCCCCTGGCCCTGGATCGGAGAACTGGGGCCGCCTTTGCCCCCCCCCCCCCCCCCAGCCAGTGATCACCGGGCCGCAGGCAAGGCAGCACCCCCAGCACCCAGGAGCCGCCTTGCCTGCGGCCGTGATCTCGATCAGAAACCGGGCCAGAGGCAAGGGGGCCCCCTGGAACCCAGGAGCCCGTGGGCGAGGTCTGCAGGTGAAGCAGTGATCAAGCTATGAGGGGGAGGGTGGGGGGCAGAAGGAGGTACAGGGGCAGCTCTGGCCAGAGACTGAAGACTCCTGCTGGAGGGAGGAGCAAAGACTGAAGGCTCCAGCCACAGCGAAGACTGTGTCCAGAGCGAAGATGGAAGGTGGTGGCCAGAGTGAAGGTCTGGGTCCCGGGTGCCAGAGGAAAACTGGTGCCAGCAGCCAGGGGAAAGGAAAGACAATTGCATGAATCTTTTCGTGCAATAGGCCTCTAGTATTAAATGAATGAATATGCTTAATAAACTATTAAGAAGTGAAAAGATATAAACATTTTTATTTTGTATTTATTCATCAAATAACAGTTTGTAGATACTGCATTAACAACAAATTAACAAATAGTCTTGTTCCTTCTCTCCTTATTTCTATGTTTTTTGCATTTTGGCTTTATCCGGTTTCCTACCATGCCATTAGCACAGTGACTCAAAATAGATAAATTTAGCCTGCACATAGCTCTCGTCCTTACCATAGATCAGTGGTTCTTGAAACTTTCCTTATCAGGAATCTCTTTCAATATCTGATTAAAAGCTATAAGATTTCTGCCCCCAAACTGAGAAACACACACCTTTGAAATCAATGTCAGAAGTTCACAGACTCCCAAAACTCAAGTCTGTGAATATCTTCTTAGAGACTCTTACCTTTATAGGCTACTGTCATGGGAATCACTAGTCGAATCTAAGAGAGAGATATGTGAAAATGATCAAGTTTCCATTTGAGGAAAATACACTAACTGCCTCAGAAGTATCTATGTATACATCAGGCATGTCAAACCTTCATGATGGTGCAGAAATAGCTTGAAAGAGCACCCAGAATTTGGCAAAAGTCATTATAGGACATCTCTTACAATTAAATAGCTACTATCATGTTACATTTTATTTAATTATTTTAATATGTTTTTATTTTAGAGAGACAGAGGAAGTGAGAAGGAGAGACAAGCATCCAATGACTGCCTCCTGCATGCCCCCTACTGGGGATCTAGCCTGAAACCAGGACATGTGTCCTGACCAAGAATCCAACTGTTGACCTATTGGTGTGCATGGGATGATGCTAAAACAACTGAGCAACACTGGTCAGAGCTATCATGTTGCATTTTAATGTTTTAACCAGTAGGTATTTTGTTTTTCTTTTATTGAATTACTAGAGGCCCAGTGCATGGATTTGTGCACCGTCGGGGTCCCTCAGCCTGTCCTGCACCCTCTCAGAATCCGGGGCCCCTCAGTGGATGTCAGAGAGCCAGTTTTGGCCCAATCCCTGCCGTTCTAATCCAGACATGAGGGAGCCTGATCCTGTGATCCTGTGATCCTGTGTGTTGAACGCCTGTCCCCTGGTGGTCAGTGCATGTCAGAGTGACTGGTCAAAGGGTCGAATGGTCATTTAGTCATATATATATATGTCATTTAGTCATATATATATATATATATATATATATATATATATATATATATATATATATATATTTTAAATATATTTTTTGTAAGGAAACAAAATCTAACTGAGGGCATATGCTACAACTTAAACATGTGTAAGATATAATGCCTGCCTAAATGTGGCTTAGAGTCCAATTGAAAAACAGACATGTCCACTGAAAATAAAAAACAAAGATGCAAATGGAAAGAAAATGTGAAGTCGCTAAGTGCACTAATAGCCAACCCAAAGGTGTCAAGACAATTACTTATGTTTATTTTAAATCCTCTCTCTGCACTATGAATGAAAGCAGAAAACCCTATAAGTCCAGGTAATGCAATTCTGACACTTGTGCCTGAAATTCCTAAATATAAAACATTATTAAACAGTCATCAATTCCTGGGAAATATATTTGTCATTTTCATAATATTCATATTTTCTGTTTTATTACTCTATGAAGCCTAAATACTCCTGACAGAATTAAAAAAATTATTATTCTATTTGTATAATAGTTAGGCAATCTCTATTATTGGATTAAATGCCCAAAACTGTAAGCATGAATTCTAACGCATGACTTTGAATAAAGGTTACTCAGAAATATCAGTGAATCACTGTGTTTTGAGAAGCCCAATACTACATAAAAGGCATAGAACCAATCTCTTAAATTAAATAGTGTTAGCTTTTCAACATTCACCGTACCCAATACATGTCCACACAGAAAATACATTCCTCAAACTTTCTTAGTTACATATAAAGTTGCGTGACATAATTTTACTTTGTATAGTAAACAAATGCTATATTATAGAACAAATATGTTTGTATTATTCTCCCATACTCCTTGTTATGCCCAACACAAACACCAGAAAGAAATTCAGATATGAAGAATCATGCTCTGTTCAATAAATTATTCTTCTAAGGTAAATATGGACAGAGTTTTAGACTGGAAGGAAATATGGCTTCCAGCCCCAGTTGGACCACTGACATACTGACCTTCATAAATCTGATATCTCAAATTTATATTAGTTCTGGCATTTACTAGCTATGGCCTCAACTCCAAGGATAAAATAAAATTGCCTGCAAATATCTTAAAGAGAAAAAAATGTTTGCTTTCTCTTTAACCTCCCTCCCTCCCTTCCTTCCTTCCTTCCTTCCTTCCTTCCTTCCTTCCTTCCTTCCTTCCTTCCTTCCTTCCTTCCTTCCTTCCTTCCTTCCTCTCCTCCTCCTCCTCCTCCTCCTCCTCCTCCTCCTCCTCCTCCTCCTCCTCCTCCTTTTCCTCCTCCTCTTCCTGCTTCTTCTTCTTCTTCTTTTGTTTTTACATTCAGCTGAGTTCACAGAGCATGTACTCCAATGTCAGACTATGTAGATTCAAATTCAGGATGCATAACCGATCAGCTATATAACCTTAAGTGATTTATTTGTCCTTTCTATGCCTCAGTTTCTTCATATGAAAAATGGGAATAATAGTACCTAACTTATAAGAATGTTGTGAGGATCAAGAGGGTAAAGCATCATCAGCAATTAGAACAATGTTTCATATTTAATGATGATTAAATAATAAGTATTGATAATGATATCTTATTCATTTAAATATTATATTGATTTTTTTCTAAGATTTATACTTACAGAGATTCATACCAGACAGAAAAAAAAAAAAACCTTCCTCTCAAATTCTTAATACTTAATTTCCTTTTTAAATTCATCATTGTTTATAAAACAAGCAAAAGGAGCACCATCTCAAAATGTGACAAGAATAACCGGCTTTAATCAACAAATAGTCAATTTCTCCTGAGCAAAAGGTTCCCTATTTGACTTGAGAGATCAACCAGGCTGGAGTGAGCTGGTTCCAACACCTCAGTACAACGTTAATGATTTTTTCATGTTGAATTAATAGGATTGAAATGTTTGTGATTTCAGCAGCTGTTGGGAACAGTGGGGGAGCTTCCACCAATACACTGACAGCCTTGTGCCCCTCACATGGCTCTGTTTAGATAAAACAGGAGTGCTAACCATTCGGCAAGAGTGCCCTAATCTTAAATTAATAGTAATTATTTTCACTAAAGGCAGATATCAAACATCTCCTCCACCCCATGGAGAATTTTTATATTTATTTATGTATGCATGAATGGGTAATTTGTTGTGCACATAAAGTAAGATTTATGTTTTGAATCAGGTGAGTGGCTAGTGCTTAGCTGTTCGATTAATTATCACAGCAAGAAATGGTTAAGATTTGCCAACATGGAGAACATTTTTACTTTGCTCAAACACATTACCTCACCCTTAGATCCTTTCACTGGCTTCCAATTGCCTCCTGTTTAAAATTTAACTGTTTTCTTTGCATCTGTATTGAGCTTGTCTCCTCTCAGAAATACTGCTACTAACTGATGGATTTCTGTTCATTTCCCCATCACATTGAAACATTCTTTTTTTCTTTAATTCCCTCTCCATTCACTTGACCTAGTCTGTGTTGCCCTATACCTTTCATTTGTTTGTTCTTTTTAAAAAATTTAATATATTTTTATTGATTTCAGAGATGAAGGAAGAGGAAGAGAGAGATAGAAACATCAATGATGAGAATCAATGATCGGCTGCCTCCTGCACCCCCTCCACCCCCTCCACACACACACACTGGGGATCGAGCCACAAGGCAGGTATGTGACCCAACCAGGAATCGAACTGTGACCTCCTGGGTCATGGGTTGACACTAAACCACTGAGCCACACTGGCAAACCTGTCTGTTCTTCTAACTTCACAGTGCAAACAATATAATATCACTGTTACTTTGTAGTGTACTTTGCTTATAATGCCCAAAAATATTGCAAAGCTATTGAAAGGAATAAAAATAATTTTCAGGTATAAAAGTGTGCTTTAACTAACTTTATTTTTTTTAAGAATATTGATGAATAGGGTAAATAATAATAAATAGAATAAAGAGAAAAAGGGATAATGAAGCTAGAATCAAAATAGGATTTAATGCCATTACTAGGTAAAATGTCTCTAAAGCAAATAAGCACACAAATTCAGTTGAAATCCTAAAAAACTGAGAACAAAATAAGTACACACTGAAAGGAATTTTAGGGATAAAATCGGCAGGTTTATGGAGTCCTAGGAATAAAGAGGGTCCGTGGGGGAGGGATGCATCGGTGAGGGCTTGGAGCCACCAGAAGGCATACATTCACAGAGGATGAAGAAAAGTCACAGAGTGTGGGGGGGAAAGGAAACATATGTTCACAGGAGATAGATGAAAGTTACAAGGTAAGGGGGAGAGAAAGAGGAGGCACCTGCATAGGTTTTGGACTTTGAAGCTGATGTTCTGCAAAAGAGTAACCAATTAAAAAAGCACAGAGTCATAAAATGGGGAAGGGGCCTAATTAGAAGGGAGCAGGAAGAGACCAAGAACTACAGCCTTTATAAACCTTAGGAAAAAGGAGCTTAGTGGGTTATCCCCTTCGGACCCCTCCCCACGTGGGAGTCTGCATTTGCTTCCAATAAATTTCCACCCTTTTACTAACAAGTCCTCTTAGTCCATGAATTTTATTCTTCAAACTTCTTGAGGCAAGAACCTGCAAGGGGGAGATTCGCTCCCTGCACCCCACCTTTCAATACCATTTAATTTGTATAAAAGAGATTTAGAATTTTTTTTTCTGAAAAGTTAACATGTCATCTATTCCTCTTTCCATAGGAAACTTGGCATCAAAGTTCTTTAAAAATAAATAGTAATATTTTCACTCCAAAAAGGAAAATTTATATCACATGTACATAACTAAAACCAGATTAAATTTTCTCATTGCTCTAGTTAAAAGTTAAATCAATGTTTTGGAGAACCAATATTGGAAGTGGTAAACATAATCATGTTTCGCATATTTTATAATAAGTGCTTCACATGGCTAAATGCAGTTGTCTCTCCTCCCAACTTTCAGGATTTGTTAGATTTCTTGTTCCTTTCCCCCCAAAATATTACTGCTAAGACAATTTTATAAATATTTTATGCAAAGGGATATATTTATAATGAAAAACAGGATGTCTAAGTCTGTTAAGTAAACATATGACATGACCTTAAATCTTTTTATTACAGTACTTTATTACTAATATGGAAATATTTTGTTCAAACTCCAGACCAGAGAGAAAAATGATCCATAAGAACTATATATACTTATGAAAATATATACTAAACTGGAAATGCAGTTCTTGGAAAATAAATTGAGAATGTAGTCATTATATAGTTTTTTTTCTTACAATCTATAATAATAAAAGCATAATATGCTAATTAGACCAGATGTCCTTCTGGATGACCTTCTGGATGAAGCAGGGGCTATGAGGGCTGAGCCCCTTGCAGAATTTCATGCATCAGGCCTCTAGTGTATATACAAATATACATGCACCCATACAGGACTGGGCAAAAGTAGGTCAATAATAATACTGCAATAGTTAACAAATAAATATTACAAGAATAAACTCTGTATTTCAAGTACTCACAACAGTAAACCTACTTTTGCTCCACCCTATATATAATGTAAAAATAACATATCCTAGATGTACATTTGCCAGGCATTTATCTGACTGACACACACATACATATACATATACATTGAAGCAAATGTTTGCATATACAATTTCCATATTTTAATGAAGCCTTAGGATTTCTGCATAAAATCATGAAGATAATCACTAATTGTAGTGTCTAACCTCTAAAACTGCACTGTCAGACCTTGTTCATTGTGCAGTAATTATAAAAAGACCATTAGCATCAATGCTGTGAACTTTTTGATGTAGTTCAGGATATAGTGTGTTATAACCAATTAAAAACATTTAAGGAGGTAAGGAAACCACTGAAGCCAACTTATTAGACCTTCATATTTTGGGTTCAACGACACGAAACATGCACATTCAAGCAGAATAACTTGAATTGATAATATATCCCAAAGCATATTCTAAATTTTCCAGGTAGGATAGCTTTCAGGTGCTGATTATACATTGAAAAGGCTACCGTAATGATTTAAACAGCTGGAAGGAAGTATAAAGACTTAAACAAGGGATAGATATAAAGTGGATTCTCCTAGCATTATGTTTCCTTATTTTTGGACAACTTTATTGAGATTGATTTTATGTTATATATATATCTTGCCTGGTTTACATAGTTATCAAAAGTCAAATTCATTTCTGAAGTGGATGAGTGAACAGTATTAAACAGAGCACAATGGTAGGTTCAGGGCTCTCCCTTTCTGAAACTCTCCAGACCATTCAAATATGATAAAGCTAATTTTCTCGAAGTAGCCATGCATTTGCAAATGGCGGTGTGCACTTGCTCTCTCCTCCATAACTTTACAGTAAAATTTGTGCCCCTCTGTCTCTCTGGGACCACACAGGGGTGTGGTGTGTCAGCCCGGCAGACTCCATATGCAGTTCATGGAAAGTTGCTCATGGTGGCTCAAGAAAATAAAACAATAGTAAAAACTGTACAATTATTTGTGAGATTATGAACCCCCATGTAAAATCATCATTATTAAAACATAATATTGCTAACGGATACCCATGCAAACACAGATACATAAATCACTCAGATAACTGACTAGCTGCACAAATAATTTTATCTTCTTAAACATCATTATCCAACAATAATATGCTGTGGGTGTGGAGAGCATTCTATCAACATCCACAATATATATCAGTAGGTGTGCCTGTTTTTCATTCTGCCAGTATTTTGACAATCAATGCTTATAATGGTAGGATTATCAAATCCATCTGCACCCTCCTGCACCCACCCCAGGAGTAATACCAACAAATACTACATCATAACCAACAATCATTTATAAAGCACTTACCACGTGTCAGACAAATCTCTCTTTTCATCCCTAGAAAAACCCTATGTCATAAGCATTATAACTTGATTTTTTTACATGAGAAAAACCATCATTTAGGGGCCAAGGACATAATCACATTAAAAAGGGCTGGTACCACTGAAATTCAGTTTAATTCCAAAATTAGTTATTTTAACCATAGTAAGACATTATCTTTCCCATTCTTACTAGCAGCTCAAAAACAGCATTTAGAAAGCGCTTTCAACATATTTTAAAGTGAAAGCACACAATGCCTAAAATCAGGACAAATGTCTGTACTACAAGTGGACACCTACTCCTTACCAACTATATACCTCTAGGTTTTAACACATTCTTCTGGTTTAAGCTCTACTTCAGAAATAGAATGAACACAGAAATAAAATCTACCTGATAATCACAGAGACCGACACTGACTCATCATTTCTATGCAAGTTCTACAACAAAAATACCCTGCAGGAAGAAAGAATCAGAATCAGAATAGCACAAATACAGTGCAGGCCAAGTGAGAATGCTTTTTTAAAATCTTTTAATCTCTCTCTCTCTCTCTCTTTTTCTCTCTCTCTCCCCCCCACCCCTCTCTAAGCGAAATAAGCCAGTCAGAGAAAGACAAATATCACATGATCTCACTCATTTGTGGAATATAATGAACAACATAAAGTCATGAACAAAAACAGGTCCAGAGACAGAGAAACATTGATCAGGCCATCAAACCTCAGAGGGAAGGTAGGGGAGAAAAAAAATTTAAAAAGTATCTTGGATTGATTTTTTAAAATCTAAATAAGTTTTGCCTAAATAACTTAGAAGTCTTAGAAGTAAAATTTCAGAATAAAATAAAAATGAGCATAGTTAGACCCATAAAATATTTCAAAAGGAAAATAGGACTGGATACATTAATATCAAACTGATATTTTAAACTTTTGAGGCCAGATGATATGTCATGAGTATAATGTATAGGATTTGTTTAAGTCTGAGTGAACATACATTCGTGAAGATAAATGTCCAAGACATAGAATATCAGAAACACAAGGGACACTTAATCCTGGATAAAAGACTATCTTATAACAAACAGTTAGCGATAGGCCCAGACATTCTAACCCTTTTACTCTATATTTTTATTAACTTCTCCCCTATGCCTTCTAGCATCCCTACCCGCCTCTTAAGGGACTCAGGTTTGGTTGTGTGTGTGTGTGTGTGTGTGTGTGTGTGTGTGTGTGTTTTAATCTATATTTCATAATAACATAGACATTTTGCAAGATCTAAAGCTGAGCAAATAGACTGGCAATTCATCAAATATATTTTATTTCATATTATAGGTACATAAAAAGGAATACATTTTGCCCCCTGGCACAATTCTTTTATCTCTTATTCCTGTTTGGATCTCCCCATGACTTCAAAGAGAAATTTTCTCTTGGAGATGTGAGCAAGGTTTGTAATGTAAAAATCGAAGTCTTAAATGTCAAGACAGAAACCCACAATGGTTCACTTTTGTTAATTCTCACCCAAGGATAAGTTTTTATTAAATTTTAGAGAGAGAGGAAGGGAGAGAGAGAAACATTGTTTGGTTGCCTCCTGTAGGCACCCCCGCTAAGGATTTAACCCACAACCTAGGTATGTGCCTTGACTTAGAATTGAATCCGCAACCTTTGGTAAATAGGATGATGCTCCAACCAACTAGCCACCCAGCCAGGGCATCGCTTTTTTTTTTTTTTTTTAACTAATGGGAAAAGCTAACAAAAATAAAAACAAGTCAAAAAACAAACAAACAAAAATACCTCTTACTACTAAAACATCTTTGCCTCACTATAAAAGACAAACTTTCACTAAGCTGATACACCAATAATGTAAAATTTGTAGAATTCTGTGTTATGTTAATATTTCTAAGTAGAATGATATGGTGATTTCCCAAAATCCAGCAGCTGAAAAGTTCTTCATTTTAAGGCAGCACTGTTCCCTTCTCAATGCAATCATGGACATAGTCCCTGCACTGTCTAAACCTGTAGCCACTAGCCTCACGTGCCTACTTAACAGTTGAAATGTGGCAGGCACAACTGAGCAGCTGAAGTTTTAATTTCACTTAATTTTTAATTAACTCAAATGTAATTTTAAGAAAACACATATGTGTATCGGTTACCGTATTGGACAGCACAGTTCCAATTGTACTCTTGAAATTGGTGATCTGCTAGGCAGGCGTGCGATAAAAAGGGCAACCAGTCTTAAGCTAACAGTTCAGTACTGGTGACATTAAATGTGTAAAGAAATAAACAAAGAAGTTTTAAATAAGAACTGATAAGAAAAGCATATTACAGATTAATATCCGTATTTCTAATTTTTTTGTATTAGTTTTTAAATTTTTTAATGTTACAGATTAATATCTCTACTTTTCAATACAATTTTGTTAAAGGAGTTTTTCACTTAAAATAAAAAATAATAGGAAGGTGTCATTCAATCAAGAAAACTGACTCAGAGGACCCTGATTGGAGGGTGCAGTAAGCAAAGCAAGCTGTTTTTCTACTCTTTCTACAATTTCATCATTCTAGATAAAAAACACTATACTCCTGCTTTAAGCAGTATGACAAAAGGCATAACATATGCAATGATTTATTTAAACATAAGGCATCTAGATGATAAAACTTTCAAAAACACACATTAGTACAAATTAATATTGTGATTAAAATGTTTCCTGTATTAACCCTATATAGTAAATGCCTAGGTGGCGTCACGCATGACCTCGTCACAGGCTGGCCGCCACAAGATGGCCTCCCTCATGTCATCACAGGATGGCACCACAAGATGGCCTCCCTCACGTCATCACAGGCTGGCACCACAAGATGGCCTCCCTCACGTCATCACAGGCTGGCACCACAAGATGGCCTCCCTCATGTCATCACAGGATGGCACCACAAGATGGCCGCCCTCACGTCATCACAAGATGGCCGCCCTCACATCATCACAGGATGGCTGCCACAAGATGACTGGCAGGGAAGGGCAGTTGGGGGCTATCAGGCCGGTAGGCGAGAGCATTGGGGGGTGACCAGGCCAGCAGGGGAGCAGTTAGGCATCAATCAGGCTGGCAGGGGGCATTTAGGGGGCGATCAGGCTGGCAGGCAAAAGTGGTTAGGGGTGCTCAGGCAGGCAGGCGAGCAGTTAGTAGCCAGCAGTCCCAGATTGTGAGAAGGATGTCCAATTGCCAGAAACCGGCAGTTGGATATCCCCCAAGGGGTCCCAGATTGGAGAGGGTGCAGGCTGAGCTGAGGAACATCCCCCCCCCCCATGCTTAAATTTCGTGCACCAGGCCTCTTGTGTTAATATAAAATCTTTATATTTTTTGTTAGTTTTAAAAATTAAATCATCAATAAGTAAAATTAATTATTAATTATTTCTTCTAGTTGCTGCTAATATCCTGTTGTCATCTATTTCTTCCTGCATGACATAGGGAGTCTTAGAAGTAAATTTTAATTAAATAGCTTCGTAACTTTTTCTTCATTCTTGTTGTTCAAAGAGTGTGTGTGTGTGTGTGTGTGTGTGTGTGTGTGTGTGTGTGTGTGAGAGAGAGAGAGAGAGAGAGAGAGAGAGAGAGAGAGAGAGAGAGAGAGAGAAATATGCTGGAGTAGGTAAAGATGAATCACACTTTTAAAGCAAATTTTGTAGTCCAGACCTTTATGAAATATTTTATGAAGAGATTAAAAAATACAACATGCTATGTTTAATCTACACAGGCTTTAGAAATTAAGATTCCTTGAAAATTTCATAAAGAAGCATAATAGCTGTTCACCTATTTTTATAATTATGTAATAAATACATTAGCTAGGTGAAATGGATATAAGTGGAAATGTACCAAGCATTTATCTTAGAAACTAAAATGGAAAGTTTAGTCCTTCCTAGATTAAATAATCTCTAAAATTGTAATAAAGACTATAAAATTACTTTATTCCTTAAGATAATAAAATTAATTTAATCCATATAATAAAAAATGTGCTGATCACAAAGTAGAAACATAAAAATTCAATATGATCATGAGAGGCAAATAAAATCATTAAATTTCTCACAATATACTTACAAGGCAGTTATATTTTATCCCCATTCTACAGAGGAAGAAACTGGTACCTATTAATATTAACGAAATTGTTCATATCACAGCAAGCAGGGTGTAAATGCTTTTGAGAGTTAGGACTGTCTTTTTCTTTTCTGAACCTACAGCACATAGTTAGGAGAGTGACTGACATATCATAGGTACACTGGGTATGTCTGTTCAATGGAATTGAAGTATTGAGGCTGGGAAGAAAAGTGAGATTTTTGGCATTAAAACTCATCATCTTCCCACTGCACTGTATAACACTGTTGAATAAAGAGATACATTTTATTTTATTTCATTTTTTCCATCGCCATTTATCCCCTACATGCTCTCTTCCATCTCCCCACCTTACCAGAATCACCATGCTATTGTCCATGTCCATAAATTCTCTCTTTTATTTTTTCTATTTTGTTCTTCACCCTCCCCTAACTCCTCCCACACCAGAGTGTCTGCCGATCTTTATATAATGAATCTGTCTCTGTTTTGCTTGGTGGTTTCATTTGTTGATTAGATTTCACAGATGAGTGAAATTCTATGGTATTCTTTTTCTGACTGGTTTCTTTCACTTAGCATAATGTTCTCCAGTCCCATCCATGCTGTACCAAAGAGATACATTTTCTTCAACAAAATATAGGTGTCTACCACATCACACATCACAGATCCCTTTTGCTTAATCTTCTTTAATGAGAAAAAGCAATTTTGTTTTTTTGAAATGTATATTAACTATATTCAAAAAACCCATACACAACTAACTAAAATTTTGGTCTAAGACAGTGGTTTTCAACCTTGGCTGCACATTAGAATCACCTGGGAATCTTTTTAAAATCCTGTTTTCTGGGCCTCGTCCTCTGGACATTCTGTTTCTTTGTTACTAATGTTGTGGCCTCACCCCATAACAAAGAAACAGAATTTCCAGAGGCTGAGGCCCAGAAATCAGGATTTTAAAAAGATTCCCAGGTGATTCGAATGTGCAGCCAAGATTGAGAACCACTGGTCTAGGATATTGGGGGATGGAGGTCCAATAAATCTATCAGTCGAGAAAATAAGAACCATATCTCCTGGATTTGAAAGTGTTGTCCAGGAAAACACCAATGAATAAAACAATAGAAGAGCATAAGAAAAAAAGTCCAATAAGTAAGAAATTGACACATAGATAGACAGAAATTCTCCAGGACATGCTTTTGAATCACAAACTTGTGTCCTTACGACAATGGAATAGGAGGCCTCTGCACTTGAGTGGCTTTCTGTGCATGTCAAAACCCTTCGCATCCCTTAAAGCTCTCAACTTGGTGCCTTATTAATAACAAGGGCTTGATAAATGTAATCATACCTTGATTAATACCATGGACCTACAGAAGGCCCAGAGTAAACAGCTACATTATGCAAGGGAGTAAAGATATGGCTGCTGGTGAAAATAGTCTAAAATTAGATTTATATGTATAAACTCATAATTAAAAGTCTATTGTGGGTAAAACAGAGTATTTAGTGCTTAAAAACAAAAACAAAATCTTATAAGTTTATAATTAATATATTTTAAAAAGTATGAGTACTAAGTAAGATAAATATGAATGTTTACAAAATCCTACTATACCAGAAAAATAAAATAACAAAAGAGTTTTTATTAAAACTAAGATAAATACTTCATAAACTATGAGGTGACATATTGAATTGATAATTATAATCATATCAGGCTATAAAATCTGAATATATAAATTATAAATCCCATAAGATGATATACCATTGTACATTATTAAAGATGAATAAGAAATATTGGCAAAATGATCCATATCCTCTGATGTTGACACAGTGATATTGACAAGACCTTTTAGTGAATAATCTTTGCTGAAATTCCAGGCAGAATCTAAGGCTGCATATCACTGGAATGCCAATTCCAGTTTCCAAGTTTCTAAGTTTCATGTATGAACCTTATACTTTTTTGCAAAACACATATTTGTGTCTGTGCCAAGGAGGTATGGTAGATATTGGTAATTTTATACAAATTCTATTCTTTGGGTATCCTATCTAATAAAAGAGAAACATGGTAATTAGCCGTACATCCGCTACACTTCCCACTCGCTAATCAGGGCAATATGCAAATTAACTGCCAGCCAAGATGACGGCCTGCAGACAGGCAGCTTGAAGCGAACATGAGGCTTGCTTGCTTCAGTGATGGAGGACTCCAACATTCCCCGCCTGCCGCTGCCGGCCTCTGAGCTTGCAGTTTGAAACACTGTTACAAAAATAGAAGCTAAACAAAACCCCAGAAACCTGCTTTCAGCCAGCCAGGATCTCAGAGCTGGAGTTGAATCAGTGTTTCAATTATAGAACCCAAACAAACTAGATACCTGCTTTCAGCAGTGGAGGCCTAAGAGCTGGAGCCAAGCCTCAGAGCTAAAGCTGGCCCAGAATAAAAAAGAAAAAAAGGAGCGGTTGGGAGCTTCAGTCACCCACCAGCCTGAAAACAGCCCTCAGCCCCTCACCCAGGCTGGCCAGGCACCCCAGTGGGGACACACACCCTGATCCAGGACACCCTTCAGGGCAAACCAGCCAGCCCCCACCCGTGCACCAGGCCTCTATCCTATATAGTAAAAGGGTAATATGCCTCCCAGCACCAGGATCAGCGGAACTGCGAGGCCTCCCGGTACCGGGATCAGCGTGACAGGGGGCAGCGCCCAAACCCCCTGATCGCCCTGCGGCTCTGTGTGTGACAGGGGAAGGTGCCCCAACCCCCTGATCAGCCCTGCTCTGTGCCTGATAGGGGGGAGCTCCCCAACCCCCTGATGGGCCCTGCTCTGTGTGTGACAGGGTGCGGCCCCACAACCCCCCCCCCCCATGGGCCCTGCTCTGTGTGTAACGGGGTAGAGCCATAACCTCCCCATTGGCCCTGCCCTGGGTGTGACAGTGGCGGCACCCCAACCCTCTGATTGGCCCTGCTCTGTGGGTGATAGAGGGCAACGTCCCAACCGCCCCCCACGGACCCTGCTCTGTGTGTGACTGGGTAGAGCCATAACCTCACCATCAGCCCTGCCCTGAGTGTGACAGGGTGCGGTGCCCCAACCCCCTGATCTGCCCTGCTCTGTGTGTGACAGGGGGCGGTGCCCCAACTCCCCTATCGGCCCTACTCTGTGAGTGACAGGGGGGAGCGCCCCCACCCCCTGATCGGCCCTGCTCTGTGCGTGACAGGGTACAGAGCCCCAACCTCCCTGATGGGCCCTGCTCTGTGCATGACAGGGGGTGGCGCCGCAACCTCCCCATCGACCCTGCCTTGAGTGTGACAGGGGGCGGTGCCCCAACCCCCCATTCGGCCCTACCCTGAGCGTGACTGAGGGTGGCATCACAACCTCCCAATCCACCCTGCTTTGTGCATGTCAGGGGGCGGCGCCCCCACTCCCCAATTAGCCCTGATCTGAGTCAGGGGCTGCACCTAGGGATTGGGCCTGCCCTCTGCCACCCGGGAGCAGGCCTAAGCCAGCAGGTCATTATCTCCTGTGGGGTCCCAGACTGCGAGAGAGCACAGGCTGGGCTGAGAAAACACCCTGCTCCGAGTGCACAAATTTTTGTGCACTGGGCCTCTAGTTTTATAATAATTGAGTTGTACCTGGTAATTACTGCCCAACTGACCATGTTTTCCAGCACTCCCTATAGCTCGGTATGGTCATGTGATTGATTTCGGGACCAACTTGCAAATTAAATCCGCAAATTAAATCTGTCCTGCTACCTTTTCTAGTGTGACATTAAAAATTTAAAGTTGAAGATGGCAGAACTGCCCTTCCCTTAGTCTTTGAATGACAGCATGAAGCACAGTTATTCATTGATCTGAGATTGTTTATTTCATTCTTATATTATTGTATCATTTAAGTCATTGATTTATTTTTTGTTCTCTTACAAAAGGCTTAGTTTAAATTAACTATTATAGTGTATATTTCTAAGAATTCAGTCCCAGGTTTATTTAGATTGTCATCATTGAGTTGTTTCATTCATTTATTCATTCAATTTCTGTGTCCTCTTTGATAAAATGAAAGTTCCTAGAATTTTAAATAATGAAAAATAGACTAGAGTTTATCTTTCAGGATATAGGATTAGATTTTAGACATGACACAAAAAAACAGTCAAACTTATATAGCACATATGGGGAAAATATTAACTCACTACCCCCCGAAAAGGGAAAATGCTTGACTATTGTAAAAAGAAAACATCTTCAGCACCTCCATATGCACAGCTGTTGTCAAGTATCTCAATTCAAATTAAACCAAAAGGTTTTTGTTTTAGATGAAAGAGTAAGAAGTAGATAAAAGAGTATTTTGCCAAACTCTGAATAGAGTAAGATCTTCCAATTTCCTGTTATTAAAAACATAAAAAGCTCATAGGCTTTTTAGTCTGAGTTCCTTCATGTATTCTTAATGGATTAGAAATTAAAATGTCAATAATTATATCTTAAATACATCCAACATTAATACCCATATTGGCATGATACTAAAGATAAAAAATATCCAAAGTAAATAAATAGGTTGTTTCTAAGGTGTATGTCTTAAAATTTACTTATTTGATATTACAAAAGAGATTATTGCAATTCATTGGGTCAGATAATTTAATATGAATATCCAAATTCATTAACATAGAACTCTTAGGGACTAAAAATAAATTGTATAAATATATACTATAAATCAACTTGCATTTAAATTCAGAGTTCAGCATTTAAAATAAATGTATGGTAAATATGTTTTTAGAATCATAAGACTACTTAATTTGTATGCATATATTTTGTGTGTGTAAACATATAAATTTTATAAAATAGAAATCTATTTTATTTACAATCTATATGCATGAGTATAGAAAGGCATAATAAATACATATAAAAGTAGAAAGTAAACAGAATTCAGACGAGGCAACATGCAAACAAAAACAACATATATTTAACTAAATAGACATTGTATTGAAAGCTAAAAACAGAGCCAAATAAAAATCAATATTTAGTGGCAAGAATGTGAAGTGTGAAGGCACAAAGGCGACACAAATGAGGTTGGATTAAGATGGAGAAAATTTCACTAAAGCAAATAGAATTTTAATTCCAGATTTTTTAAAAAAATATATTTTATTGATTTTTTACAGAGAGGAAGGAAGGAGGATAGAGAGTTAGAAACATTGATGAGAGAGAAACATCGATCAGCTGCCTCCTGCACACCCCCTATTGGGGATGTGCCTGCAACCAAGGTACATGCCCTTGACCGGAATCAAACCCAGGACCCTTCAGTCCACAGGCTGATGCTCTATCCACTGAGCCAAACCGGTTAGGGCTTTAATTCCAGATTTAAAATATGAATGATATGGCCAAATACTTTATACCTGTGACTTCTCCTACCCCATTTTTCTAGAGATGCTGAAGGAAAATTCCAAAGATAGGAAGAAATTATGCTGTCACATTGAATAGAGATCAGAGGTTATGCTTATTAAAAGCGTGGCATTTGGTAAGAGTTGTGTCATCAAGGCTGATTACAAGGATCTCTTGTGGAAAATAACCATGAGACCTACTTCGAAGTAGTCTAGGGCCAAGGTTGTCTGGTCTAGATCTCAAGTTTGTTTAGAGGTAGGTCTGAGGAATTTTATATTGTCAATAGTTAAAGCTGGACAATTGTATGTAGGACTTTCTATATTAAATTTCTAAAGAGATGAAATATGGACAAGGTCTATATAGTGAAAGTAAATATATACTAACCGATCTCTCTCTCTCTCTCTCTCTCTCTCTCTCTCTCTCTCTCTCTCTCTCTGTTCATAGGTGAAAAAAAAAAGACTTTGAATCACATCTGTCCTTATTCTAGAGCAAATTTATTTAAGTTTTTTAAAAAAGTCAATGTCAATGAAAATATATGACCCAGGCAACAAGGAGCGTATTGTGCAGACAGGACTTAACTCACTTTAATTTCTTTGGGTTATAGCCATTAACATTTGCATGTAAAACTTTCTATACAGATTATATGAGATGTTCCAATTCCAGACTTTGACACAATCATAGATCATTAAGTTACACCTCTATTAAGCTAAAGGTTAAATAATTTGAAGAAAATGACAGGAATTCTCATTACATAATATCATTTTAAGATTTAGGTTTAAAAAGTCTGGTTTCTAAAATGAAACAAAGGGGGAAAATGAAAGAAAGAAAAAAGTAATACAATGATTATACATTCTCTAAGCAGATCTATGGAAAGGAGTTCAAAGTCAAGAGCAAGGCAAGTTCAATAATAAAAAAGCAAGAAGGCTGACTTTGATCTCTTTAGCTTTCTCACTGTAGCACAAATTCAGTGATTTCTGAGCACACAAGGAAGTGATGAATACCAAAAATAATAATACAACTTTGCATTATTGTTAGTGAAATGTACATTGATTAAGAAAATCCTGTTTTCTTGATATTTTCCATATGTGTGTGTGTGTGTGTTACTAAAACTCTGAAATACCATAAAAATACAAAAAGGATGAAATAAAAGATATTTTCTAGTAGATATACAGAGTGTATCCATTCACTGATAAATTGATACAGATTAAAAATATATTCAAAACAATTATGTCTTTATAATTTAAAAAATTGGATTTTTCCATGTAACTTTTCCACATTATCTCCAATCTACACTAATAAAAGAGAAACATGTAAATTGGTGTCACTCTGCTACACCCACCAGCCAATCAGAGCAACTATGCAAATTAACCCAACAAAGATGGAGGTTAATTTGCATATGCAGGCACTGAGTTAAGATTGAAGACTGAAGACTGAAGACTGAAGACTAAGATTGAAAAGACTTGGCTTCTCTGCTGCAGCTGGACCAAAGGCCTGGGTCCCTGGTGCCTGAGGAAAACCGGTGCCAGCAGCCAGGGGAAGGAAGGCCTATTGCACGAATCTCTTCATGCAACGGGCCTCTAGTTAATATATATTTACTATATTATATTAAACTGACTAGGGGCCCGGTGCACGAAATTCGTGCACTGGGTGTGTGTGGGGAGGGGAGTGTCCCTCAGCCCAGCCTGCCCTCTCTCACATACTGGGAGCCCTCAGGCGTTGACCCCCATCACCCTCCAATCGCAGGATTGGCCCTTTGCCCAGGCCTGACGCCTCAGCCAGCGGCATAGACCCCCATCACCCTCCGATCGCCTGATCGGCCCCTTGCCCAGGCCTGACGCCTCCGCCAGAGGTGTCAGGCTTGGACAGGGGACCCCCATCTCCCCCTGATCACTGGCTCTGGCCCCCGCTCAGGCCTGAGGCCTCTGGCCCAGGAATCATGCCTGGGCAGGGGACCCCCATCTCCCTCTGATCGCTTGCTCCACCCCCCGCCCAAGCCTGACGCCTCTGACCCTCTGGAGGGTGATGGGGGTCAACGCCTGAGGGCTCCCGGTATGTGAGAGGGGGCAGGCTGGGCTGAGGGACACTCCCCTCCCCACACACACCCAGTGCACGAATTTCGTGCACCGGGCCCCTAGTCAGTTTAATATAATATAGTAAATATATATTAACTAGAGGCCCATTGCATGAAGAGATTCGTGCAATAGGCCTTCCTTCCCCTGGCTTCAGGCCTGGGCAAGGGGACCATCATATCCCCCCAATCCCCGGCTCCGCCCCCCACCCAGGCCTGATGCCTCGGCCAGAGGAGTTGACCCTCATCACCCTCCGATCACCAATCACCGGATCGGCCCCTTGACCAGGCCTGAGGCCTCCGGCAGAGGTGTCAGGCCTAGGCAGGGTACCCCCAGCTCCCCGCGGTTGCAGGCTCCGCCCCTGCCCAGGCCTAACGCCTCTGGCCTAGGCGTCCGGCCCGGGCAGTGGGGACCCGCAGCTGCAGCGGCCCCGAGATCGTGGGCTTCGCTTTAGGCCCAGGCAAGGGACCCCTAGCTCCCGGGACTGCCAGCTTCGACCGTGCCCAGCTCCCATCGCTGGCTCCACCCCTACTTCCTGCTATCACTGGCCAGGGTGGGAAAGGCGCCTGATTCTCCGATCATGGCTCGGGGGCAGGGCAAAGGCGGCCCCAGCTCTTAGCTCCCCGCTGGGTTTCCGATCACTGTCAGTGGCAGGGGGCTTCTTCCTGCTTTCCCTTTCACCTCCCTGCATTGTGCCTACATATGCAATTTAGCCGCCATCTTGTTGGCAGTTAACTGCCAACCTTAGTTGGCAGTTAACTGCCAATCATAGTTGGCAGTTAATTTGCATATAGCCCTGATTAGCCAATGAAAAGGGTATCGTCGTACGCCAATTACCATTTTTCTCTTTTATTAGATAGGATAAGAACAGATACTACACTTGATCTTAGCCAAAAGGCCGAGAAGCGATATATATTTACTATATTATAGCCCTTGGAGTATTCTTCATAAATGAGATATTATTCATGCCTGATAATATTTTTGGAATGGGCTATAAAATGGAATATATCATGTTGAAGTTGCTTTCTTGGGAACAGTACCTGTTTTAGTTACATAGTTGAGGTTTTTAATTCATATGTAATGTGTTCGCAGATATTCATAGCAATCAGCTCTAAGCCAATATTTCACAGAATCTGGGTTACCAAATAACATAAATCATTTGAAAATGTGTGAAAATGACATCATGAATAATAAAGCACCATAGATTAGGTATGACTTACTTTAAAGTACATGGGAGTAAGTTCAAAGGTACTCCAGCACTGAAATCATTCTCAACTTTCACTCAGATGTATTTTCCTGAAGAAATAGGTGGAGTTAGCGCTGTCTCGCAAAAATGTCGTGCACAGGTTGAGTGCATTCTCTTGGATGTATCACAGTGGAAGAAATAGACCAAGGTTAACTATGACTATAAAACGAAAGAAAGAACAACATTCTTTGCATGGAAGCACTATCTTTGTCAGCTTTCAACAGCTTTGTTAATTTACAAACACAGTATATTATTTATTTTTTCTAAAAAGTAACACTAGGGGTACTTGATTCTATTCTTTATTAATGAAGCAAATCTTATTATTTAACATTATTTCAAATTATCCTCAAGAGATGTTTAAATGATAGTACACTCATAATTATAGAGTGCTAAAGTTACAGTATTGGCTATAATGGAGTCATGGAGAGACAATGAGATTTTCAGTCAGAATAATTGTGTTCTATCTGGGAAACAAAACAAATGTCAATGTTTGTACTTTGGTCCCTCTACCTAAAAATAACAATATCTCCTATGTAAAGTATAATTATTTGTGTACTTTTAAAAATTGTTTTCATTTAATTGCTCAGAGATCATCTTGGGTTCATTTAATCTTTTGAAGCCTCTATACACTCATCTGTAAAATTTAGCTCAATATCAGAACTTATCTCTCAGGGTTTTGGAAAACAATGAAATCATGGCTGCAAATTGTTTAGAACCGTGCCTGGTACAGAGTATTCCACCCACAAAAATGAGGTAATAATAGGTAAGAAATCGGGATTTTTAAAATCAATACACTAACAATGATGCAAAGCTGTATTATTATTTTTTTGTATTGATCACTTCTTTGTTTGCTCAGAAAGCACCGAATTGGTGCTATACTGAGAAAGCTAAAAAGATCAAACTCAGCCTTCCTGTTTTTATCATTTTTTAATAACAATTGCAATTTATTTTCTGTTACATTGAAACCAGTCTGCTAGAATCCTCAGATGTGAGATCCAGAAAAAGCCTAGCCCCTAAGTAGCAATGATGAATTAAATTGAGATACTAATGACCATACCCTGTGTACTGATATTGGTTCTTTCATTCACAATATAGTATATTAACAGAAATCCAGCATTCTTGACATAAACTGATCATAACTTTTCAGGTTGTGTTGTCATAATAGGTATAGGTTATTGCCAGAGAAAGAGGAGAGAGGAGGGAAAGGGAGATGAGGAAGAAAGAAGACAGAAGATGAGAGGACAGAAGAAAAGTAGGAAGGGGTTTATAAGTGGCAGCAACTTTGAGGGTGGATACTGGAGATTGTGACACGGAAAGATAGCCTCAGTCACTGTGACAGCTATTGAGATAGTCAGTAACGAGGAGAGATCCATCAGGCCACGGCCCTGCGAAGGTAGAAGAGGTTACTGCTCACTAAAGACAGGGGCTAAAGAGCTCTCTCAAAGACTCAGCACACAAATACAGGATATACACACTCATTTCCAAACATTAGAGCATTAGAAGGAAAAGTAACATGACCCAAGATCCCAACCTAGATAGATATATCAAAACACGATTACAATTGTGTTGTGCAGATAAATCTAATGAGGGAAAGAACAACAGCAATCTACAGATATAAGATTGGAAACTATATTTCAAAGAGGAGAACAATAATTAAAATAGAAGAAAAAGCAAGAAAAATAAGAGTAAGAAAGAGAAGGAAGTAGAATGAGGAGGGGAAGAGAAAAATAGAGTTGGTGAGAGAAGGGAAAGGGGGGAAAGAAGAGGGAGGAAAGGGTGAAGAATTCTAAAATAATTTTAGTCTTCACAGCATTAAATATTCTAATTACCACGTATTTAGTGAATTCAATTAATTAGGTAGATCAATCAGCAATGGTGCTGGAGAACTGACGTTTACTGTTTAAACAGCAAGCACAAATACAAATTTACATTTTGGTTTCCTCAATAAATATGTCTCACGACTGATATCAGCTTCTGCAAGATGGTGTTAGAGTACCACATAGTGGTTTCGTTCAATAAGCTTTGACCATCTAATGCAGTTGTCACTTGAAGCTATAGTAGAAGTCTATATGCAAAAGAAGAGACATTCAGCTTTCAAACGAGGTAAACCATATTATTGATACTTAATGGTTTGAATGAAGATGTTAAAATATCTTTAAATAAACTGACTCCCAAGACTGATGTAGAGACTAAAAAGATAACTGAGGCACAAACCTATCTCAAGAAAGATCGTGACAATCTGAATGGGGTGCAGTTGACAAAGCAGCCAAGAGAAAAGGAGCCCCTGAAACACACACTGGCAGTGATTGCCAGGCACTTTAGTGGGGAGGTAGTCCCACATAAGACCAAAGGGAAGGTTTTATTGGAAAAGTACAGCTCCATTACATTTAAAATAATATCTTAGACTAATTCCATTAAACAAATCCCACTCTTGGAATTTCTCCATCCCTAAGCAACATTCTGGCAATTTACCTTCCATTCAGTTTTCCATCTGAGAAAAATTATAAGTCAAGATAATTTAAAGCATGCTTGATTTAATGTTTGTTCAGGTATTTATTTTTTTAGTTGAGCTCAATTACTGGAAACTCTGGTTTCCATTTATAACCAATATATGCATTGAGCCTTTTGAACTTCAACTAAAAGCACATAGTAGGTATCTTTCAGAAGGAGTTGGTTATGTTGACTAGCTTAACAGCAAAGAGTCAGAATCTCTGTAACTTTTTTCTAATACCCACGAGAGAGTAGATTTCAGGATAAAGTAGATTCTAATGACTAGTGCTCAGGATAGTTGTTTTTTTTTTTTTTCCTTTTTCTTGTTTCTGAAGTACTAAGTCTGTAGGAATCAGTCTTGTCTATGGAGCAATCCCACTAAATAGATATAAAAAAAAATGTTCCTTCCTTTTCTTCTCTCCTCCTTCTCTAAATGTTTATTGAAAGCCTTGTAAATATACCAGTTGATACAAAAAGAGCTGAAACTGCAGAGATTCAGAAGTTTGAGTCCTACATCTACTCAGTCTAGTTGAGTGGACAGACTTGAAAAGCAAACATAGCAACAAAGTGCGATAGTTGCTACGGCAAAGGGATATATGGGTTGTCAAATCTACTCTTCAGTAGGGAACACTAGGATTGAGAAAGGTTTAGAGTCAAGGTTTCAATTTGCAACCTTGGATTTGAAAAGATCCCTGTCAAGGAAGATCTAATTTTAGTACTAAACTTACAAACATATTTATTTTTTAAAGGTATTTATAACTTTTACTGTATGTTGGCATCCTGGAAAAATATGGTTCTCCATATAAAGTTTTTTTTTTTTTCTATGATGGCAATAGCAGATACAATCAAAAGCACAACTAATAAAATAAATTGAGCTACATTTATATTTCATGAGATTAGCCAGGTTTTCCAAAGTTTAAATTTATACTTATTTATATAAGACTAAGTACATATAAGAAAGTTTTTGAAGTAATTCAGTCCTTATGAAACCTAATTTTCTGTATTCCTGTAATGTCTATAAATTTAAAGATAGAGTGGTTGACTTTCCTCTCTCCAGGGAAGTGTACTCTCTGCTAGTGAATAAGGTATGCAAGAGGTGACAATAGACATTCTACTATAAAGTTGTACCAATTCTGGCTATAATGAGAAGTCTTACTCTTACATAAGACAATATTTTTAACAGCTTAGAAAGTTGGTTGGAAAGAATGACACAATTATAGATTTTAATCTATAATTTCAAAAACTTTTCTTAATGAACTTTAAAAGAAATTCAGTAGAGTAGCTGCTACCAGAAAGCAAATATAAAAGAAGCCCCTTGCTGACAGAGCAAGCTTTAATACTTCAGACATTATCTGTGGCCTAAAGGAAATTTAACAGGCAAATGTCACTGTACATCAAATGCCTTCCTTCCAGAGCTTGTTTGATTATATCTTAATTTAAAACATAAATTAATGTCCTTAAAGGTAATAAAGTTAACAGGTAAATCAGATGGGGAAAAAAAAAAGAACACACACACCCAGTTAATTCTATGCTGATTTTCATACTCAGGGAGATAATGCAAAAGATCAATGGGATTTAATGAGAAAAATGTTACATATACAAGGTATGCCTCATCTCCCTTTGTACATATTTGTTTTTAATTTTCATAGAGAAGGACTTGCATTTATATCTCTACTCAGAAGCAGACTCTGGTTAAAAATATCACCTTTATTAAATCTCAACTAGCCATCAAATAAACAAGTACATTTCAAAGTAGTATTCCCATCCTGCAGGGTTCCAGTTAAGGAAATAATAAAGTGAAATATGAAAAAAAAAGATTGTTCTTTGAAAGGAAGGGATCTAATTAAAAGGAGGACCTAACAACTCCATGGATTAATTGGGAACCAACTGAGATAATTGGACCTATGGGAGTATGATTACACCCATCATAAACTGCTTTTTTCACAAGTATAGGGTAAGTGCTTGATGCTTTAATTGAGTGCAGCACTACAATAAAAATAGAGATGATATAGAAAAATTCATATTTGGGAATGCAGTCTCCTGAAGTTCTCTGGCATCATTAATAACCTTTTTCTTTCCCCCCACAGATACAATTCTTTAGGTTTCTTGGAGCCACTTTGATAACATTGTGGTTATAATCATATCAACCAAAATAAATTTAAGCTATTAAAAGGTGATCTACAGACCACATGTAGCTGCATTGCAATTAGAAATTCAACAAGATCATATCATTCTGCAATTGAAGTTAAAATGGGCTACTTTTGTTGAAGATGGTATCTTTAAAAGTTTATTGCAATAAACACTGCCTTTCAATTAGACGATCTTCCAGGAAACAAAACTACAGAATTGTGGAGCCTCAGGGAATCTTATCTGGTCAAACTCCCTATTTTTACATTTGAAGGGTCTGTCTGAAAACAATGGTTGAAAATTCTAGAACAGAACTAGGTCTTTATTGGGAGTCGGAGGTGTGGGGGCTCATTTGGCAGATGTAGAGTATTTCCTTTTGAAAACACGTGACTGAGAAACCAAAAGTCATTTGCATACATCTAAACACCTTGTGATCTTATAATATTTTAAAAACAAGTCTCTATTTAAGGGAAATGTGGAGGTGGTAAAATAAGAATCACTCCATTTGCACTGGGAAATGGGATGGCTTGTACTTTGAATAGTGAAAAGTTATTCCAGTTCATTAGGTAAAAAGGCAGAAACGATATTACTACAGACAGAAAAGTATGACTCATATCCTGTAAGTAAGCAAATAGGTTGGCACATAGAATAGGCTGCCCTTGCAGGCACTGTGTTCCTCCAACAAAGACCACAGATTCTGCCAGGGAGCTTCTCCTACTGTTACAACGTTGTCTCTCCACTTCCTGGCAAAGTCTTCCTTTGTTGGCCCTTCAAGCATAAATCCAATCCACACTTGGCTCCCTTTCTATTTTAAACAGTAAAGACAAAGACATGTTTTAAAAAAATACAAATATGAGCATTGAGACATCCTGAAATCATCACCTGAGCTACAGAACACAGCAGGCCTTGGCTGCTGCCTTATCATCCCAGTTTTACCTAAATTACCTCCTTACTTAGTCTTCCAGACTGAACCTAAATGTCACATGCTATCTATGTTCATACCCCTTTGTGTTCCTGTACTTCTTCATAGCAATCATTTGAATTTTAATGATTTGTTTAATTAGCTTTTGATTTACAGAACATGGAATATTTTGTTTCTTTTCTCCTTTATATCTCTCCCTCCCTCCCTCCTTCTCTCTCTCCCTCCCTCTATTCCTCCCTCCTTCTCTTCCTTCCTTCCTTCTTTCTCGACTTCCTTTCCCCTTCATTCTCTCCTCCCTCGCTTCCGCCCTCCCTCCCTCCCTTCTTATCTTTATCATTCAGTCTTTCTTTTAGTTTGTTCTCTTCACAAATATTTACAGTGTTCACCAAGATCCCTGTCCTCCTGGGCATTACATTGACAGGAAAGGCATACATTAAACCATAATTGCAATACAAATCATGACAAGCACGAGGTGGACAAGATTCAAGGTCATATACCACCTTCACTGCATTAACATCAGAACCAACAATAAAAATTGGCAGATAATGGACCTGCCATAAGGTAAGGAGGCAGTGTAGAGTTTCATAAAGAACATGGTTTGTACTGTCAGTATTAATTGAATTCAAATTTTGCTACCTATGGACACTAGGCAAATTGATTTGTTATTAATTCTGTTTACTAATTATAAATAGCACTTACAAAAATCTTCCCTTTGGAATTAAATGAGAATAAAGTTACATAAATCGTTGAGAAGAGAAACTGATAAACACATAGAGCTAGTGTTATGGTAGATTTTCAGAAAGGCAAGGATATCTTGGACTATCTATATCAATTTGTAAGAAAAGGAAGAACAACAAAATCAATAATAGTTTATAGCTTTTTCTATTTTAGGAGATCACAATTTAAATTAACCATAATTAAAACCTCACAAAAATATGGAATAATTAATTTTAAGCACTGAGCATAAGATAGCCAACATTCTGGCATAAGGAATTAAAACAATATATTGTATCAGCTTTAGAAATATAGCTTTCTGTACAAGAAGCCACCTGACAAATGCAATAAAGCAGCTTTATTAATATAGTATGCTTCATGCCTAAATCTGATCAGATTTGCTCAAGTAGTCATCCTGTGTGCCTCAAGACACCTGCAGTAGGTAAAGAAGTCATGTTTCCATGCCATTTGAAAACTCCCATCATCTCTGGCCTCTGCTGCCTGTTAATTTTGCAATCCAGAGTTAAGCCATACCTCTTTGTTAGTGGCAGGCTTTGCTTACATGCAAATTTCTAATTTCTAGCTTATTGTTGCCTCATTTATAAAATTATTTTGGGAAGTTTTTATACTTGGTAAACTCTAAGCAAATTAAAGCTGTCTATTATTCTTTTATACTATAGAGTCTATTACTGAAATTTGTCCTTGAATTGTTCCTGAGAAAATTACATCAATTAGAAATATTACCTTTTAATTTTTCCATATTTTGTACCATGTAAACTTTTATAAACAAATAACTTATAACATGGTTTTTAATCTTTATTTATATAATGATTAGAGGCCCAATGCACGAAATTTGTGCAAGGGGCCCTACGCTCACAGCACTGGCTGCCTCGTTATTCGCAGCACTGGCTGCCTCGGCCCTTGCAGCCCCAGCTGCTTCCCAGCCCCACCTGCCTGGTGGCCATGCGCCCCCGCCTTCTTCCAGTCTAATTAGCATATTCGCTATTTATTATACAGAATATTTCTAAATGTCACAAAGAATGGGGTTAACATAGGTATAATAGAAAATTTTAATAAAATAAAGAATAAAAAATAAAACCATGAGAATATTAAAGTTAATAAGTTAGAATACTATATTTTTATCATTCTAAAATATCAAATTATATCCCATTTTTGCACCTTGAAAAGCACAGTAATGTCATAGGACTACCAATATTTATATCTGTGTATTAGTCATTATCCTTCCTCCACTACCTATGCACAGATTCACATTGTTTGTTGAAAAGTGAGCCAGGAAAATTGTCTCAAAAAAATAGTTTCAGTCATTTAAATTTAGTTGATTAGAACAGGGTGCCAGCAACCACCTTAAGTTTGGCTTGACTTTGACATGAGCTGAATAAATTAAACAAAATGTGCAAGTTGTAGAATTTCACTTCTTATGGTAATATGAAATGTCCATTCCACCACATGGAGCTGGTTTGTCGTTCCTGCATGACTGTTCCCATCACATCAAATACAAAAAAAAAAAGAAAGTGGCACGTTTAGCCAGTGCCCTCCAACAGGACTTTCTTCGGTGATGGAAAGATTCTGTGGTCTCCTCTAGACACATGTGACTATGGAGCACCCAAAACGTGTGCCCTGTGACCAATAATTTTTTTTTTTGCTTTCAATTTTAATTACTTTAAATATAAATGGCCGCATATAGTGAGTGCCAATCAAAATCAATGGCAGAAACTGATCTGAATAATTGCCCCTGCACCTATTCCTGCAATTTCTTAAATGAAAATTTTCCTCAAGAAACAAGACAAATATGTCCAAATATATTCATAATAATCTGCTTCAAATTGCAGACTATGACTCTTCCTGAGTCTCTTTAGTTATATTCATAAGGGACTGAAGATCACAGAAGACTGACTTGCTATTATGAGAACCAAAGTCTGACTCACCCACCTATACCTGGGGGATAAAAAGCCTCCTTGCTAACCGAACATGCTTGCACTGTCCCTGCGTGAATCACCATCTGCTTCTGCGATGAGAGGGAGGAGGCAGCTCCAAAACGGATGGTTTATCAAGGTGAGAAAAAACAGGGGGGAGATGATGGAGTCACTTCTTTTTCCTGCTCATCCACTAGATTTTTACTCTGAGGGGACCTCATCAGCAAATTTTAAAAGATATGTTTACATATTTCCAAAGCATATAAAGAGGACAGATTGAGGATGTCTTGCCAAACATAATAACCTAGGTTTATATTTTAGTCCAAATTGTTCTATAAAAGCAGCTTATGTATTTATTGTGCTTCAGCAGGGTACCAACACTTGGGCATTGTTCAGCCCTAGAGTTTTCATATTGATCCCATGAGGTGATTCAGAATACCCTGAGTGACGTATTGTTTTTATCACCTAAGCATTAAAGTGGCCTATGATCAAGTAAAATCAGTGCTCAGTGGGCAATAATTCTATTGTGTATAATTACAATTACCCACACCCTTCTAACTTTTAGCCAATGTTCATATTCACTCACCTTCAATCAGACAGCTTTGTTTTATGTACTCAACTTTGGGTCGTCGGTACCCTGGGAAAAATTTCCATTTACCATCAACTAGCTTGTTACTTTCCTCACTTGATTGAATTTGGATATTATTTTCTAAGTATATGAGGTTGGCATCCTTTATAATGATCAGATTCTATCTGCATGATGAAGATATTACTTTTTTTATGCTGATTACTGCTAATGCTTTACAAAAGGTAACTTCATTTACCTGAGCAGTTTTGATTTATGGATTATGAACTAACTCAGTGTTGCTTTAAAAAATGACAAAAAATTTGTTTGCTTTGTGAAAGGAATGACTATTGAAGAATAAGCAATTGACTAAAGAGATTTATCAGTGTCTCAGAAAGCAGGGTATGGCTGTGGTAAAATTAAATCACTTTACATTTTCAATATGCTTCATGATGCTTTCAGGTTTGGGTAGAGTGTGTATAATTATTTCCTAAAATTGGACTCTTGAGGGCAAAATAAGACTGTTTTAATAATTAAACTGGGACAATAGGCATGCATGGGAACTGCCCCAGACAAAGCAGAACCCAGTGACCCTAGATTTAAGAATTTAAGAATGCTTAGATAGGCTCTGGTCCGGTACTCATTTGGTTAGGGTGTTGTAATAATATGCCAAAGTTGTGGCTTCGGTCACTGGTCAGGGCACATACAGGAATAAACCAATGAATGCATAAATAAGTGGAACAACAAATCCATGTGTCTCTCTCTCTTGCTCTCTCCCTTCCTCTCTCTTTCTAAAATTAATAAATAAATAAACACTTTTAAAAGAATAATATGTTCTTATATATTTCAGAGAGAGGAAGAGAAAGAAAGGGAGGGAGAGATAGAAACATCAATGATGAGACAGGATCATGGATCAGCTGCCTCCTACAGGCCCACCACTGGGGACCGAGTTGGTAAGCTGGACATATGCTCTGACTGGGAATCAAACCATCACCTCCTGGTTCATGACTCAATACTCAACTATTGAGCACACTGGCTGGGCAATAAATAAAAAATTAAAAAAAAGAACGCTTAGCTATATTGGAGCAACCCCTTATTAGGGAACTAATCCTTGGAAATGTAATAACCCAAAACTTTCCTGAAGTGAGAACTGAACTGTCCTTGCTTCAAGGGGGGTTCATTAGTCTACCATGTTGGAGACTCCATAATCCTCCAATGTTTATCTCAAGTCTTCTGGTACATGACCATTGCTCAGGATCTTACTGTTTACCTTATTCTCTGAAATATTTTACAAAAGTATATTTAAAAATCCTCTCCATTCTTCAAGCTCCTTCTTAAATATTCTGTTATAGACTCAATGTTTGTTTCCTCCCAAAACTCATAGTTTGAAACCTAAGCTGGTATTTGGAGGTGGGATCTTTGGGAGGTGAGTCATGAAGACAGAACCCCTATGAGACTCCAGAGAGCGCCTACAAGTCTGCTGTCTATTAAGGAGATGGGCTCTTAGCAGACACTGAATCTCACCAGACATTGGATCTGCTGATGTCTTGATCTTGGACTTCGAACCCTCTAGAATTGTAAGAAATAAATGCTTGTGGTTTATAAGCCACCAACTGTATCCCAGTGTATGGAAGTTTTGCTATAGCAGCCCATGCAGACAATGGCATATTCTTTTTTCCATGATTATCATCTCCAGTAACATATGTGAAAATATTTCTTTTGGCTTCCAGGTTTAGACTGTATATTTTACCTCTCATTTTAATTAAAGTATGTCCCTTCATGTTGCTGGTAATTGTTAACATATCATTCCTCCACAATTGCAGGGGTGATGCTTTTTTCTATGTTTGACTCACCATGGTGCTTGTCTCATTGTGCTTCTAAGGTGTCTACTGAGCTGACTAAAGAGATTACTGCAGAGGTACTTGAGGAAGTTTGTAATTACATGGGAATTATTACTAACTACAGGTATATTACTAACTCCAGTTATTGTCTACTAGTACTATGTGCCAATGGCTATGATGAATGTTCTGAAATCATACTTTGCATGAGTCTAAACTACACCTACTTAAGATGCCAATGAAGCTGAGATTCAAATAAATTATTTGTGTCTTAGGTCTACACAATATAATGTAAATCAAGAGGGAAAAGGTGATTGTTGTTTTGTTCAGTGCTTTATCCCCAGTACCTAGAACAGTACCTACCACATAGTAGATGATTAATAAATTTTTTTGAGTGGATGCAGGTAAAAAGACTAATAAAAACAAAGGCATAAAGCTATAATTGTGAAATTTTAGGTCATGCTAAAAATGGCAGACTAGAAATTTCAAAAGAATTTGTTATTCTAACTTCCCCACAAGTAGCATTGTATGAAGCCAATGTTAAGTAATGTAAAACTGGGTAGAGCTTGTTGTAGATCAGTGATGGCGAACCTTTTGAGCTCGCGTGTCAGCATTTTGAAAAACCCTAACTTAACTCTGGTGCCGTGTCACATATAGAAATTTTTTGATATTTGCAACCATAGTAAAACAAAGATTTATATTTTTGATATTTATTTTATATATTTAAATGCCATTTAACAAAGAAAAATCAACCAAAAAAATGAGTTCGTGTGTCAGCTCTGACACGCATGTCATAGGTTTGCCATCACTGTTGTAGATAGATATGTCTTAAATTTTAAAGGAATCATAGAAAGAAAACTCCTATTTCTAATTGGGTCAAGTGATCACACTGATTTTATTTAGATATTATTTTATTTAAATTGGATCCTATATAATAAAAGGGTAATATGCAAATTGACTGAACAGCAGAAGAACTGGCCACTATGATATGCACTGACCACCAGGGGGCAGATGCTCAACACAGGAGCTGCCCCCTGGTGGTCAGTGCACTCCCATAAGGGGAGCACTGCTCAGCCTAAGTTGGGCTGATAGCTGGCAAGTGCAGTGGCAGTGGCGGGAGTCTCTCCTGTCTCCACTGAAGCACTAAGGATGTCAACCCATGGGGAGCAGGCCTAAGCTGTCAGTCAGACATCCCCTGAGGGCTCCTGGACTACTGAAAGGGCTCAGGCCAGGCTGAAGGACCTCTAACCCCAGTGCATGAATGTCATGCACCATGCCTCTACTTTTAATTATAATTAACTGAGAATGACTTTTGTTTTATTATCTCTGTGCATGTCAAATCACTCCACATTCTGCCCTTATGGGCGACAACTGCACTAGGATTCACCTCTTTCAGGGCAAAGTCAAAACGTGGATTTAATCCAACTTTTAATCAGCTGTACAGATGGGTTTATTTCACAAATACACTATACTGCACAGATGGAAGTTCCCGAATGCCTGACAAGGTGTTAAAACTGCTACTGATATTACAAAGGAATTAAAAATCAGCATAGGAAAGTATAATTAGTAGGGGCTTGGTCTCTGAAGAGTGTATTAGCTTAGCACTTATATTTTGTCCTTGGCAGAAAAAGAAAACATATTTGTAACAAATAATTTGAAGTACATGTTAGGCTTACATGATCTCAGGTTTTACATGAAATATTTTTGCCCATGTAAGGACTTGGTAGCTCAAGTAAACTAAATTGGTAGAATATATAAATGTAAATATTTTAAAAGTGTTTCAAGGGGTTGAATTTTTTAAATGACATCCTATCTGAAATACAATTGCAAAAATAATACATAAATCATGAAAGTGGTACATAAAATATGAACATATTTCAGTTAAATATTAAGCCATTTCAATAAAATAAATCACATAATAATCAGCTTAGGATGAAATGGCTTCAACAATCAACAGCCTCTAGGCACTACCTGAAAATTTGCTGTAAACACCTGTGGTTCTTTATTATGAGCTTATTTTCTCCATGGAAAAGAATTAGTAATGAGAGGTTTCTCTGCTTTTGTTCAAGTAAATCCCAATATATTTAACTTCCTGGATTCAGAATTTACTACTTTAATTTCTTTCCTATTTCCTTAACAAAACTATCTTGTATCACATTATGTATTACATTTTTAACATTACACCTTACCACCTTACCCTTTTCCTTTCCACCTCTATTTTCTCCCTTCCAACAACTGCAAATATTAAGAGTTTGTATTAATTCTATTTGTGAAATGGAAAATTCCTAAATCCTACAAATTAATAATAGAAAGATTTTTAATGGCATAGGCACAATTAATATAAATTTTTTCCTAGCCTAATGAAAGAACTGAAAAAGCAAGGAGAGTTGAGGGAGATGGTGTCAACTGGCTGATTTATTTATTGGGAGGGGGGTGTGATAATGATAGCAATCATGGTAATCTCTAGATTACCAATATGGTAGACCAGTTGCCATAAGTGGCTGTTGAGTACTTGGAATGTGATTAGTGCCAACTGAGATGTGCTCAAATGTAAAATATACATTATATTTAAAAAAGAAGTCTAGTATATCTCATTAATATTTGTGTTTATTTTTCATGTTAAAGTGATAATGTTTTAAACATATGAGATTAATGAAATACATTGTTAAAACTAATTATATAGTAAATAGATTAACATTTATTTTCCTCCATTTCCTTTTACTTTTTTTAAGAGAGCTACTGGAAAGTTTAAAATTACATTTGTGGCTTGCACTTATGGTTCACATTATATTTCTATTACACAACACTAGTCTAGGATTTATTTAGAGAGAATGTCTAAAATAGGAGAGTGTGTCCTGCTAGAGGTAATTACACATAACTTCAGACAGATAAATAAGCTTTCTTTTCTGTCAAATGGTAATGGATATTATTAATATTTCTAAATTAATGACCCACTATACAGCTATGGCTCATTTAACGTAAATTAATCTAAACAATTTCACATTTATGTGTTTAAGTTTCCCTCTTCCCATTGCAAACTTTTTCTAAAGCAGCAGGGCTGGTCCAGGACCAGAATCAAAGCAGCTCCATAGGCCATTTAATTCTCTGAAGGGATGCACATGTGTTTTATCCACTCCATGGATTTCTCCTTCTCTCTGCATGCAGCCTCCGGCTTTCTCCTCTCGCCCATGTTTTCATGACTCCCAGTACTGTTTTATTCCTTGTCCCTCTAAGCTTTCGCGAGTTTATGACCCTACAGGGCTGTCCTCCAGCCTCTCTCTGCATGTATATATTTCTGCTTTGTTCTCAGTGTTCTCTGTCAATTCCCTTTTTATTTTATAATTCACTTTCCCTAGAGAACCTGATTGCCCTTGTTTATCTTGCCATGCTCTGCCAAAGCTCAGAGGTGACTGACTAGCCTCTATACACCGCAAGGACAAGGCCGCCTGGCAAAAAATCAGACACGTAGATCATACCTTAACCCAGGCTCTGAGCAGAATAGTTCCCCTCAAAAGTGACATGCTAAGGCAGGTATATCATAAAGAATTTCATGCACAATAGAAGAAGTGAAATAAACATAATTGAAACTAATGACTAGTGCCTCCTGCGAAAATCAGGGTCTTTGATGTTTGCCAAGAACATGCATAGAATTTAATGGATATTATTTAACTCATCCAAGTAAGTTTAAGAAGAAGAAAAAAGCAAACAACCAAAAACTCCAAATACATTATTGAATGAAGAAACAAAATGAAGGAGATGATCATACTAATATAATTATTAACAATGGTAGTATTTTATTTGACATATATAATTTCCCCTAAAAGTTATCATCCTTTTACCCCTATATATTTTTGACTTCAGGTAAAACACAACAGTATTGAAATATCTTGAGTATGATCAAACTGTATGAGATATTGCATATTTATTTCTTTTAAATTTAATTATTTTTGAAATTATTATTGAAGTGACAATTGTTAATAAAATTATACAAGTCTCAAGTATATAACTCTATAATAAATCATCTGTATATTGCATCATGCATTCACCACTCAAAGTCAAGTCTCCTTCTGTCACCATTCATTTGTACCTAATTTACCCTCTTCTACCTCTCCCCCCCCTTCCCCTTTGGTAATCATCATACTATTGTCTTTCTGTTTTTATTTTCTTTACTTAATTCCTTCATCTTTTTTATCCAGCTGTCAGTCTGTTATCAGTATCAAAAAGACTGTTTCTATTTTGTTATTAATTTATTTTGTTCATTAGATTCCACATATGAATGAAATCATAGGGTACCCTTCTTCCTCTGAGTGGCTTAGTTCGCTTAGTATAATGTTTTCCAGATCCATCCATGCTGTTGCAAAAGATAAGATTTCTTTTTTTTTTTAACTGCTGAGTAGCATTCCAGCGTGTAAATGTGCCACAGGTTTTTTACCCACTTATCTACTGATAGGCACTTGTGCTGCTTCCAAATCTTGGCTATTGAAAATAATGCTGCAATGAAAATAGGGGTGCATATATTCTTTTGAATTAACATTGGGTGTGTTTGGATATTCCCAGGAGTGGCATTGTTGGATCATAAACCAATTACATTTTTTTTTTTGAGGAAACTCCATACTGTTTTCCACAGTGGCTACACCAATCTGTAGTCCCACCAACAGTGCACAAGGGTTGACTTTTCTCCACATCCTCACCAACACTTGCTATTTGTTGATTTATTGATGATAGCCATTCTGACAGGTGTGAGGTGATACCTCATTGTGGTTTTACTTTGCATCTCTGTGATGATTAGTGATGTTGAGAATCTTTTCACAGGCCTACGAATTTAATTTTAATGATTGCTGTATCATTGAACATTAATTTTATCTATGAGCTGAAATAACAGGTTGAGGCAAAAATAGTTTTACAGTTGTTCATATGAAAAATAATTCAAGAATAAATAATAATAAAAGATTAAACTCCATGTTTTGTATACTCACAACTGTAAACCTTTCGGTCCACTCTGTATAACAGAACAAATCTCCAATTTCAAAATTCTTACAATGGGATTATATAATTGAGAAAAAATTCAAAGAAAGTTCAGATTAGGTACCTAAATTTGGGCCAATGGGATGTCTTCTGTACAGGGATTAATCATCCCTTTTGCTTCCTTTGAGTTTCTGGGTACCTGGAATGAAGAAAAGCAATCTAGCATTCTAACAACTTTCTGTGTATGACCTGCAGTGAGCTTGAGAGCAAAATCCATATGCTAAGATGTTGTAGCGTCTCTGAGCACTTCAAGAAGCAATCTAAAAACTCTGGACTACCCATTACTAGGCCTAATGTATGTCCAGGTAAGTAAACTTTGATATATTTTAAGCGGCTCTTATTTTGCCATTTTCTATTATATACACTTGAATTTAATTCATACTGATAGAGTATTACTCATGTTGAAGTCATGTTCCTACTTTATCTCATACAGGCATTTCTCCTAAGATTTGTAAATGTAAAACTCCTCCATAGATATCTCTGCGTAAATACTGTATTAAAAAAACAAAACAGCAATAACTTTCCATTCAGGGGAGCAGGTGCTTTATAATACAAAACATTTACACAACAGATAACATCTATATATATATATAAAAGCCTAAGCAATCTTCACAATTGAACGGATGACCGAACAGGCTGCGTGAGGTGACCAAGCCGGCAGGAGGGGTTAGTGAGGGATAACCAAACTACTGAGAACCAGGGTGCAAAGATGGCAGAGCCCACAGCCAATAAGGAGGGAATATGCTAATTGACCATAATGCCCTCAAAGATGGTGGCACCCACAGCCAATGAGGAGGGAATATGCTAATTGATCACCACACCCTCAAAAATAGTGGCACCCACAACCACAAGATGGCCAGCAGGGGAGGGCAGTTGTGGGCGACCAGGCCAGCAGGGGAAGGCAGTTGGGGGAAACCAGGCCAGCAGGGGAGGGCAGTTGGGAGCAACCGGGCTGGCAGGGGAACAGTTATTCATAGATCAGGATGGCAGAGGAGTGGTTAGGGGGTGATCAGGCTGGCAGGCAGAAGTGGTTATGGGCAATCAGGTAGGCAGGCAGGTAAGCGGTTGGGAGCCAGCAATTCTGGGTTGTGAGAGGGATGTCCGACTGCCTGTTTAGTAAATGTGCAGTCAGACAGCCATCGAGGGTTCCCAGATTGGAGAGGGTGCAGGCTGGACTGAGGGACAACCCCTGCCCAGTGCACAAATTTCATGCACCAGGCCTCTAGTATTTATATAAAAGGTCAATTAAAGCATATTTCTGGTACTAATGCATATCATTTCCAAGAAAAAAAGTCATACTTATTATCATGACTAGTCTTTTATAAATATATGTAACCTCTAAGTAATATAAATATATTTTAATAATTTTTAAAACTTATCAAAGGGGTCTGCTGCATATTATCCTTTCCTTTTCTTTAATCATTGAAATGTCTCTTTAGTATTTCCACTATTATAAAATATATGCCTAAAACACTGTTTGTTGTAAATTTTCTCTTAAGAGAAAATGACACTTTCTTTATTTTTACACCTGCTTTCTTCAGTTACCATGTAAGCAGCTTTATTAGCCATGACATTACATATTCTCCAACAGTAGGTATATCAGTCCCTCTCAAGTTAAGTCATGTTTTATATATCCATTTAACTATAATTGGATATCACAGGTTTGTCTAATGTTCTACTGTAATACACCATGATAACAAATAAATAACTCTATATCTGTATCATAAATTATGCCTTTGGAAAACTGGTGAGTAGATTTTTGAGTAAGACAACATTAGTATTTTTAATGCTAGTGATAAACTTTTCAAAATTATCTCTTGGAAGAGTATATTACTTTAGTCTCTTTCACTGAAACTTTGCCCAAAGAGATCACTTAATTATTTTTATATTTTCCTAAGAATAATTCTGATTTAACTTGTATTTATTTGATTAATAAATTTGTTGTTTATTTTTAATATGGAGAGGCAGAGTTTTCCTAGAAACACTTACCTCAGAGAGCATATATCTGGCAACACAAGAATGGTATCATTGCTTTTAACCTGCTTCAGAAAATTTCATTCTATTGAAAAGTGTCTGGATAGACATCAGCCACATTATGGTGAGATTTCTGCATATCTTTCATTCTGATCTACTTCCTGTTGTTCTAAAATCTAAATGAAAGCTGCTGGCAAAATGTGACTATTAATTCCTATTTCACCATTTTCCTCAACTGAGGAGCATCATTGAACAGGCCATGTCTGAAACATCCTGCATCATGACTCTCTCAACTGATTACTGTTGAGGTTTTGTAGTTTCTACTAAAGGAAAACACAAATCTAACTACTTAAGACTGTCATTTACCTAGCTCATAGTGACACAGCAGAGATAGCAATGATCAATGTTACAATTTAGAAATAACAACATAAAGAAAACACTGTTATAATTAAACTAAGGAACAATTTTCACCATAGAACATCACACAAGTATTAAATTATTACTTCATGGTAACCTATCACATTTAATTTCTTAGCTTTTTATGAAACAAAGTTTTAATGTCTACCTTCATATTGTCCTGAGAGGCTAATCAATGTTTTCCTTGTCACACTGCTAATTAACCCAGTGGTAAGTTGGTTGAGTGGCCAATATTAATTTCTCCCTCTCTTACTTAGAGAACCCTGGTTTTGAGGTGTCTACCTCTGCTACCTTCCGCCATATGCATCAAGGACAGCTGGGCACAATGTCCAGCTCCAGAAGAAAATCCCCATGAGAAACCGCCTTGTGGTATTCCTCTGGAGACTGCTCCTGATCAAGCATCAGAGCCATTATATTAGCTGGTCCAACAGGCTCAGAGGAGAAGACCCATGCTCCATGTCGGAGAAGAGGATGGCTTTTGTGGAATCCCACACATGAAAAATAATGTCCAAATTGACATTTGTATTCATCTTATAACCATGAGGAGAACTAGAATGACACTAATGCTCAATGACAGAATTTAGAAGTTCTAGATTGCTCAGTGAGATTATTGAATCATGGATCTAAATAAATTGATAATTAAGTAAAGTGCATTTTTTAAAGCATGTTTGAGTCATGACTTCTTTTACTTGCAGCTTAAACCATCCAATTTGTTTCTTTAGCCTATCAGAGGCAACAACTATCCTCTTTCAACTGCCTTAACCTTCCAGAAGGTAGGACTAGCTTCATTTTGGGGAAATCTTATTTGGGTAAAATATAATTTAAATGCAGCAAATAGCTTAATGGCTTAAATTGGCAACACTGAGTATAAAGACAGAGTAAACAAACAGTAAAGTTGTTTATATCTGAGAACATTTTCCATTGATTAAATGTTAAGAAAATACTAAGATGGAATTTGCTGTTTATATTTTAATTATTATTGAATAATTCTTTTAAACTGAAATCCAGTGCTTTTCAAACCTAGCTAGTCTTCAGAATCACCTGGGGATACCCACCTCCACCCTGACAACCAGTCAGGGGCCCAGCGGTAGAACTCCTGACTGTCAGGGGGAATGAATGCCTTCTATACAACCAATACACCATAATAAAGTCTTTGATAATAAGGTAGGTTAAGAAAATTTAACCTGCCTTTTTTTTTCTGTAAAGATGTATTCCTCAAAATATATAGATACAGAACTTGGATACATATAATATCATTTTTTTTTTATTTTGGCTCATGTTTAAAACAGTTCAGTATCATAAACACAAGACACGCAGACTTGGGTTTAAATCTCTGTTCACCATATTACTACTTGGCAATTTTAGATACTTTTTTTTACCCCTGTACTTATATGATTATCACCTTCCTCATCTGCAATATGGTAATGATAATATACTTGCCATAAAGATGTGACTGTTAAGCTGAGGCATTTAATAATGCCTGGTACATTCAACCTCTCCCTATTGTTCTAATATTAAGTCCTGGAGTTGCTTGCCAGCTCACTGACTTCCACTCTTAATTTCAGGTTGAAATTTCAGTATGTCATCTCCCAGGATGCAAAAAAAAACAGTAATTTTTTATCTTCCTGGAATTCAAGTCAGTATCTTAAAGGCTCAAGGGAAAAATCAAAACAAAATAAAGCAAAATATCCCAGCAAACTAAACTCATGCTACTACTGTCTTTACAGCAGCCTTGCTGTATGAAATAAATGGTTAATCCCTGCCATTTTCCTCTGTAGATTTGTTTCTTAGAGATAAGACTTCCATTTTGACTAGCACATCCAGAATTCTAACTCTCTACAAATCTGCTGGACTTTAAAAATCTTTCTGCCCTTTTTTTGTTTCCTGGCCTTCACCAGGAAAATTCAGCGAATTCCAAACACCCAGGCAACAATTACCACAAGCATCTCCCATGTATGGGTGCTCTCCATGTGTCATGATCTAAACAAAGACATTTAGATCTGTGCCATCTAATCCTCACAAAGTCCCTGTGGATTATGGGTAATTCAGACCCTGAGGAACTTGCTCAAGTTCAGCTGGGTGACATCTGGCAAAGCCGAGATGTGTGTAAATGTCTATTTGACTCCACAGCCCAGACTTTCTATCTCAAGGCAATCTCCAAGGTGGCTTACAGTTCCCATTAGCAAAGACATTTAACATTGCAAGAATTTTTATTTCAACCAGTGCATGCTGTTCAAGGGCATATTGAAGTGATTATTTCCTTTGCAATAGGGAAAACAAATTTTCACCCCTGGCTTATCAGAATAGTCCCTGCACAGTAAGGAACTAATCTATCCACAATGATTTTTTTTTTTTTTTTACATATAGAAAGTCTTTTGCTTAGAACCTAGCCTCAACTTGCTGAGCAACTAAAGCTTCATCCAGACCCCAAAATGGATTACATATGTTTCTCTAGCTCTATATTTTCCATTAGTAAAGCAAAAATTAAGATTAAGATTGCAACTTCCTCCCAGCACTCTATATTCCTCTTTTCTGCTTTACTGGTCTTACTAACAATTGCTATCTTCTAATATACCACACAATTTACTTGCTTCTTCTGTTCCTTATCTGGCCTATCTCACAAAAAGCAAGCTCCGTGAGGACAGAATTTTTGTCAGTGTTGTCTGCTGCTATTTCCTCCACATCTGGAGCAATATCATACAATAGATGTTTAACGAATATTTTCTAAATTAATGAGTAATCAAAAGTGTACAGTGAACAGATGTGCTTATTCCTCAGTAAAAAAAATTCTGTTCATTTTGAGTAATGCTTGAGTCTACAATACTGTTATCAACTACACTTATTTCCAGGCACCTATCTCATAGTAGAAGAACAGTAGATTTACTAAATAATGCTAAACTGTTTTTAAAGTGTCTCTACCGATTTTTGTTTCCAAAATGAAGAATTTCATTGAAGCCACATGCAGACCGCTTCTAATTGTCAATCTTAATTTATTTATTTTTTTCAAACTGATAGGTGTGAAATGTTATTTTATTGTGGTTTGACTGGCATTTCCCTAGTGCACATCATTTAAAATAGTCATGAACCTTTATTCTTTCTCTTTGGTAAAATTATTTTGCCAATTTTTACCCAATGAATTATTGGGTATTATTTATTGATTCATAAGAGTTCACTGTATACTTTTCACAGGAATCATTCATAAATTAAGTAATGGTTTGATTTTTCAAAAAATTTTGGTAGCCTCATAAAGTATTTATTGTAGTTGAATTTATTGGTCTTTTTCTGCATTATATATATATATATATATATATATATATATATATATATATATATATATATGGTTTTTTTTCTGTTTTAAAAGAGATTCCCATAACAGAGGTATACTCTTATGTTGACTTTTAAATGTTTACTAGTTTTGATTCACATATGTGGTTCTTCAATGCATCTGGGGTTGATTTATACATTTGGTGTGAGGCAGGGATCTATTCAATGTGTTTATTCAAATGAATAAGCAGCTGTCCCATCAAAATTTATTGAAATTTCTGTTCTTCACCCAATAATATGCAAATGCCACATGTCTAAAATATCAGATATTACTGTTTATTTTTCATGTGCCCAATTTCATATGTAATTTTTAACAATATATATGGTCAAAAACTTTAGGCATATTTAATATGTGAAACTTTATACAGGATTAAAGAAGAAATTGAAATCACTCAGAAACCTAATTACTTAAGCTGTTTTTAAAAGTGTATTTTATCTTAGCCAGTCAATGTAGGATCTCTGTGGGTGTTAAATTTCAATAAATAATCAATCAAACATAATGTAGGAAAGTTAATACTCAAATGTGAGGCAATTTCTAAACCGGCAATTTATTATTACTATGCAAATTCTCCAGTTCTAAGCTTGTAGCAAGGCAGATACTATTGTGTGAAGTTAGCTATCATCTTTCACCATGCACTGGATTTACTGCAAGAGTAGGTAGAGAGACTTTGCTTTCTATTGTAGCTCTGTTAATCTGCAATAACGTGAGAGCACACCTTCACACACAGATACATAGAAATATTAATACATTTTAAATAAGTACAGAAAAATCAAAGTTAGTGAGTCATAAAACACAGGATTTGTTTGACAATGATACTATATTTTGAATTTTTGATGAAATAGTCAATATAGTATGACTTGGGCAGTGATTTACAATACTAATTATCCATCTATATATATAAAAGCTCAAGAGACCAAACAACCAGTCACTATGATGCGTTCTGACCACCAGGGGGCAGATGCTCAACACAGGAGCTGCCCCCTGGTGTTCAGTGCACTCCCACACCAGGAGTGCCGCTCAGCTGACTGACCTGTCTCAGTGGCCCACCGGCCCTGGGCCGCCCGGTGACAGCCACTTTCTCCCTCAGTAGTCCTGCAGGTCCACTCTCTGGAGAGCGGGCCAGGCACCCATGGACCAGTGCTGGCTGCTGGCCTCCTAGAAGTCAGCTTAAGGCACCATGGCCGCTTGCCCTCCCTAGATGCTCCACAAGGAAGAAAATATATAAAAGCAGCCTCTAGGTGGCTCCCAACAACCAGCGTGAATGTCAGCGGGATGGCCTGGATCCCAGGCTGGCAAGGGCATCCCATCACCTGCCTGGAGGGCTGAATAGATCCCAGCCCTCACCCCCACGCCCCTCGGGATGGGTGCCAGACGCAGGGCTCACAGCTGGTGAGCAGTGAGTGCCACTGTGGCAGCATAAGCCTATCCTGATCAGGACTGACTGGCTGCAAGCCTGCGGCAGGTACTGCAGGGCTGGGATGAGCAGGAGTGACAGGCAGGAGTGGCAGGTGGTATTGAACTGCTGATTTTCCGCCCGATCCTGCAGGCCACGCTGAGGGACCCCACCCGTGCACGAATTCTTGCACCAGGCCTCTGGTATATATAAAAATTAAAAATAGAGCTCATTACTAAGCTACTCTGGTAAACACTTCAGTGAAATAATTTTAGTCTACTGGCAATGTTAATATGATCAACTCTACAGGAATGTAAAGATTTTGAGATTCACATGCACATGTATAATAATATTTTGTTGCAATAGTTTTTCTGAACATATATATACTTCACTGTCTTTACTCCTGTCCTATTATGTGGATTTCTTACAATATAAATAATATTATAGTGTATCAATTAACACCCAAATATATTGAATTATGCCCCCCCTAAAATCTTTGTTCCACTGACCCAATGTCAATAGATACTTATTCTAAGACTGTTAAAGTCCTAGGTTATGAATTTTATAATGGAAATCAATAATTTCCTATTTAGAATGCTTGCTTTGTTCCACCAGAGTGCTTTGCAAATTTCACTTCACAAAACTCTGAGGGTCTATTAAGGCATATTTATGTGGTTTTATGTAATGCAGTCACTGAAAAATATTTTTCTTGTTGGTCAATCTGTCATCATCTTCAGGATTTATTGCAGGGTCACATGAAGAATTCCTCAGTAGTAGGAGGCTGACTGTATTAATATCTACAACTGGATAAATTATTACAAGGGCATACTAATTAAAATTATGTGAACATAGCTTTTATAAAATTTATAAAATATTATATATATATTATACAAATTCTATGAAGTTAAGATAAAAAGGACATATACATGGTACTCATTATAAAATCCACATTTATTGTAATTTGTTGTATTACTATAGGTTACCTGTGAAAACTCCTGATCACTAAATTGACTCTATACATGTGTGTGCATTATATATATATATATATATATATATATATATATATACACACACATATATATATATTCATGCATTTATATGCATATGTATACCTACATGTGCATATATTGGTCATATATATGCGTTGTATATATTTATATGTTAAGTTACAGATAAAATAAACATGTTATATATAACATGCATATGCATATATAGACTTCATTTTGTAATAAAAATTTTTGTTCCTACATATATTTGTAGACTTTGCACTTAAGGATAGAATGACAAAGTAAATCAAACACTAAATTAGAATAATGTAAGTAGTTGCAAACACTATCTTGGTATCAAAAATGGTAAACAGAATTCCCAAAATAATTTGGAAATAATTTTAGCAGTGAATCAAAGGTGAATAATAATTTTATTTCATTAGATTCCCTTATGGTGGGATCCTTGTGACATAACACAAATATATAAACAAAAAAGATTAAAATAGGCTTTTGCAACCAATTTAACTCTATTGTACATGTAATATATAAAGAATAGACAATGTCAATAGATACTTATTCCAAGACTGTTAAAGACCTAGGTTATGAATTTTATAATGGAAATCAATAATTTCCTATTAGGAAGGAATGATACCTTATACTGTATTGTCATATGACAGCTCAAAATTTGTGATGAAATATATTATATTGACTATTTCATATATTATATTGAATCTGGGTCTGCATTTAGTGAATGAATGTCTACCACTTTCCAGAACTCATAATCTGTAGATTTATTGTTAATTAACCTTGATTGTATATGTCTTAAGTCTACTGTGCTATACATTTACCTATGATTTAAAAAAAATAATAATTTATTACCCAGCCAGCTTGGCTCAGTGGCTGAACATCAAACTATGAACTTTTGAAATATATTTTAATATAGCTTTAATATAGTTTACTATATTTTGTTCAATTTATAAACTATATTTTAATATGTTTCTATTGATTTCAGACAGGAAAGGAGGGGGAGAGAGAGATAGAAACATCAATGATGAGAGAGAACCATTGATTGGCTGCTTCCTGCACTCCCCTCATCTGGGATCAAACCCACCACCCTGACCTGGGAATCAATCTGAGACATCCTGGTTCATAGGTCAACCATTCAACCACTGAGCCATGCTGCCCGGGCAGATTTTTTTCATCAAATACTAGATTTATTTAAAGAGTATGTGGAGTAAAAAAAAAATGCATGGATTGAATTCAGTTTGCTATGGATAGTTGGAAAGATAAAATTTCTTTTACAAAGATGCAGTCTTGAGTAATAGAGCTAGAAAACAATTAGTAGTACTACAGATGAGTTGTAGACTTTACAGGTGAATAGAAGTGGGGCCAAAAATGTAATTAATTCTAAATACCACTGTAACATTGACTTTGGTTGGGCCACTAACTTATATTACCATGAACTGAAATATACTTAAGTAACCCTCATGATGTCTTTCAACTTTTAATTAAGTGTTAAAAATCATATTAAAAAGCTTATTTAATATGATTTTAATGTTTTTATTTATTCATCACTAGTGCCAAAAGACTTAATTGGAGTATTATGAAATGATTTATTGTTCCATCACATTTATATCTCTTTGTAGAAAAATATATGACTGTATCATTTAGAATCCAAGAAAAAGAAGGCATGAGGAGTTGGCTATTAGAACCTAATTTCTTTCAAAAAAATTGAGCTGAAAACTTTTAACATCTGTTGTACTTGATTAGTGAAGCTTTATTTTCATTGGCTTCCAAAAAATTGCTGCCACATTCAAGCAAGTAGATTAAATGTTATTAGCTTTAATACCTTTTAAAACAAGTTATCTGTTGAAGTGATAATGGAATTTAAAGTAAGTACATTCATTAAATTGGTTTTTACACAATTGTGGTTTCCCTGTTGGCCACATGAATCTCTAAACCTGACATTGCTAATTACAATTATAATAAATGGTAAATGTATACGTGATTAACTTCACACTATACTTAAAGCAGACATAAAGGTAATTGAAGAACTCTGCTGCCATGTTTAATTCTAGCAAAGAAAAACTTTGCTATTCTGTGCATCTTACAAATAAAAAAAAATAGAGATTTTTTTACATAAATGCTTGAATCTATTAAAATCTGAAATTTAGACTGTAATGATCACTTGTTCACCTACTATTAGATGAAGGGTAACAGACTCATAAGGCAGAAAGAAATGAAAGAAGGTAGGGAAGAAAGGGGGGGAGAGGGGAGGGAGGCTAAGGCGAAAGGGAGGGGAGAAGGGAGGGAGGAAGGGAAATAACATTGATAGGGAAGATCCAAGAGCAATCTTTCCATATTAATACACCCCAATTTAGATTTTCAGTTACTTAGGCTTGAAGAATTGGCTCCACTGTTACACATGGCTAGAGGCATAGTTTTAATACTTCTTTGTGTGTCAAGACACCTGTCTTTTTACTTCAGTGCCAGAAGGGTTTAACATCTTGTCACTGAAGCAACACAGCCTGCACATTTATAGGTGTCACTCACTCTACCATCTGTTCCTCAGGATAACAGCCACCATTATCACCCAGCCTCCACCTGAGGCTTTAACAATCTCTGTGGATTAAAGTTCAGATCTACAGGGAAGAATGGCTATCAGTAATGTTTCCATTCAACTTTGCTTGACCTTACCTCTCCTGCTGTCAATACCGCACTGCAGCCTGCTAACTTGCATTTTCATCCTGTGTTTATGTTGCGCTGTAAAGTTCTCGATTAAGCAATGAAACCATATAAAAGCCTTTGCACTCTTATTAGCATTTTTCTTCCTATTTTTCTGCTTCCAGTTCACTAAAACACTCAAGGCTACATCTACAGTATTTTTAATAAATAAATTTAAATGGAATGAAACCTAATTAAATTTCAGTTTTAGGGTCACTAGTCAAATAATTTGACAAATGGAATGAACTCACATGCATGCACACACACACACACAAACACATAAATAGATTGAAATAAGAAAGAAGGAGGGTATTGTGTTAAAAGCTAGTCAATACATGGTAATCAAGTTTCTTAAAAGATTATTTAATATGATATCAATTATAATGTAAAATAATATTATTTATAAATATGTATTATTATTTAACAAATACTTATTGCTCACACTTTCATGAAAGGTACCCCCTGATAAATGATGTATAGATACCTTCAATCAAATAATTCTAGTCAGTGACTGGAGGTTCTTTCTTAACTTTCTTTCTTTACTGGTCATATGAAGTTATTTTTATGGCTGTCATTATTTCTATATAAGGCATTCTTCCACATTCAAATGGCCAGGAAGAGGAAGTAGGCTCTGTTTACTCATTGCCAATCAAACTAATAAAAATGTTTTGCAAAGATGGTAAAACATGATAATGCTGTCAATTTAAAGCAGCTAATTACAAGGAGGAGTGTTTGTGCACATTGTGTTCTACAACGAAACTTTTACTGTGGCTATAAAACAGCATCCCTTTGTTACTACAAACGGTGAATTCTGCCGCATCCTCTTGCTTTGCCCACTGATTGGTTTGCGTGTCTGCTCATTGCGTTTGGAAGGTTTCTGGTATTCTCTCCTCTGGGAAGCAATAACTATTGCCCAGTAATGTTCTAGGATGCTGTCTGTATGCTTTCTTCTCCTTTTTATAGGCACTATTAGCAGGTTAGTCAGTGATTTAGTCAACAAAAGCAATAGCTTAGACTTTCAATGTGATCTTTCCATGACAAGTTAGCATGGTCCTTTGTGGGCATTTTCTACCAGTGATTCCTAGCCATTGGCCTATGAGGCACTTCTGGATTCCATCTGCAGTTGGCTAGCACTTATATGTCATGATGAATCTTGATTCATTTGAATATGTGTAGAGTAAGCTTAATCCTCAGCCAGCTCCACTTTGATATAGCACTGTGGCATATTTGTAATGTGCACAGAAGCTGGAATAAAATTATACTGCAGCCCCTGTTTCTAAAATATGTGACTCTACCATGGAAATCAAGTGAATGTAAAGTTTTCATTATTGAAGTGGAATTGCTTGGAACCATTAGTGTCCTTTCTTCACTAAGTGACCATCAGTACCCAAATCTCCTGCAGCTAGTGGCAGCTTCCACAAACAACTCTGCTCCTCTTATTTGGAAAGTTAAGTAAGCATGGCAATTTATTTATTTATTTACTAATCTTTTTATTGATTTCAGAGAGCAAGGGAGAGGGAGAGAGAGGGAGATAGAAACATCAATGATGAGAGAGTATCATTGATCAGCTGCCTCCTGTATGCCCCCCACTGGGGATTTTGCCCACAACCAGAGCATGTGCCCTTGAGTGGATTCGAACCTGGGACTGTCTAGTCCACAGTCCTACACTTTATCCACTGAGCCAAACCAGCTAGGGCAAGTATGACCATTTTACAGTTGGGGATGATACTGAGGACAAGCATACATAATTCAATGCTCCCCAAATGAACTGTACAACTGTACATAAATAATAAACTGAACACACACAAAGATTTTTAGTATTATTCAGAATATGATTTTGCTCTAGGGAATTAATTCACTCAACACATATTTATTGAGTTTCTATCACACTGTAAAACTGATGAATGAAATAGTTCTTGCCTTCAAGAAGCACACATTTTAGGAGAGACAGACATAATTGCACTATATTTGCATTATTGATATAAGTTGATGGAAGTACATTGATATTTCAAGAAGAGAATAATCAGAACAGAGAAGTAGGAAAATACTAGGCAAAATGATGAAGAGGAAGGGACAATTTGTTTGTGTGACAAAGGAAGATATTAAAGGTGGGAGGTGTGGATGAAAATTCTGTGGAAAGAATATAAGTGTGCAAAGACAAAGTAACGAAATAATATTGCTCATATGAGTGGTCTTAAGAAATTTTGTATAGCTAATCCATACATGGAAGTAGAGTCCAGGATGCAAACTAAGAAATATGATGCAGAGATAGTTCTACGTCATGTATAGTAATGAAGACCCTAGCCAATAGGTTACAAGACTCTGTTGATTGGGAGTTAACTTTTAAAATAAGTACTTCTTTAATTTTTCTAGGCCATTAGTGTTGTATTGATTTAAAGACTTATTCAACCTAAACACATTCAGATTTTTTAGAAAAGTGGGAGTAAAGACTAATTAAAAATGCAATATGATAATGATGTATATTTATTTAAAATTAATTTTACCCCATAATCCAAATGTACATAAGTTCCAAAATAAAATTTACCAGTTTGCACAGTGACGTTACTCTCTGAATTGTAAGTTAATCTTTGGCTGCTTCAAGTTTATTAGATAATATTACTGCACAATGTAAATTATTAATCTCATGGTAATGAACTTTCTAAGTAAACCACCTTTGTCAGTCTTAATTTTCAAGACAATTTGGTACAAATGGTAACTGAAGACATTACCAAGTCAGTATATATGTTATAGTGAATAAAATACATATGATAGCCAAAACCGGTTTGGCTCAGTGAATAGAGCGTCGGCCTGCGGACTGAAGGGTCCCAGGTTCGATTCCGGTCAAGGGCATGTACATGGGTTGCGGGCACATCCCCAGTAGGAGATGTGCAGGAGGCGGCTGATCGATGTTTCTCTCCCATCGATGTTTCTAACTCTATCTCTCTCCCTTCCTCTCTGTAAAAAATCAATAAAATATATTAAAAAATACATATGATAATTGAATTTATTCCTTTTGAGATGTATTTATTTGTATATAATACAATTCTCCACATAAATATAATTACATTTAAAGAGTATTTACATTAAAATAAACATGAAAACTGGATTTTTTTTAAAAAAGGGCCATCATTGTACAATCAAGAGCAGGAGACTGTAACTGTCAGTAGGGTCTTTAATGCACTTTCCAAATTGAGCTGCAACCTTTCTCTGTAGACTCATCTATCAGTCTTATATGGCCACACACTGTGTTCTCATCCCACGCACAGAGAAAGGATTCAGTATTTCTTTTAATAGAATAAAATGAAGGAGGGGGAGAGACAGGGAAAAAGGGAGTGAAAGAGAAAATAAAGGAGGAGAAGGAGGAAAGAACAGAGAAAAGGAAGATTGACATTCTTGGGAGTTAAACTGAATGTCTTTTTTCTTGTTTTTCCATGAATATTAAATTAATTACTACATTCTTTTCTAGCACAAATGCAATCATGTGAAAAGCTTCATCATCTCTTCAAAATATTTGTTCAAAATCTGGCTTAACCATATATTTTACTAATAGTTGAATATTAAATATCCTAAAAGGTTTTATTTAAATATTAATACTACTGTCTTTTCATGACCAGTGACTCTCTGGAACCACTTTCTCTTTTAGGAATGTCTCTAACCCTATCTTCTCTTTTCCTCGCTGTTCTTTCTTAGATGAGTGTAGGTTTTTTCTGTTAGCAGGCTTAACTGTGAGTTCACGTTGAATATAGACAAAAGACTAATGTCCCCAAAGCAAGAGTCCAGTTCCTCCATCAAAATTAGAAAGGGAAGAGGGCTCCCTCTGCATTGTGTAAAGGTAGGCATATTTGAAATGATCTCTTTGTAACAGAGTCAGTTTTCCTGAAGAGATTTGCCTAATGGAAACCTACCCTGAGGAGCTGTTCAGCACACACTTCGGAACTCTAGACTGCTTCATTCATTTAATTTCATCACCTTCCCAGAATCAAACACAATCATCTCAGACCCATAATATATTCTTTCCGAGGAAGGTGCTTTTCATTAAAAATTACTGATGCTGATACGAAAAATGTTTCAAAATTATTTCACCTTATGATCTTTATTCTTTTTTTAAAAGAAGATATTTTACCACGCTTTCTCTTACACATTTCACAACCACATTTACTACTTTGAACTCCTTCCTTGTCTTGAATCTCTGGATTTATATCCCCTATTGTTCTTTTGTAAGTTGGAAAGTATAGGTTATCATTTATACAAACAAATGGTCAAGAAAGTAAACACGTTCACTGAGTAAGGAGAGACAGTCAGCCTATTGTGAAGAGCCTGTCATCACATACATCATGCCAAGCACAGATGGTTGGCAAAGTGGAGACTGTGCACTATTGAAGTCACTTAAAAACATTTAAATCAAAGCCAAAATGAGATATCAAGTCACATCTCTTACCATATCCAATACAAATATAAAACAAAAGATAGCAAATGCTGGTGAGGATGTGTATAAAAGGGAATCCTTGTATACTGTGGTGAGAATGTAAGTTAGTGTAATCACTGTGACTAACAGTTTGCTCAGAAAATTATAAATAGGACTCCTTATTACCCAGCATTCCCACTGTGGGTATATCCAAAGGAATTGAGATGAGGAACTTGAAGAGATATTTGTATTGCCCATGTTCATTGCAGCAATATAAACAATGACCAATACATGAAACAACAGAGAAATGGATAAAAATGTGATATATATATATATATATATATATATATATATATATATATATAATTCAGCCTTAAAAGAGAAAAAAATCTTGCCATTTGAAACAACATAGATGAAAATGGAGAACATTATACTAAATGGAATAAGACAGGGAAAACCAAATACTGTATGATCTCACTTACATGTGGAATAAAAAATGGTGAAATCATAGGAACAGAGTGTAAATTGGTGGTTGTCAGGAGCTGGGAGTGGGGAAGATGAGATACTTTGGTAAAAGGGTATAAACTTTAGCTTAAAAAATTAATAAATTCTGAAGATCTAACGTATAGCATGGTAACTATAATTTATAATACTTATTGTATAATTGAAATTTTGCTAAAAGTGTAGATCTTAAGCATCCTCATAAAAAATAGTACAATAACTAGATGTGTTAATTAACTTAATGTGGGAGTCCTTACACAATGTATGTGCATGTCAAATCCTCATTTTTAATATATTTCAATTTTATTTGTCAATTATACCTCAATAAAGTTGGAAGGAAAAATTGTGGTGCAGTGGAGGCATATCACCATTAATTTATCAGCCCAATGAGTCACCTAAGATCTTATAACTGACTTCAGTAGCAAGGAATTCAATATATTTAAAAAATTACTTTTTTCTAATAGATAGCAATACTCAATAATTATCTGATAAGAAATATAAAGACAGGTTTTTATTTCATTCACAATTTATTCTCATAGAATAAGAATGCCTGTACATGTTCAGCTATTTGTCCTTAACACACAACTGACTTATAATATGAAGTGTTAAATAATTTTAAATGATCACTCCTCATAACTTTTGTTAAAAAACTTACCTTTTAAAAAAATGTAATCCACACTATCAGAAAACAGGTAAAGAAATGAAGTATTTTGGAGTCTTTTTGAAATTTGGACACTTAGCCATCTGAGTGACAGCATTAAAACTCCAGCCATTAGAAAGCTTTGGTGGCTCAGGCATTTCCATATGTCCTCAATCTGACTTGTTCCATCAATTCCACCTGGATTGGAACAGGAACTTCTCATTTGTCTTGCTGCTTTCCTTTTGGCTAAATTACAGAATAGTTTCTATTTAGAAGCCAAAGTCATCTATTAAAATTTTAATCCTTAGTACTTGACTTTCTTCTTCAAAATCTCTATTATTTACTCATCTACACTAATAAAAGACAAACATGCAAATTGACCATACCTTTGCTACACCTTAAGCCACACCTGCCAGCCAATCAGAGCAACTATATGCAAATTAACCCAACCTAGATGGCGGCCGGCAGCCACAGAGCTGGAACAAGCAGGAGGCTTGGTTGCCCCATTGATGGAGGAAGCCAAGCTTCCTGCCTACTGCAGCCAGCTCTGAGCTCCACTCAAGGCTACAAAGTTTCAATTATAGAAGATAAATAAATCCCAGAATAAAAAAGGAAGAAAAGAAAAAAAGGAGAGGCTTGGAGCTTCCATTGCCGGGGGGCTTGGCCAGCTTGAAAACGGCCATCAGCCCCTCACCTAGACGGGCCAGGCACCCCAGTGGGGACCCCCATCCTGAAGGGGGTATGACCAGCTGCAAACACCCATCAGCCCCTCACCCAGGCTGGCCAAGCACCCCAGCGGGACCCCCACCCTGATCCGGTACACCCATCAGGTCAAACCAACCGGCCCCCACCTGTGCACCAGGCCTCTATCCTATATAATAAAAGGGTAATATGCAAATTGACCCTAACAGCAGAGGACTGGGAATGACTAGTCACTATGACACACACTGATCACTAGGGGGCAGATGTTCAATGCAGGAGCTGTCCCCTGGTGGTCAGTGCACTCCCACAGGGGGAGCTCTGCTCAGCCACAAGCCAGGCTGATGACTCCCAGGATAGCTGTGGTAGCGGGAGCCTCTCCCGCTTCCTCAGCAGCACTAAGGATGTCTGACTGCAGCTTAGGTGTGCTCCCTGCTTGTAAGTGGACATCCCCCGAGGGCTGCCAGGCTGCCAGAGGGATGTCTGACTGCCAGCTTGGGCCCAATCCGCCAGGGAGCAGGCCTAAGCCAGCAGGTGGACATCCTCTGAGGGGGTCCCAGACTGCAAGAGGACATAGGCCTGGGCTGAGGGACCCCCTACCCCCGAGTGCACAAATTTTTGTGCACCAGGCCTCTAGTACATATAATAAAATCTAAATTATTTTACATGGTCACCAAAGTTACAGTGTTATCCAAATATTGCAATCTCTCTGTCCTCATTAACACTTAACTCTATGTTTTTCCTCCATAATACTAATTTCCTTTTTTTTTATTGCCATAGGCTCTAGTGCTGACTCAGTCTAGTCCTTCCTGAAGTACTTCCCTCCATATTGTTGAGAAAAAAAATCTCATTTTATTCAAGATTTTGTTCAACTAAACAATTCCTAATCACTGGAAATAAAACTCAACCTTACCTTATGCCTACTGTCAATCACCTTGCACTGCTTGGTGCTTCCTACCACTACCTGGAAATATGTTATGCATTTATGTGTTTACTTAGTTGTCATTTGTGTTCAACACTCTCATGTAAGAACCTACAAGGCTTTGCTTCTCAGTCTTACTGACTAATAAAGCTTTCAGTGCCTAGATGGGGCATATTATAGATGCTCAAGCATATACATATATGTCAAAGGGATCAACGAAAAGTACTCTGCTAATCAAAAAATTTTCAGAGCAAATTTTTGAACAGAAAGGTGCATCACCTGCATATTAATTTTGGTTAAGTGTGTTAGTACATTAAATCTAGCCAGAAAATCTTGGTAGAACTCAAACTTTGATTTTAAATTGCAATGTAGGTCAAATTGTTCTTTGTATAAGTATATTTAACAACCTCACTATTCCTCATTTTTTCAAACCTAAAATGGGGATAATAATGATAGCTACTTCCTAGGGTTGTTGTGAAAATTAAATGCGTCAATACATGTCAAGTACTTAGAATAGTGCCTGGCATATCATAAGAACTCCATAAATGTCACCACTTATTATCGCTATTATTATTTAGTTCTGCTCAATCCAAAATGCATTTGTAGCATTTTCATTCTTTGTTCACAGCAAATGCATCCTTCTTTTTTTCTTTTTAATGCCTCCTTCTTCAGTAAAAATGTGCAGTCTGAAAGTTCTAAGAGGCAGAAGCAAGTCTCAATGTATTCCCATGTACCTTACTAATTGCCTGGAAAACAATAGACATTAAACAAATGCTACTTGACTAAATTAATGAACATGATTGAAAATAAGCCTGAATGTTTTCAGTGAAGATTAACCAGTAACATTTGCTTTCCTTTGATTAATAAAGGCTTTTTATACTACAGTGTGTTAGAATATCTAGGAATGGGTAGCAGAGTAACCTTAATTTTCTTTTTCATGTGTGTTCTAGGACAAAGGTATAGAGGCATTGTCAAGGTCACAGAATCAAATGCTCTTTGGGACTGATTAATAAAATTACACACTGATATTCGCACTATAACAAATTTCCATCTTAAAGCAAAATGAAGTTTACATATTGCTGCAGGCATTGTGCAAATTAGAACTTCATTGAATATTAATGAATTACTCTTTGTGGCCAATTGTTATGCAAATTGCCAGAGTGTCAGAATTTATCATTTTATTTAGCTTGGGATTAAGGGGAAAAGCTTTTAAAAATCACGCAGAAATATCCGCAAACTAATAATATATGAGTTCAAGCTAAAAAATGTTATATAGTTCTAAAATCTATAAAATTGCAATGTTATGGTTACTTTTTTTAAAAAAAATATTAATTTAATGCATATGTTCTTCAAATTTCAGAAATTTGAAGATACATTATTAAGCAAATGGAGTGTAGTCAGTGGGTTTTCGGAAATTCTTTTGAATATTTTTTAAAAAATAACATCCATCCAGCTTATTTATCTAAAAATTATTAAAACTGAGTATATTAACTTTAGAAAAGTTTATTAAAGCAGAGCATGTTTCTAAAGAATTCATCAGATCCCAAAGCATGATTTTATATATATAAAAAAGTACATATATACTGAATCCTTAATTTTCATCACATGGGATGTAGATATATTGGAGTGGGGCTCTAACAAACTCGTCTTTAACTTAATAGTCAAGTCATAAAGTATAGAAGATACTAATAATTTAATGATAAACTTCTAGAGTTCATATTATTAAAGTGCTATATATAGGTATAACAAAAGTTAAGTTTCTGGGAGGAAATATAACAAAATGACAACTTTGCACAAAATTCATTAATTAGGTGTTTTTTCTCCCCTTAGAGCTAGTTATTATTTGTTTTAGTCTGTTCTTAAAAATAATTCAGTCAGTATTTTTCAATTCTGAAGTACAGTTCTAATCATTGATTTAAATACTAAGAAATCACAGATACTGAGAAGAAAATACTCCGTTACACTTGTTAAAGAGGAAAAGGTAGATTTTATTCAGGGCTGTGTTGATAGGCATAGGGACACTGCAATGGGAGTTTTCAGTGAGGGAGAGAGTTTGGGCTCAATGCAAAACACAACTTAGGCAAGTGGGGATTTTTAGCCAAGGAACAGAGCTGGGGAGGGAAGTTCTGGTTAAACTGACTTTTCTAGATTCTTGTTGAAGACAGGCCAGGGTTATCAGACCTCTCTTGGGGGATGGTAGAGGATGAGGAACCTGGTCAGATAGTCAGGGGAATCAAGTGAGGGTTCTGATTCCATGCAAAAACTGAATATTTTAAGGAAGACACAGATGAGCCTAGGAAAATGTTCAGGAGCCTGACTGAAGTTTGGTCAAGCAAAGAATGTTTGTCAAGACTCCGAAGGGTGAGTTTTTTGTTGTGTGTGTGTGTGTGTTGTTGTTGTTGTTGTTTTAATATATTGGCCCTGCAATATAATATCCTGGGAATAGCCTGGCATATACAATGTTATTAATTCATAGAGGGTATTTAAAACAATAAAGGTTAATTAATAAATGATAGGCATAGTTTTCTTTAATAAATAAAATAAGAGATTATTTTTATGTATTACCTTAGGAATATATTACCTTAGAAATATGAAATTAAAGATATAATCACTATAATTATAATGACATATTTTGTATCACTAACTTCTTAAAGATAATGGGGAGCCTTCTTCAACTGAAAACTATGGAAGGTATTACCCATTTAATTTGCTATTAAAAATGTCTATTTCTATAGGCTGTTGTAATGTTTTAAAGCACTTTATTTTTCTTTGACCCATCATTAAATTTAAAAAATTCTACCCAAATAATAAAAAAGCTATTAATATATGATTAACAATCTTTGTTTTCTCTTTCTGTAGCATTACAAAACAATTGATTCAAATTAAATTATGTTAACATACCAATTGTTTACCATTCTTTTTTAATTTCATTATTTTTCACTTATTTCAAAGTAAGAAGTGATTTGCTAATTAAACAGTGACAGGGAGACCACCAGACTCTAACAGTATCAATAGATTATTACAAGGGACCTTTTTTTTCCAAATATAACCAGGGGTGTCGGGGTTGAGGCACTAACAGAGTCATCTTTAACTTAACAGTCAAGTCATAAAGTATAGAGGATATTACTAATACTATATAATAAAGAGGTAATATTCAAATTAACCCTCACAAGATGGCTGCCTACGACCAGGCCAGCAGGGGGATTAGTGAGGGACCACCAAACCACTGAACAAGCAGGCCGTGTGGAGCGACCAGGCCGGCAAGGGGGTTAGTGAGGGACAACCAAACAACTGCACAGCAGGATGTGAGGGACAACCAGGCTTGTGGGGGGGGGGGGCATGAGGGGCAACCAGGCTGGCAGTGGGGGCAGTTGGGGGCAGTTGGGGGAAACCTGGCCGGCAGAGGGGGTCAGTTAGGGGCGACCAGTCCAGCAGGAGGGGCAGTTAGGGGTGATCAGGCAGACAGGCAGGTGAGCAATTAGGAGACAGCTGCCGGGGTCCAACCCCAGCAGGTCCAGGGGTCCCCAAAGGTGTGGACGGAGTCGGCGAAGAAGGAATGACACGGAGACAGTGTTCAGTTGATCAGCAGCCTAGCCAGGATCTCTAGCCCGGATCTCCAGAGAGGTTCTGCTTCGGATCTCCAGCGAGGTTCTGTAGCCATGTTCCCTTGCTAGGTTCTCCAGCCAGGTTCTGTCCAGGTTCTCCAGTCAGGTTCAGTGTCCAGGTTCCAGTCAGGTTCTCCTGCCAATCTCTGTAGTCAGGCTCAGTCCAGGATCCCTTGCCATGTTCTCCCGCTAGGCTCTGTCTCTAGGCTCCGAGGCCAGTCCCTCTCCAGGATCCTCCGGCATGCTCTCTCCAGCGAAGTTCTTCTGTCTCTAGGCTCCGTGTAGGTTCTGTCTTCTTGATTCTGTTCTGAGTTCTGAGTGTTTCTGTCTTGTTACAACTGTATTTATACCAGCTGATTCAATCCTATCAATCTCTATTACAAAGGTTAGGGCGTTTCTTATCTCCATTCCAGGGAGAAAAGATTATGTAGTTTAAGCATGATTGTTCATAGTTAAAGGGATTAATTACCCGCCTGGCACTTAGTTGAGGGGTTTTATTCCCTCCCTAACTTCAGGGGAAAATCCCTACCTGGGGATTCAACCTTTCTCAGAGAGGTGACCTTGGTTAAAACACAGCGCCAAGAAGGTGAGCAAGCATATTAAGAACCGTATGCCATATATGCCAGGTCCCTTGAAACAGCAAGGATGGACCGGCTCCCGGCAAATTCCCCCTTTTTTATTTTTTAAAAGCAGGCATTAAAAAGAAAAACCTCAAATGCTCTCTTGTATCCATTTTAAGAGTAGGATTGGCACTTTCTGTTATTACCTGAGTCCTGATCTATCAGACCAGGGAGAGCTTGCCAATCCTGCACTTTCCCGGGGTGGAAAGGCTGCAGTGGGGTTAAGGATAAGGCTCCTTGGGCCTACCTTCTCCCATGCCTCTACATTTACCTTTCCGGCACCTTTCCTTCCTCAGAAAAGCATGGACATATTTCTTGTATAAAACGTTCTGTCTGACTGGGAGTAACCTTAATTCTTCTGCTAGCAGGCATATGTGTTAAAAGATCAATTCAGAGTCTTATTTCTTTAGACTCAGTATGGCACATCTTCTTAATCTAAAGATCAATACAGAGTCTTCTTTCTTTGGACTCAGTATGGCACATCTTCTCAATCTAAGTTCTGTACTATCCACCTTCTTACCCTACTTATCCTCTATAGGGGGGTCTGTAGCACCCTGGTGGAGTCCTATCCGTCCCGAGTGTGGGGTTCTCAATGGGGGGGGCTTACCTAAGGGAATCCTGTTCCAGGGGTTCCCAAAGGTGTGGACGGAGTCGGCGAAGACTATCCACCCTCTTCCTATGGTGGAGTCCTATCCATCCCGAGTGTGGAGGTTCTCAATGGGGCGGCTTACCTAAGGGAATCCTGTTCCAGGGGTTCCCAAAGGTGTGGACGGAGTCAGCGAAGACTATCCACCCTCTTCCTACGGTGGAGTCCGATCCGTCCCGAATGTGGGGCGCTTACCTAGGGGTCCCTGTTCGGGCGCCAGATGCCGGGGTCCAACCCCAGCGGGTCCAGGGGTCCCCAAAGGTGTGGACGGAGTCGGCGAAGAAGGAATGACACGGAGACAGTGTTCAGTTGATCAGCAGCCTAGCCAGGATCTCTAGCCCGGATCTCCAGAGAGGTTCTGCTTCGGATCTCCAGCGAGGTTCTGTAGCCATGTTCCCTTGCTAGGTTCTCCAGCCAGGTTCTGTCCAGGTTCTCCAGTCGGGTTCAGTGTCCAGGTTCCAGTCAGGTTCTCCTGCCAATCTCTGGGGGTCATTTGCCGGGAGCCGGTCCATCCTTGCTGTTTCAAGGGACCTGGCATATATGGCATACGGTTCTTAATATGCTTGCTCACCTTCTTGGCGCTGTGTTTTAACCAAGGTCACCTCTCCGAGAAAGGTTGAATCCCCAGGTAGGGATTTTCCCCTGAAGTTAGGGAGGGAATAAAACCCCTCAACTAAGTGCCAGGCGGGTAATTAATCCCTTTAACTACGAACAATCATGCTTAAACTACATAATCTTTTCTCCCTGGAATGGAGATAAGAAACGCCCTAACCTTTGTAATAGAAATTGACAGGATTAGAATCAACTAGTATAAATACAGATGCAACAAGACAACAACAGACAGAATTTAGAACACAGAACTAGAGACAGAAGAACTTCGCTGGAGAGAGCATGCCTGAGGATCCTGGAGAGGGACTGGCCTCAGAGCCTAGAGACAGAGCCTAGCGGGAGAACATGGCAAGGGATCCTGGACTGAACCTGACTACAGAGATTGGCAGGAGAACCTGACTGGAACCTGGACACTGAACCTGACTGGAGAGCCTGGACAGAACCTGGCTGGAGAACCTAGCGAGGGAACATGGCTACAGAACCTCGCTGGAGATCCGAAGCAGAGCCTCTCTGGAGATCAAGACCAGAACTTGGCTGGAGATCCTGGCTAGGCTGCTGATCAACTGAACGCTGTCTCCGTGCCCTTCCTTCTTCGCCGACTCCGTCCACACCTTTGGGGAACCCCTGGACCCGCTGGGGTTGGACCCCGGCATCTGGCGCCCGAACAGGGACCCCTAGGTAAGCGCCCTGCACTCGGGACAGATCGGACTCCACCGTAGGAAGAGGGTGGATAGTCTTCGCCGAATCCGTCCACACCTTTGGGAACCCCTGGAACAGGATTCCCTTAGGTAAGCCCCCCCCCCCCATTGAGAACCCCACACTCGGGACGGATAGGACTCCACCAGGGTGCTACAGACCCCCCTATAGAGGATAAATATGGTAAGAAGGTGGATAGTACAGAACATAGATTGAGAAGATGTGCCATACTGAGTCCAAAGAAAGAAGACTCTGTATTGATCTTTAGATTAAGAAGATGTGCCATACTGAGTCTAAAGAAATAAGACTCTGTATTGATCTTTTAACACATATGCCTGCTAGCAGAAGAATTAAGGTTACTCCCAGTCAGACAGAACGTTTTATACAAGAAATATGTCCATGCTTTTCTGAGGAAGGAAAGGTGCCGGAAAGGTAAATGTAGAGGCATGGGAGAAGGTAGGCCCAAGGAGCCTTATCCTTAACCCCACTGCAGCCTTTCCACCCCGGGAAAGTGCAGGATTGGCAAGCTCTCCCTGGTCTGATAGATCAGGACTCAGGTAATAACAGAAAGTGCCAATCCTACTCTTAAAATGGATACAAGAGAGCATTTGAGGTTTTTCTTTTTAATGCCTGCTTTTAAAAAATAAAAAAGGGGGAATTTGCCGGGAGCCGGTCCATCCTTGCTGTTTCAAGGGACCTGGCATATATGGCATACGGTTCTTAATATGCTTGCTCACCTTCTTGGCGCTGTGTTTTAACCAAGGTCACCTCTCTGAGAAAGGTTGAATCCCCAGGTAGGGATTTTCCCCTGAAGTTAGGGAGGGAATAAAACCCCTCAACTAAGTGCCAGGCGGGTAATTAATCCCTTTAACTACAAACAATCATGCTTAAACTACATAATCTTTTCTCCCTGGAATGGAGATAAGAAACGCCCTAACCTTTGTAATAGAAATTGACAGGATTAGAATCAACTAGTATAAATACAGATGCAACAAGACAACAACAGACAGAATTTAGAACACAGAACTAGAGACAGAAGAACTTCGCTGGAGAGAGCATGCCTGAGGATCCTGGAGAGGGACTGGCCTCAGAGCCTAGAGACAGAGCCTAGCGGGAGAACATGGCAAGGGATCCTGGACTGAACCTGACTACAGAGATTGGCAGGAGAACCTGACTGGAACCTGGACACTGAACCTGACTGGAGAGCCTGGACAGAACCTGGCTGGAGAACCTAGCGAGGGAACATGGCTACAGAACCTCGCTGGAGATCCGAAGCAGAGCCTCTCTGGAGATCAAGACCAGAACTTGGCTGGAGATCCTGGCTAGGCTGCTGATCAACTGAACGCTGTCTCCGTATCCTTCCTTCTTTGCCGACTCCGTCTACACCTTTGGGGAACCCCTGGACCCGCTGGGGCAGGACCCCGGCAGACAGCAGTCCAGGATTGTGAGAGGGATATACGACTGCTGGTTTAGGGATTGGGCCTTAACTGGCAGTTGGACATTCCCTGAGGGGTCCTGGATTGAAGAGGGTGCAGGCTGGACTGAGGGGACCCCCCCATGCACGAACTTCATGCACCGGGCCTCTAGTTTCATGATAAACTTCTAGAGATCGAATTATTTAAGTGCTGCATATAGTTTTCCAAACAAGATCAACGTTGGGTACACAGTAGAATGAAGACTGAACTTCATTCCTAGGAAAAATGAGAATTCATTATGAGGTTAGCCTATTTAGAGGGGACATCTTGTCCCTGGGAATACACAAATAATGTGTGTTGTTCTTAGCCCTATACCATAAAACATGTATTTTTTTTCTTTTTGCTTTCTATGAGATGCCCAATGCAATAAACAGCCAGAATAAAAAAAGCTATGGAATGCAGAGATGAAGAGTGCATTGCTACTCAGTGCACTGAAACTCAGTGCATTGAAACCGATGCAGTAATGACTAGGTCAAAGGTAATATTTAACAGCTAAATGGAACAAGTGTCCGCATTCAACTCCCTCTAATTTCAAACACAATTTCATGCTATTCCAGACAGCAAAACCTCAATGACCCTCAGTGCACACGTAATGTCTAATATTGAGCATCCAGTAGGTGCCATCTGCCCCTCACCGCCCACTGCAGTGGAGCTCATGCAGGAAAGCTCTGAAACCACAAAACCACCTGGGCACTAAGCAATTCATTTCTCTAGCTATCTTCAGTACCAAGGCAAAAAGGTTTTCTTTTTTTCCCCTCCGTCACTCTGGGGTGTTTTGAATCTCATTACAATAACGATTCATTTCATATGCACATGGAAACGGGTTTTGGGACTGCTCAGTGTAACACAGGCTGGATCATGTTATAGATGATTTGACCCATCAGAAGGAACTATCATCTGTATCTCTTTGCTTAATAAAATATTTTAAACAGTATCTGGGAACAGGTGTGGCATAACTGTGCTGGCCTGTGGAATCACCCACGGAATAGGAAGGTGCTTTCCAACTGACTGAGACAGACGTGCTGCAGAGCGGCCTGTGAGATCAGCCTGGTGTAATCAGCAGTGGTCCCTGGCTCACTGAGTGCCAGGGGCTACTTCAACAACTGAGCCTGGAGCTTGACAGAGACTGCTGAGTGACCACAACATGATTTTGATACAGGCAGCTGTTTTCTTGGTTGCTCTCAATGAAACCTGCTGCAATAGCAGCATTTGGGGATGTAACTCCACTGTCATCAATCAAGAGCTTTGCTATCTAATTGACTTTTATGCATCTAATTCTCCCTTCCTCTGCTCTCACAGTAGGATGTCACGGTTTGCTACACTGTGTTTTGGGCAAACACACTCAAATAATTCAGCTGTAAAACTGATCTCTGATTAAGAGTCTTTTCAGTATTTTATTTTCCTAAAGATCACTCAATATTTATATCATACTCATGTTTCCCACAGTCACCATACACATAGAGAGCAGAGGAGACTGGGACTCAGCAGAAAACAAGTTTATAGACACGTTGCACAACATTTTACATGATTCCAAAATTGTTTAACTTTTAAGATGAAATTGAAATTATTTTAGCAATGTTTCCTCATTAGGATAAAGATGACTTGAAAGGGTGCTTGGTTCACAAATACTGCAGGAAAAGTGCCAGTTACTTTTTACCTCTTCCTATCAGACTTGCAAGAGAAGCAATATTAACAAAGAAATAAATACATCAAAATAAATAAATGAAAAGCTTATTTGTCCTAATACTGATCACAGGTTCTGTTGTTAACTATTTAGAATTATTCTTGCAATTATTCTTACTTAGTATAGCTTACATACTTTTCCTAAATGAAAATTATTTCCTTTCAGGGAAGTAGGGAATATAATTGATACATAAGAGTTTCGAACTCAAGAAAGTTGGTAGGATTATGCTTCCTAAAGGTAAGATGAAAAATATTTAATTGCTCATTTTCAGACACATCTGGGAGTGAAAGGGAGTGCTGTTAATAGTTACACAAAGATAATCAGCATGGTCCTGGCTAAGTTGGGATATGTGCTCAACTTACCTCCAAGCAATGTTTTTGGAGCTTCTAAGGACATTGGCTAAGCTAATGGAACATAGGGGTTCCATGTAAGTGGGTACCTTGGTAAGAATGTATCATGTTTTACTGTCCCCTTTATCTCAGTAGACATATGATACTTTAAGCTATTATTTACTTATGTTCCTTAAAGTTTTGAATGCTTGATTTGATGGTACCATACAATACAAATTTTGTTCAGTTACAGAAAGTAAATAGCTCCAAAATTTTATATATATATATATATATATATATATATATATATATATATATATATAATTGCTTTTACAGAGAGGCAAAGAGAGAGGGGGAGAAAGAAAGAGAATCATCAATGTGAAAGAGAAACCTGGATTTGTTGCCTTCAAGACACTCCTCCACTCGGGGTCAATCAGCAACCTGGGCAAGTGCCCTGAATGGGAATCAAACCTGTGACCTTTTGGTGTATGGGACAACACTCCAACCAACTGAACTACAACCAGCCACGGCCTGTTAAAAATTCAAGTTTGCAGTGTTTTCTAACATACATATACTAAATAAATCCTATAGGATATATAGCAGATCTTGGAGATTATTCTTAAATTCTAATTGGCAAAAAAGGGGACTAATTCTATAGTCAAACTTATTCATGATATTTCATATCATTGGTCCAGATAATAAAATTTGGGACTTGAAAACATTTTAGAGAATCCTAGGGTGACAACTCTCCACCCATAAGAATTTCAAGAAAGATGCAACTTTTAAAATAAAATCAATAAAATGTAATGTTCATCTATAGAATTGGAACCATGGGTTTTTATTTCTGGAAAGAGGTGAGTGGTGATATGATTTAATCTCCTTATGTTACAGGAGAAGACATCAAGATCACTGAGCTTAAATAACAGGCACAAAGTCACCCAACCAGGCACATGTCCATTGGGACTATGACCTCATCTTCCCTCCATTGTACATCTAATGAAAGAAAAAAAATAATAGTTTTTTTTTTAACATAAAAGGTTGTTAATATTCTGATTCCCTCATATCTTCTTCAGATTAAGATGATACTACATTTTGTTTTGTTTTTTTTTTCTTATTTACGTTGCTATGGTATTTTTATCCAATCTGGACACAATACAATCGTATTTGAGGTTTGGCAGACTGCCCTTTTGGCTTAGCAGAGTTGGAAAAAGGTTGCCAAATACCACAGTAGTTCATATTTATTTTCTGTTTCATGACATTTTTTCCCAAAGCCCAACGTTCTTTTCTTCAGCAAACCATCAATCAATTCTAGAAAAAAAACATGACTTTTACAATGGGTTGCCAATGTGGCTCTAGCTGCTGACAGCATGTCTTTTATGTATGCAAAATATATTTCTTAATAATTCAAATCCAGGAGATAAAATAGCAAATTTTAGAATCATGTTATGTTTGGCTATGTGACTAGATGTATATCTATCTATAAACACACACACACACACACACACACACACACACACACACACACACCCCTGATAAAAATATTTACACTAAAGCTTACTTTAAACCACAAATATGATTCAATTTAATTTTTCCTTTTTGAGGCATGCTATGGTGGGTAGTTCAGTGTTATCAGACCAGTAGCAGTTTGGAGCTCTGCTAATGCAAAGTAGCTCCAGGTGGTATGATCTGATTGATGTTGACTAACTCAAAACTTAGAAGATGTTTGAAGTATATATAGCCATTTCTTCCTGAAAACTTGTATCCAAGCCAGTATCCAACATGAATCACACTGTTAGCTACAGGCCCACCAGCAGAACACTATTCTGATTCCCTCATAGTTGTTATGGAAGTAAATAGCTAGTCATCTATTCTACAAACAATTCCTACAACCCACATATATTCATTAGCATAATTAGATGACAAAATCAGAAATAGAAGGGTTTGTAGTATGACTCTGCTGTTTATAATTTCTTGCTATATGCAACCTAAAGTGAAGCACTCCATCTCTAAATTCTGTGTATAAATGTGGGATGATAATAACATGAACTCGGGACCATGTGCCCTGCTGTACTGCATTTAGTGAGACAGGGGAGTACAGTGCTTAGCACACTGTCTACACACAAGCATTCATCAATAAAACTATTTAAAATTAAATATTGGCAACTAGTAAGTACATAATCAATAGTAGCAATTACTAGGCATTTTGCAAAAGGGAAACAGGGTCATTTGTATCCATTTATAGTTTTTAAAAATGTATTGATTCTGTTTCTCATCACACCTCTTCCTTGCTACCCCAAATACACTCAAACTAAGTCAGAAAAGAACCATAGCTGGCACTTTACTTTTCCCTTAATAATGTAAATATAAACTGCACTTACATGCTCATTCTTCAAGTTGGTTGCATACCTGAATCTTAGATTTATGAAGTATTTTTAACAGTATGAAATTAGACTATTTTAACTATTTTTCTCTTATAATGAGAAATACAAATGCAAACATACAGTAACTGCCAGGATTATTTTATATCATAGGTTTGAAAGTTATATTTTTTCATTCCCCCATTATTCTTTTTATTCATAAAAACTCTATTCCAGCTATATAAAAATCTAATAATTGCATATATTGCATTGGTTGAAAGTTTCAGTGATTACCAAACAACTATACATGGATTTGGGCAATACTCCAAACAGTGTTTTTCAAATGCTTCAAATTGAAAAATTAAAAAGTCATCATACTCTGGTCTAACTATGTTTAAATTTAAATACAATGGGTAAGTTAACATCTCAGTGTCCAAATTTCTTTATTTGCTAAAAATTGATAATAATATAGTGTTTAATGTTATTGGGTTATAATAAATGGAAAGTACTTGGGCACATACTTGCTCAATCAATGGTAGTTATAATTATTTATGCCACTTTATAAAACATGAATAAAAATACAGGTGTATGATGATACACACTTAAGTTAACCTATTAATCTACAACTCTGTATCTAAAAGACACCAACAGAGATTTGAAGAATCCTAGCTGACAAAGAGGAAAACACTTTAATTAGCAATTATTATTTTGGTGAAATACTTCAAGCTTAAGAAAAATAAGCATTACTATGGAAGCTAAGCAAGGACTTTCTATAGTAATGTCAATAACAGTACCCAGTATGGATTGCTATTTCTTTTATAGATGAGGAAACTGAAAAAATGCATAATTAATTTTAGCTAATATGTGTGTGTGTTTATATTTCATCATTCTATTTATAGGTAATTAACTACAACTGATAAAGGACTGGAACCCCTTCCAATAGCAACTTTCAAAAACTGCAATTTCATTGAACAATATTTTAGCATAAGCTTTTTGGGTCAAAAATGTTGTCCCAAATTTGTTAACAATATTTTATTTTCATTCAGTAAAGAAACAAAAACATTAAAACAGTAAACCTCTAGCCTAGCTGGTGTTGCTCAGTGGTTGAGTGTCGACCTATGAATTAGGAGGTCATGGCTCCATACCAGTCAGGGCACATGCCCAAGTTGCAGGCTCGATCCCCAGTAGGGGGTGTGCAGAAAGCAGTTGATCAGTGATTCTCTCTCATCATTGATGTTTCTATCTCTTTCTCCTTCTTCCTTCCTCTCTGAAATCAATAAAAGTATATTTAAAAACAACAACAAAACAAAACAAAAAAGTAAATCTCTAGATATAATGGGTACTAATTTCAATTACAAGTTTAAAGCCTCTTGGGTCTTTTGTTCATCAGAGGGAAAAGCAAGTGAAAAGAGGTATTCTGGCTGTTTTACAAAAAAAAAAAAATCTAATTGACACAGGGAATAAAACCACTGTATAAAAGAATCTGCTAATGAGGCCCCTATGGTCCTGCATTAAGCACCTTCTTATGTAACAGGTGTGCGATTGTCAAAGATTTTATCATGAGGGGATAACTAATAAAGATATTTTAAGGAATGCTCTCATTCAGATTTTATAGTAATGCTATTTTTCCTATGCTTAAAATATTTCACCAAACTAATTGCTGATACTTGAAAATATTTTTACTCAGTGGCAGTCATTTTCAATATTCTTCATATTCCTTCCTCCCTCCCTCCCTCCCTCCCTCCCTCCCTCCCTCCCTCCCTCCCTCCCTCCCTCCCTTCTTCCTTCCTTCCTTCCCCTCTCCCTTCCTTCCTTCCTTCCTTCCTTCCTTCCTTCCTTCCTTCCTTCCTTCCTTCCTTCCTTCCTTCCTTCCTTCCTTCCTTCCTTCCTCAATCTCTTTCTCCCTCTCTCTTCCTCTATCTTTCATTTATATTTTCAACAAAGTTTGCAGCTCAAAATATATTCGCAAAGCCTAAAGAAAATAATAAAGCATAAGGTAGCTTTTCATAAAATTGCCTATAGCTTGAGCCTATTCTCTCAATATTTTATGAGGAGAACTTTCAGGAAAAGCATAATGCCTATAAGGAATAAAAAAAGAGTTTGGAGGAGGGACAAAATACAAAATATGAGAACAAAAGAATTCTACTATCCCTTTACAATACATAGTATAGAATTGGGTAATGCTAAACTTGGCATCTAAGCAAAAACAGAACAAAGAAAAATAAAAACTTGGAAGGTTTAGGCGCCAATCCAACCAAATCCTGTGGGGTCAGAAGGACTCTAATATTTAAGTGACATATTATAGACACTGATAAATCACTATGTCAAACATTCAAATTATTGTACTCTGATGATACTGAGGAAGAAATTATTTGCATATAAAATGTGATTTGTCTAGGAGCAACTCATTTTCTATTCTGATTTCACAGCCTAAGGCACTGAGGGAGCCTGAGGGGATCTGAAGTAGTGTGTGGAAGACAGACAGCATCTGAATACCAGAAAATAGAAAAGTACAGAGCACTACATCTAACTATGAACTCTCACTTCCATGAGCAGCAATACTTAAAGGACTAAGCTTATGACTAGGTGACTCCAGTTGACCGAATCAAAAATAATATTTGCATAATTAAGAGAAGATTTATCAGTTTTGTTACTTTTTTCTTTGGCTTAAACCTCCTTACTGTCTCCTATAAAGCCAAAGCAGTAACACCGCTGGCTGGTAGCATCTTATAGTTCCAATGGCAACCATCACATTCACCAGCTTGTTCCAAAACTGCCCTAATCTCCTGGTGAATTGTGTTCATACTTGCTAACCTCTCTGGAGGAGCGGCTTAAATGGGAAGGGACAGTCAATGCACAATCAAGGTGATCTCTCACATCCTAAGTGCAAATGGTTCCCATACAACTGTTCGCTTTCCCCTTTTCTGGCGGGAGCAGATGGGTGGAGTCAGTGATGGTTGTGGAGACTGATTTTTCATCAACACCAGCGCTTTCACTTGTCAAAGAATGAGGAGACGGCCACCAGGGACTGATGCACATGGACTAAAGGAACGGAGGGGACCGCCTCAAGGCGTTCTGACCCCCAGGATTTCTAGAGCAATTCCTGCAGCAATAAACACAGCCTCTCATTTGAGTTTAAGCCAAGGAGACTTGTGGTAAAGTAGATTTGCCCTATTTTTTAATCAGAATCTCAAAAACAGAAATGTGGACCAAACAACTCCTGGTGCATATTTGTTGAATATTTGATACTCAAAAAATATTTGTAGAAGGTTAAAATTGGTGCAGAAGAAAAGAGAAAAAAAAGAAGGAAGGAAGGAAGGAAGGAAGGAAGGAAGGAAGGAAGGAAGGAAGGAAGGAAGGAAGGAAGGAGGGAGGGAAGGAGGGAGGGAGGGAGGGAGGGAGGGAAGGAGGGAGGGAGGGAGGGAGGAAGGAAGCCTCGGGTCTTTTGTTCAAATTGAAAAATTAAAAAAAATCATCATACTGCCCTGACCAGTTTGGCCCAGTGGCTAGAGAATCAGCCTGTGGACTGAAGAGTCCCAGGTTCTATTTCAGTCAAGGGCATGTACCTTGGTTGCGGGCACATCCCCAGTAGGGGGTGTGAAGGAGGCAGCTGATCAATGTTTCTCTCTCATGGATGTTTCTAACTCTCTATCCCTCTCCCTTCCTCTCTGTAAAAAATCAATAAAATATATTTTAAAAATAAAAAAATAAAAAGCATCATACTTTGGTATATCTCTTTGTTTAAATTTAAATACAGTGGATAAGTTAATATCTTAGAGAAAGAATAGAAGGGAAGAATGAAAGGAAGGAAAGGTACAGATAATAAAGATAAATATTATTTACCAACCATATAGAAATATAAACCTGAAAGACAAAGATATCATTGGATATCTTATTGATTGCATGCTGCTTTTGAAATAGTACTGAATATATTGAGTCTATTATTCTATTCTTTATAGAACATAGCAGGATATTGTTATTAACCATGCTGTTTACCACCTGACAAATGGTCCTTCAATTGTTCTTTTAAAAAGAACAAGGATTGGTGCTTATTATATACAATATAGTGAGATTCAGGTTCAAAAAGTCTAGCCTCTTTAAAAAATGGCTTAAACAAAAAATCAGAGGCCTGGTTAAAAAATAGTGAATATTACTATCAAACACAGGTTTTAAAAATACCAGCATAGAGGAATGGATCAAGTGGCAAGCAAGTTACCAGTAGTTCAGTCCTAATTAGTAAAACAAGGTCACATTGATGTGTACATGTAGCACAGAATACAACACACAAATGCCACTAAGGTTTAGCTTATCCACTGGTCACAGAAAAAAATGGACAAAAGTCAACACATAGCATGTTATGAAAGAATTTAAGGCTTTTAGTTAATAAAATTAAAGATGCAATATTAAAAATGTAGTGCCCTCTAACTAAATAAGCATTTTTAGAACATATTTAATAACTTACATAAGAGTAATTATAAATAATCACCATGTAAATTTAAGCCCCAAAAAGTGAACTTCTTTGTAGCTTAATATTTTCCACTTTTAATTTTCTCTAGCAGAAATTTATTAAATTGTTAAAAATAAACCATTATGAGAAAAGATGCAGACTTTCTAATTCCAAAGTCTCCTTATATATTAATGTACATGCAATTTATTGAATGTTTATGTAATTATGTAATTACTTTAAAGTGTTATATTTGCATATAAATAAATAGTTACACACAAGTAGGTAATAATGTAAGCCTTTTAGTCACCCATGCCTATAGCAAGGATGTTTTGATGCACAGGGGAAAATAACCACGTATTTTTGGTTACACATATCCAAATGCATGTTATTGGAGTCTCAATGAAATAATCATCTTTATATGTACTATTTCTATTAATTGAAAATAAAATATTTTATTAGATTTGTCTTCCTCATAACTAAAAATGACTCTAATATAAATTCCAATATTTTCCATGATATCATTTTAAAATTTTGGAAAAAGTTTATTGAGTATTTATATTTATTATGGCAGGTGCTTTAAATATAACTTATTTTTCAAAACAAGTCCATGAGTCAAGGATTATAAATTCCTTCTTGCAAACTAGAAACTTATGATGTAAAAATTAAGTAACTGCTCTAAATTTATATAAATGTTAGGTATCTGCTATGGAGCATATATACCTGAGCATAGACTACATACTCTTTCTAGAACACTATGTTCTGGCCCAAGATAAGATGACAAAGGTATTAACAAAACCAGCAAACTCAAGCTACACCAGTCCTAGATCAGCAGGTTTATGATTAAGTGATAATACATGTAGAGATAGAATCCAAGTGCAGCAGTGTGGTGTGCACAATCTCTCTCTCTCTCTCACACACACACACACACACAAACACACACACACACACACACACACACAAGCACAATATTTTAAAACCGGATTGTCTTTTCTTACCTAAGTTAGTATTAATGTTCCTTTCTAGGTTTGTGTACAACCAAGAGCAGCGGTTCTCAACCTGTGGGTCGCGACCCCTTTGGGGTGGAAGGACCCTTTCACAGGGGTCGCCTAAGACCATCGGAAAACACATATATAATTACATATTGTTTTTGTGATCAATCACTGCTTTAATTATGTTCAATTTGTACCAATGAAAATACATCCTGCATATCAGATATTTACATTATTCATAACAGTAGCAAAATTACAGTTATGAAGTAGCAACGAAAATAATGTTATGGTTGGGGGTCACCACAACATGAGGAACTGTATTAAAGGGTTGCAGAATTAGGAAGGTTGAGAACCACTGCCATAGAGAGAGTAGAAAGGACAATTTCCCTTTAGGTATTTCAAAAGGTTAGGTTTACCTCACAAATATTTTCAATCTGCATGGATTATTAAAGAAACAATTTTTTTTTTTGTAAAACAAGTCATGATTTTATAAATGTTGGGTTCCAGTGGTATTGTATAGAAAGAATATGAACTCAGTAACTCAGTTATCTTTAGTAATTACCATTTGCATTGTTGACATGTTGAGATCAGAAAGTTTTGGACATTCACATCTATCTGCTTGATACATATTGCTGAATATAGTCCAACTATTGAAGTTTTTGGAATAATTCACATTGTGTTTTATAAAACTACCTAACAAACAGAAGCTAAATGAGTATATTAAATACTGTGGCATTTTCTAGTTTAATTCTTATTTTAATAGATTGTCTTTGTAATATTGTTATACTATTGATATGTTTGAGTAAAATTACTTAAATAATCTCATACTAATGAAATTATGCATTTAATTAGATTTTTGATTTTATATAGATAAATAACTGATCCCAAGAATTATTTTCAACACTCCAGAGAATTATTTTATTGGGAGCCACACTAAATATATCCAAATAATATAAAATATGCAAACCTTTCCTTCCTAAAAGGCATAGTCTCGAGTTAGCTTCTTAATTGACATTTTTGTTTCAGAAATTCTATTATCAATGTTTGAAATATTGACTGGGTTTAGCATACTACTCATGTGCAGACCAGAGTCTTCATAAATTCAGGTTTATGAAGCATACCTATTTCTCCTAGCATTAGGCATGAGCTACTAGACAAATGACAAAACATATTTTAATTAACATATGTCAAATAATAAGCAAGACTTAAATTCCCTTATATAGTTGTATTGCTGCTTGTAACAGGGGTTTAAAGTTATATTGTTGCTTATTATTTTTAAAATATATTTTTTATTGATTTCAGAGAGGAAAGGGGAAGGAAGGAGGGAGAGATAGAAACATCAATGTGAGAGAGAATCATTGATTGGCTGCCTCCTGCAAGCCCTCCACCTGGGATTGAGCCCATAACCCAGGCACGTGCCCTTGACCAAAATCAAACCTGGGACCTTTCACTCTGCAGGCTGATGCTCTATCCACTGAGCAAAACCAGCCAGGGAGTTGTTGCTTCTTTTAATAATTAAAAATATTTGATAATTTTTTTCCGAAGAAGATCTACTTCAACTACAATTTTCATCAGTATTTATTTCTTTTTAATTTAATGTATACTACCTAAGCATAGAAAATATCTGTTAACCTTTCAGGTTGTGGCACAGTGCCAATAGCAAAGGAAATGGACACAAAACTAAGCAGAATATATCAATACAATAATGAATGACTCATAGTACTCTCTTCCCATGTTGCAAATGCTAACAAAGCCAGGAACATAAGCAGAAGGAACAAGGAATCAGTGTTCTCTGTCAAAAAGGTGGGCACATTTATTTAAAATGGCAAGCCCAATGTTTTAAAGTAAAACTTCAAATGGGTGTAATTATGCATGATTACAACAAAGAACCCTACAAAGAAGGAGTTCCTTAGGGCAGCCAAAACCAACAAATGTGCTCTAGCTCATCACTTCCTCCAACTAAGTATAAAAAGTTACAGTGTTTGGTTGTGGAGTCCATATTTTAAAGAAATGAAAGAGAAAACTACCGGAACCACTGGTTTGCCAAATTCTACTGGGTTTGCAAATCTCAACAGGGCTTCCTTAAGCATTTATTTATTTACTTACTTACTTAATGTTCCCCATTATAAAACTTTTCATTTACTTTCTCCCAAAATAGTTGAGTATGAAAAAAGAACATTTCAAAAGGAGTTTTTTGCTGGATTCTTGTATTTATTAAAATGAAAAACCTTAAATAGACTGTAGAGAAAGTCTTTTGATTCTATTCTGTAGTCCAGATTGGTTAATGTTAATGAATTTTAGCATGAAAAGAAATATGGTGATTCCTTTATTATTGGAATCTATTCAGTTAAGGGACAACACCTCCAGTTAGGCTTTTGTGGAGTCCCTTAGAATAACTACATTAGGAAGAGTAACTATTATATCTTGCTAAATTATGTTTTGAAATTTCTGTTCAGTCTAATTGATTGGAATGGACAAAAATAAGATTCAGCAGAAAAGGTAATTATGAGTAGTTAAAAATAGGCAAAAATAATGCTTACCTGTTACTCTTTAGTCAAATAGTAATTCAAAATAAGTAAATTTTAGGATAAGTAAAAACATTATGAATTATCAGCAAATGTTAATGTTTATGTTATTAAAGCCAATCATTTTATAAACATTTAGGTTAATATGATTATCTGCTTTTTAAACGACTATGTTTTAGCTATAAAAATACAAATTACAATATAATCCACATTATGTGCTTGCATGCTATTAGATATTATTATAAGATAAAAGGAAGACTCAGAAATTTCAAAATAAGTTTCTAGGTCCGGGATGGATCTGCTCCTGCCTGGGGTGCCCTGTCAATAAACCAAAAGTTAAATCACTTTAGCGTCCCAGCAAATATTCCCCTTTACCAGAAAAGCACTCTATCCAGGCAGCTGATGCCTTAACAAACCAGCGCTGGGCCCCAGCCAATCAGATATTTTCTATCTTTCTCTTCCTTGTTCTTTATTCTTTACCCTATAAAAAAGTTGTGCTTACGGCCCCATTTTGCAATTCTCCAAAAAAGACTGTCCCCTTCATGGACTATTAAATAAATGTATCACCTAAATTGTCTTCTTTAAGCATTTTTAAACACATTTACATTATTATTTGTTCTACTCCTACAGAGGTTTCTCTCGTGACCTTGAATTCTCTGTTGTACAATTGTAAGTTAAAGGTCAACATGTCCATCTCTATTTTAATGTTTAGCTGAAAGCAGTATTTTATATTAGATAAATAAGTACAATCATATTTCCCTACTCAAATCTTTCTTAGACTCTGGAATAGGAAAAAAAAATGAAGATACTTCAGAGGAAATAGGCAACCAGAGAAAAATTGAATCACAGAAATATAGTGCCTATTCCTTTTTGAACCTTATAGAGTAATAGGGTTTATATAAGCATAAGCTAAACGGACCATTTTATATCCCTCTGAGACTTTCTGGAAGCCAAACTCCTAAGAGTCATACTTCACTAGCAAAGGCACAACATATCTTATACCAAGTACTTAGTAAGTTTTCATAGAAAAAGGCAGCATTTTAAATGGCATCCTTAAGAGAGTAAGCCAGACTATTTATTTCCTCAAGGAAATAAATTTGGAGTGGTAAATGATGCAGGAACTTTTTTATTAAGTCATCCTAATTTCATAGCAGCTCTATAAACTCTGTGACCGGAATCCCCAACTTAAAAATAAAAACATCTGTTAATTGTTCCTGTATGAAATTGTTATCCTTATGTGAGGCTTTTTGTGGTGCATTCAATTCCCAGTGTGCCTTAATACCATAACCAGAAATAATTAGCAACATGTCTAGAAGATTTCACTAAGAAACATGTTAATTTGCCCTGGAGATAGTTCGTGCACATTTGTTTTTGCAGATTTCTTACTGAGTTTGTCTGTATGATTTTATGACAACTCTTATAATTGTAGTCTATATGAACAGTGCTTTTATAAAATGTTTAGAATTGTTTCCTTATTATTGAATTTTATGCCTCAACCATCTCAATATTTTTAACATGTCAGTATAAAGCAACTTGTTTCAGCTCAATTGTCCCTTGGCTTTTAATTCTTTCCTTTTTAACTTTATCTATAATAATTAAAGTGTAATATGCTAATTAGACTGGACATCCTTCCTTCCAGACAAAGCGACAGGGAGTGGGGGCTGAGGCAGAGGCCCCCAGCCACGGCCATGGCAGAGGCCCTCGCATGAATTTCATGCATTGGGCCTCTAGTTTAGAAATAATTGACAAATATAATTGTATATACTTAAAATATACAATGTGATGATATGATATACATATACATTGTAGAATGATTACCAAGGTCAAAATAATTAACACATTTGCTTCCTCCCAAAATAGTTGACTGGGAACTTTTTGGGAGGGATGAGAATGCTTAAAGTTTACTCACACTAACTTTCAAGCATACTATACGTATATAATTCAATATTTTTAACTATGTCACCATGCTGTACATTGGATCCTCAGAATCTTCACTTCTTATATCTGAAAATGTGTACTCTTTTACCTATATCATCTCCATTTCTCCATCTCCCCAGCCCCTGGCAACCATCAAGCTATTCTCTGTTTCTATGAAATTGGTGTTGTTTTTTTATTCCGCATGTAAGTGATGCCATACATTATTTGTCTTTCTCTTTCTGGCTTATTTCCCGCAGCATAAAGCCCTCCAGATACTAACAATATAACAAGATTTGCTTAACACACACACACACACACACACACACACACACACACAATACGAGTTTCAATTTATATATACATATACATACATATGTTTAAGATTAACTTATTTTATGCACAGCATTTACTTTTGTATTAGCATGCAGATCTTGATTGTTTAGCTTGCTCAGTAATCTCACGTTTATATGTAATTGTTAGGAAATGGACATCTCTGATTAAATTAGTTGAAACTTAAAATATACATGGTTTATGGATTAGCAATATTCAAACTTATAGGACCAGCATTACATCAAACATATCTTACCTTAAATTATTGACATGTTTCAGAATCAAAAATTATAGATACTATTTTTCCATATGCGATGCTACAGTTATTCAGAGCAAGTGATATGTCTGAATTTATGATACCAAACATTTTATAAATCATTAACTTACTATTGATTTTATTATTACTTTAAAAGATAATATAGTTCATAAAGAAAATTAAATTCCCTGAATTTTGGATGAATATGAGTTCCCACATGTGTATTATTATAGATATTTCTGATATATTTGAATATAAATCTGTATTGTGGAATTTTAGCATTTATTTCAAGTAGTGTATAATTTTGTAAAAATTGCAATATGTAATTATCTATACATTTAATAAAGAAAGTGGAATTAAAAATATATAAATTTTTGGAGACATAGATATGTGTTCTACATCATATTCTCCAATAGATTATAAATTAATAATACTAAAATTATAGATATTATAAAATTTGAGGTTATTTTTATGAGATAAGCAGAAAAATGTTGTTCTACTTTCAATATATGTTTGCAAATTTTTGGAAATATTAAAGTGTAACAAATAAGCTATTTTGATGATTATAGGATTTTCATATAATGTATCTAATATAGGCAGCATATCAAGACATATCCTATCAAAGAAAAACAGCATGTACACATGATTCTAAATCTATATAAAATGTATAGTGTATAAAGACGAGAGGCCCATTGCAGGAAGATTCCTGCACGAATAGGGCTTCCTGAGACCGGAGCAAAGCAGAGAAGGGAGCGAAGCCCCCCGAGGCTCCCTCGCCGGGTCAGGGATCCAGGGCCTGGGTCCTGCGGGCAGCATCGCGTGCTGCCGGCTCCGCCTGCAGTTTGCAAATTAGCCGCCATCTTTGTTGGCGGTTAATTTGCAATTGCTCTGATTAGCCAATGGTGGTTGTAGTGAAGGTATGGTCAAATTTGCATCTTTGTCTATTATTAGGTAGGATAATCCATTTAAAATATTTACTTAAACACAGTCTTTAATAAATAACTCAGGAAAAATACAGGCAAAAAGAGACTACATAATTACAAGTTGAGATGTTATATTATGAAATTGATAATTTTGCAAGTTACTTCTTTATATTCAAGAGTAAGCAATAAATTCCTTAAATTAATGAATTTCCATAAGACATCTTAATATAATTTTAATTGAAAATAATAAAGTATTGATCCTTTAGCAACACAGACTGGTTATTGAGGTATGCCTAAAATCTTGTTCTACTCACAAAGCACATTTTGGTTTACTCAGCAAAAGTCAGATCTATAAAACTGCTCAAGACTTTTTTGGTATATTTTATTTTTGTGCAAAAAAGTGCTTGCTTTGGTGAACAAGGACACTATGCTATATCAGTTATCAAAAATGTCAAGTTTCCTGATTTCTGTGTATTTATAGAATCTAATGTGTTTATTCATTCAACCTAAATTTATAACACATGTGATATTTATAAAGCATTCTTCATAGAAAAGAACTCTATGGACTTCAAAGATGAATGAAGCCTGAACAACTTTTTTAGAGGGTTCTAGTTGTTTTGCATTAAAAATTTTATTTTGTAACTTATCAAATTTTCAAAACTAATTAATTAAATTTGGACCATTTAAAAATAGGTTCTACTTATTGACACAAAACAAACAATGGAATAGCTTTTAAAACTATTAAATCTGTTAACTATTTTAAATATTTTTTAAAACTTACCTTAAGATGGTAATATATTTTCAACAAGATTTATAAATTTACTTCTTTCAACTTGCCAAATATAGCTCGGGATAAATATTTAACTTCACCTTAAATTATCTGAAATAAAGTGCATACAGTTAAATTTTCTAAAATGTTAAGTCCAATTGGATAGAGGATTATTATATTCAATTTTCCAATTAAATAAAATGATAAAGGTGAGAGAATAGAGCATTCAGAAATATCTGAAATGAAATTCTAAATTCTGTCCCAAAGTTTATACCAAGGTAAGAAGATGGGTTTTGTTGCTGTCTTTGTGCCATGTATGTCAATCTGTAAAATTCAGTTATTATCAGCATAGCCAAAAAAGTAAGAATAGAGTCTAAATTATTCAAGAATAAAATTTACCATTAGTTTAAGGTATTTATGTTCATGTTGTTAAAATCAGTGACATGTCATTCTTTCATTTAAATTTTAATTAGCTATAAACTTAGCATTTTCTAATCATTTGAGAGAAAAGTGGTTCCAGAATGCTTTCATTCCACTTGGCCTGTGTTTGAACAACACATGGAACAAATGCAAATGACCTTCCCTCCTTTAGACTCATTGTATATATTTTTCTTACCATATTGAGGGAGAATTTAGGACTGGTCTTAAACCTTATTATACTAGCCCTAAGTAACACTAAAAGCCAAGAGAGTTACACAAGCTTTTCAAAAACTTATTGCAAGTTTGTTAGGTTGTGTGTTTGGCTAAATCAAACTTGCCAATGTAGTGATAGAAGTCTGTGCGTTTTAAAAGAAAATCAACATAATAAAATTCTTCTTTTCTAGCATACCCAAGCAGCTCCACATAAATACAGTGCTTTAAGAATTTGGCTCACAGACAAACAGCTTGATAACCTAAATGATGCCAAAAGAAATCACAAAGTGCATGCACTATAGAAGAAAACATTCTCATTAAACCAAATATTCTAGTAAGCTTTTGCATACTGATCACAAACTCATTTGGTGAGGCATTAATGTTTATATTTAAAGAAATAAAAAGAAAACATTACATATATAAAATTACACTTTTAGTATTGAATTAAGATCTAAAGACTCTTTAAAGTTTTTAATAAAATTACATAAAGAATGAATGTATTTCACATTCCAGAATCATTTTTAGAATGATAGAAAGATAACTTGCCTGTTAAGGACCATATTGTATAACATATTCAAAGACTTATATAAATCATTCCCTGAGCTGGAATTCAGCACATGGCCATGCAATGGATTCCAAAATGCACAATGTGAAGCAAGAAACAAAGAGTGTTCAATAGCACTTATAAGAATATTACTCTCCAGGATGCCCTTAAAAATGCAAATGATGTGGGTTTGGTTCTTCTTGTTGTGGCCAATATAGATGCATACTTATAAAAGTCATGGTTAGCATTAAATTTCATGAAAAAGGGAGAGGTACATAAAACATGTGGGTTTTTGAAGTTAGTCAAATTGGAAACAGAATCACAGTTCTGATACTACTATGTCTGTGAACTTAAACAACTTAATACCTGTGAGTCAGTTTATTTACTTTTATAATTGAGATACATATTTTACTTAAGAAATTACCTTGTCCTTGCAATACAATTAATCCAAGGACTGCCTCAATGACCCAATGAAGAGTCTACCTTATGGTGGTGAAGTCAATGAGATAGTAAATACAATAATACCAGAGGTATACTGATTGTGAATATAATAATACAAAGCTGAAGAGTAAATGGAAAGATTATTTTTAAAATATAGAGTAAGAGAAGGTCTTTTTTGAGGAAATGACATTTGGACAGAGACCTAGATGATGAAAAGAGGCCATATTCTAGGCAAATGGAATATGCATAACAGCTCAGAGGCTATTAGGAGTTCACTTGTTTAAGAAACCAACTTTGGTTTCAGCAAAGCAATTCAGGGGTGTGACTTGGAAGATATCCAGGTCTTCATCTCTGGAAACTGCAAATGCTACCTTATATGATGAAAGAGACTTTACAGACTTAATTAAATAAAGCATCTTGAGATGGGAGAATTATCTTGGATTATCAGGATAGAACATACATGCAATCACATGTGCTTTTACAAAAATGGATGCAGAGGGAGATTTTACTGCAGAAGGGTGAGAGGAGATGTAAAGCAAGAGGTTTGAATGATGCAAAGCAAGGGTTACCATTTGAGAATGCAGGGGGAAAAAAAGGCAAGCAGATTCTCTCCTTGAGCCTCCAAACATAAGCCCTACTGCCACCTGGATATTAGGCGGGTGGAACTGACTTTGGAGTTCTGGCTTGCAGAGCAGTAAGATAACTCTGTATTGTTTTAAGCTACTAAGTTTGTGGTCATTTGTTGCAGCCGTAATAGGAAACCAAGTCAGAGGGAAATGACCAAAAAAAAAAAAAAAAAGGTTCAGAGAGGGAGGCAGGGACTGGATCATTTGAGGTACTATACACAGACTAGAGGCCTGATGCATGAAGTTTTGTGCAAGAATGGGCCTTCCTTCCCCTGGCTGCCAGCACTGCCTTCACTCTGGCCAGAGCCACCTTTCCACCTTCCCACACTTCCCAGAGGCCCAGAGTGGCTGGGGCAGTGTGGAACACCTGCATCATCACCATGGCAATGATGCAAGCATCCCGCCCTTCCCCTAGCGGCTTAGTGCCCACATATGCAAATTAACCCGCCATATTTGTTGGTCTAATTTGCATACTCACTCCTGATCAGCTGGTGGGTATCACAAAGGTACAGACAATTTGCATCTTTCTCTTTTATTAGGGTAGATTAGGGGTGGGCAAACTTTTTGACTTGAGAGCCACAGTGGGTTCTTAAACTGGACTGGAGGGCCAGAACAAAAGCATGGATGGAGTGTTTGTGTGAACTAATATAAATTCAAAGTAAACATCATTACATAGAAGGGTACGGTCTTTTGTTTGTTTGTTTGTTTTATTCATTTAAATGGGCCGGATCCGGCCTGCAGGCTGTAGTTTGCCCACGGCTGGGGTAGATAATAGTGAAAGCAAGACTGCCAAAAGCTTCCACCAATACTCTAAGCATCACATGTTGGTGAACTGGACTTGGATAGTGGTGGATTGAGGTACAGAAAAGGCTCAGATATGGGCTACATTTTGAAGGTGGTGTTCATAGGATTTGCTGATGCTTAGGACTTATGGAGTGAAGTAGAGAGTGATCCAAAAATCTGAAACAACTGGGTGACTGAGCAGCATTTTGGGGAGATAGCTAAACCTACACAAAAATGGTAAAGAATATTCTAAAGGGAATCTAGAGTTTATATTCATATTCGATTTTAAGCAGTGGAGTTTTGTTTTTGTTTTGTTTTGTTTTTAATGTGAACTAAGGGTAACAAAGCCATTCACCTAAAGAGAATGAGCAGGGACAAATGAGGGGAATATTGCCTTATACTCCCAAACCCCATGGAATAGTGAGAGGACATCATAAAAGACAAACTATGCATTGAATAGTTCTCAATATGTAATAATTTACTTTAGTACTGAATATACAAATATATCTTATTTCTTCTCTTTATCATTTCTTTAAGATAAAATGGCAAACATACCCACTTAGAAATTAAGTTCAAGCCGACATCTGAACTAACATCTGATAAAATATACTGGCAGACAGAATAAAAGAAAAAAAATAGAATTCTATGTTTAAAATATGAAAGTACTAAAAATGAATGTATGATAGTGATGTAAGGATAAATGAAAACATAAGTGAAAATCAGTGACCTTTTAGAACAAGGAAGTTAATCAAGACACATTCGGACTTCAAAGTTCTACATCATAGCCAATTTTATCCTAAAAGCTAAACAAATTTCTGAATGTTTCTGATGTAATCATTCCAGAAGTAAATACAGAAAAGCCAAAATTAAACCTCTAAAATATTAATGACATTACTGAAAACAATTAAACTACTAAGTTTACCCTTAGTTGTCTTCATTATGTTATTTAATTGTTTTTTTTTAAGTTAAAGCCATAGGCATCTATAAACAATGCTACATATAATCAATCATCTAAAAAAAAAATCATTGTTTTTTAAAAGTCTATCAGACAGTGCCCAATAGAAGAGCAGAGAAAGGCTAAAATAATTTAAAGGTCCGTAAATCACTGACTTGTCTTAATTAAATACTAATACAGTATATATATTTTTTAAAGTGACAAAGTGTTCAGGCAGTCAGGGAGAAGATACAGAGTAACAAAAGCATTTTTTAATGAAAATTGAATAACTTATTAAATGTATCTTAGAGTTTCACAGTGATTGTGCTTAAATTTTATTATAAGCCCCACATAAAAAAATCAGTAATAATTTGGGCAAAACAAAACATTCTCCTTCATCACCTATGAAAGTTGGGTTAAAAAGTATAATTCTTCCCACACCCAAATTTGATAAGGAAGTTTGTCTCTATTAGATACAAACAGACATATACAAATGTTACAATGGCCTTATTAAAAAATGAAAGACAAGCCCTGACTTTTATGGCTAAGTGGATAGAGCCTGTGGACTCAAGGGTCCCAGGTTTGATTCCAGTCAAGGGCATGTCCCTTGGTTGTGGGCACATCCACAGCAAGGGGTGTACAGGAGGCAGCTGATCGATGTTTCTCTCTCATCGATATTTCTAACTCTCTATCCCTTTCCCTTCCTCTCTGTAAAAAATCAATAAAACATCTTTAAAAAAAAAAAGAAAGACAAAAAGTCACACTCAATTGTCTATGGAATAAAAGATATTATTAATATGACATTCTGCATTCTGGAAAAAGCAAAAATATGAGAAGAGATAACATTAGATGTTACCATAAGCTGGGGTTGGGGGAGTGCTTGACAATATGTGCAGGAGGAAATTACTGGAGATGAAGGAAATTGTCCACATCTTGATATGATGGTAGTTACACAAATGTATCCGTTTGTCAAACACACAGCAACTGTACACTGAAAAGGGTGAATTTCACTATATAAAGTTATATCTTAGTTAACCTGGCTTTAAAAAGTGAAAGAAAAATATATCCCATGGCAATGCTGAAAAACTAGATTTTTTTATTCAAATTCTGGGTTCTGTTAGTCCAAAGTTTGTAGCCCATTTTAACTTATCAAATCATTAATCAGAATTATGAAGCTTATATTAAAAAATAACTCATTTACATTCAACCTTAAGGCTGAAGCATGTACAAATTATATAAAAAGGGATGTTGTTTTAACTTTATATTATCATTGGTTTTGAGTTTGTTGAGAGAAAAACAAAACAAAATAATGACAAATTGGCCAAGCCAAGTTATATGTATTACAAACACATCAATAGAATCTCAATTTAAATGAAGCCAGGGCAAATCCATGGAACCTAAAAGAAACATATGCAAGGAGATCTTTACTTCTCAGAGACTAGCAGTGGAGCAGTGGACCCTTAATATTTAATTTTAAACATAATTATATTATTTAAAAAAATCAAAAGATGAATGAGTTGCAAGCCAAAGATATTTAAATTAAGGCCCTATGCCCTGGTTGAATATGTCAGTACAGGAAAATGGTTAGCTCATTCCTATGAAATTCAAAATGTATGGATGGATTTTAGAATGTTTCACATATCCGTGGCCAATGCATGTATAAAGCAACTCAGGATAATGTACATAAAGGTTTGATTACTTTCCACAATTGCATAAACAACTTATAATAAACATTTTTTCTAGGAGGAGAGAATGAATTTGAAGTGATTAGCATATGTGTATATATATATATATATATATATATATATATATATATATATATATATATATATATATACATTACAGCTAGATAATATTTTTTTATTAAATTTCAACTTTTTAAATTGTCCCTTTCACAAACGTTGTGCCTGGGGCATAAGTACCAAAGTTGAAGCATTAATAGAAAACAAATAAAATGGAAACAGCTGCAGCTATTAAAAAATAAGAGCCCTTAGGGTAGGTCAATACACAGATATATGAGTTTATACCAGAGCTTGCTACAGATTCTGCTAGGCTAAAGAGAAATATGAGTTATAGAGAATCAAGCTCTCTACGGATGGGTGCGCTCTACAAATGAGGCTGTAAACTCTTGAGCAATGGTATCTCTTTCTGTGATACATATCTTTGGTGCATACTCGATTGTTGACCCAAAATTTGTACTATTATTTGTATTAACTAGTGTGCAACATTTTCATTTTTTAAATATACCTAAGACCTCTTCTTCTTTCAAGCTAAAATATTTTTTTTAATTGACAAGGTAAAGCATGAAGTGTGGCTTCCAGACACCAATCTTTCCTAGAAATTAAGCTGCACTAAGCAGGCACGGTTTTCCTTGCCTTTGTATTCTGAGTTGTTGCAAGGGAATTCCAAAATGACAGCAGCTGTGACAAGCATACCAATTCTTGTGCACCACTTGTGTCTGTTAACTGGCATGAGGAAATGATCTCTGAGACAGAGAGGTAGAACCGACATGGAGACAGAAATAAAACCTCGATGTCACATTGGCCTCATGTCAAAGCTGAGGGTATTTAAATAGAAGAACAGCCTAATATCAGTTAACCTCTATTTGATTTTCACAAATGGATTTCATCTGAAGCCCCAAATTAAATCTGAGACTGAGAAATGGGCCTGTATATTAAGATGTGTCCAAATTAATTGGTGTCATGATGAGTGTTTAGCTTCCAGCCTCAGACTTGTGTGAGTCACTGTGTTAGTTAGTATACAGAGATTACATTTTGTGAGGGGAACTTAAGCACAAATTTTATTTTACCTTACTATAAGAACAGGACTCCCAGCATCTATGACAACATGGCTAAGAATCAGGTGCTTGGCAATTGGGTAGTATAATGAAAACATCAGTAGGAAAACAAAAGCTCAAAGAAGTCAACATTATTCCTGTATGTCTCATTTTCTAGGGTTCAAAATTATGGGAAATATTTAAAATATGTTCATTATTTTTTACACAGTTACATAGATATATTAGTGGATTCAGACTAAAGTGAAGGGGACCACCACAATTTCCAAAGCTAAAAGATGATAGTAACCATCAGCTACCTCAAAAGTAAAAATCTCTCTTATATAATAACAGTACACAAAAGGTTTAGGACCACAGCTGGATAAAAAAACACAATCCACCCCAAGGTACAAAACATTTTCTCTAAAAATTATAAATAAAATTGTATTGTTTGATTATACTAATTAGAACTAGGACTTGTAATAAACTGATGACATGCAATTATATATCAAATTTAAGTCAGTGTATTTAAAGGTGATTAATAACTAAAACAGAATTAGAATGTCTTTGCATTCAACAGTATCTAAAACATCTTGCAGACATTTCAATACTTCAATATATTTTGTTATTGATTTCAGATAGTAAGGGACAGGGAGAGAGCAATAGAAACATCAATGATGAGAGAGAATCATTGATCAGTTGCCTCCGCATGCCCCACACTGGGGATCAGAATTGAGCCTGCAACCTGGACATGTGCTCTGAATAGTAATTGAACCATGGCCTCCTGGTTCATAGGTCGAAGCTCAACCCCTGAACCATGTCAACTAGGCAGAAATTTCAACACTTTAATTCACTATAATACCATATTTTTTCTAAACTTAATCTTTAGTGATGATAAATTGTAATTACTAATATTTCTCATTGGCATTTATGCAAAACCTAATCTATACAAACTCTGGGTATTTTATATAAATATTTTACACATATTGATATATGTGTCTATTGAATATGCATCATACATAGATGGGGATATGTGGATATGAGTATTAGTTATCCATTTCTTAATCTTTGTCTTTCTATTTATCTATACATATGATGATCCCATTTGGTTAAATTTAGGTTAAAGTACCTAAATGCCTTTTCCAAGTGATCAATCAAACAAAATTAAAGATGCATATTTTTTCCATGATTGGAATCTTCTAAAATACCTATCAATATCAACTCAGAGACATGCAATTATTAGGGTTCAGGGATGCTATAGCAATACTACATTAATGTACAGCACTAAGCTATTTCTCAGGCCTCTGCTTCCTATAATTGTTGCTGGAACCAACGTGCCCAAAGCCACTGTGCTTTGGAATCTTTATACCCTGCCCCTTCACACCATAAAACAATTAGTTATCAAGTCTTTTTGTGTCTCAAAGTGTTCCTTTCTTTTCATTCTCATTGCCCTCACTTTAAATGAATTACTCTGTAGATTTTCAGTCAATCAACCTTCCCCCTCCCAATAATCCTGCACATTAACACCAGTTAAATGTACCCAAAAGAGAGCTGTGATAGTCTGACCACACTGTTCTACCATCTTTCCTTATTTCTTCTCACAATGACATGTCTCATCTTATTTTTTTCTTTTTCCTTCTAAGGAAACTGAACTGAAACTCTTCACTGGAGCCCAGATCATGTTTTATTCATGTATTTTCTCCTTCCTTTACTCTTGTTTCTATGGGTGCAAAAGCAGTGTGTTGGCATTGTCTGAAGTGCCAACTCCTCCATAACCTCTTACCTGATCCTCTCTCCTCCCAAAGAAGAGAGAATCAAAATCTTATCTTCCTCACACACTCTGTTCCTCCTGGTGGCCAGCACTAAATTAATTTTCGCTTACCGATTGTGTACCTGTCCTTTCTATTTACAGAGTATCACTGCATGAAGGGTAGGCCCTGTTTCTTTGTATTCTTCAAAATACTTGGAAGACTGTTTTAATCAGGGTACATGTTTGAGCATTCTTAATAGATGAATGATTTAATAAATGGTGATTTTTGCATTTCTCCCTATAATTTAAGTTTCAGTTATCAATTTCGTATAGAAAAGTGGTCACAGTTTTAAGCGTGAAGTAGTGTCAAATAGTATTTGCAAAGTAGGTCTTTACAAACATATAACTACCAGCTTTCAAATTAAAACTACAGATAGGAAAATAAAAAAAATAAAAAATATTTCCGTAAATTTGAAATTTAAACAAATTCTTCTTTGGTTTATGTAGGAAAATATGGATAGAAGATGATTAATCATAGAAATGACTTGAGCATGACTTGTTTCACTCTGTGATGCTTAACTAGCCGACAGCTGACAAATACTTCAGTTTAATACTGCTACCAAAATATCGGTTTCTATGGGAGAAAATAACACTTTTGGTAGAGTGAAAAAAAAACTCAACTCATAAATTCAGTCCTTTGCAAAATATGGCATTTTAATGTACACACTAGTGGCCCAGTGCATGAAATTCATGCACGTTAAAAGGGAATTAATTAGAAGAAATATTTTAATATTGCTATTTGCTCTTTCTCTATAATAAAAGTGTCAGAGATGAAAGAAAATTAGTAAAATGTATATGAAAATCTTCCTCCTGTCAGAGTCTGGAGCACACTGCAGGACCCAGGGTTAAGTCCCCACCCAGCGCATGCACCTCGAAATAGCACGAGACCCAGACCCTGCTGGCCTCACTCCCGTCAAGCCCACCAGGTGGGGAGCACAGCCTCAGGTCTGCCATCAGCCCCGTTGGGTGGGGGTCACAACTTCATAGCCCCCAACAAGCTCTGTCAGGTGTGGGGAACGGCCTGAATTCCCCCAGCCTGGCACCAGGGAGGGGGCGCGGCCTCAGGTCCCCCAGCCCAGGACAAGGGGCACGGCCTGAGGTCCCCTGTCAAGCCCCGCTGGGTGGGGGGCGCAGCCTCAGGTTCTCATCCCCGGCCCAGCACCATGCAGCCTCAGATCCCTGCTGATGATTCCTCTGTGGTGGGTGCAGCCATCTTGTGTTACGGGAACCCTACCTCCACTGTGGGTGCAGCCATCTTGTGACAATGTGACGAAGTGAGGGTCAATTTGCATATTTCATCTTTATTATATAGGATAGCATTTATACTCTGGTGCCCTCTTGATATACATTTGTCAGGTCATTCTCCTGAATATAATTTCTACATACCTAATGATCTAAGTGTTTATTCACTTTTGGATGCATATCTATTATACAGCCATACCACTAATTACAATTTAAAGAATTTTAAATTTTGTAAACGTCCAGAAAAGTACTACCATCCTCTCAAACTTGGTAGGTGATTGCTTTATAGGAAGTACAAAACAGTCATATTGTGCTGCTCAGATATGCAGCTATTATACATTAACTGGTTGCTATAAGATGTTAAACCCCTGGCACATTGGGACATCTAAGAGTTAATCTTCCTGATGATCTATCTGCTGAATATTTTTGAAAGAAATATAACAGAGTTAGTCAACGTGCATAACTCTTATTTAAATGCCACTGTTTAACTATACCAGTAAGTGAGGTTTCCTGTGGTTCCATTTCACCTGTCAGCCACAGGCTAATGAACTGCAGGTTGTTTTGTGCTTCTTTCCTTAATCTGGATGCTACATTTAATAGAGTGACCTCTTTCAAGTTATAGGCGCAGCACTCTTTAAGTTGAGGTCAAAAGATGCCTGTCTACCTAGCTTACTTCAAGGTTAAAAACAATTGGGTGCAAAACAGCAGCTCCACAAGTAACACAGAAATGTGACATGAGCAGTTCCCTGGCCTTTGATTCTGTCTGGAAACTGAACCCCAAAGGCCTAAGCATGGTGTGTCCTGAGGACTGACTACCAAAGTGACACAGTAGTGAAAGACAGTCGCCAGCTAGGCCGAGTTCCAGTGGGAAACAATTTCCTCCGGCAGCTTTTGAAGTTTGTTTTTATAGGAAATTGCCTCTTGGAGCATATAAAACTAATTCATGACGCTTCCAAGAGCTCCTGCACACCCGGCCAGAGCTCCCCTGTGGACGGGCCCGTCTTGTTGACATAATCAGGCCTCTGCTCTTGGAAAAGCTCCAGCTGTTTGTGTGGAGCCACTCAGATTAGGTTAAAAGCCTCTAAATCTCCCAAAGTGTCCCCAGGAAGGGAATATAAAATTGGTGACGGTGATGTGGCAAGACCCAGGGAACATAGCAAAGTCGTGACATTTGTATTTGGGTCTGTCATTGTGATTCAATAACACAGAATTTGCTAGTGGATTCAGCAGAGGTCACGACGCAAAAGTGATGGATGATCCGCAGTTCCATTTTCCCCACTGAATCTGAGTTATATGCTGGGTTAACTTTTCTTTGGGGTTTTGTTATGCTGCTAAAAAATTTGTTCTCCTAACCACCTGGCTATCACAATAAATATGTTTTATACTAGAATGCCTACCACACTTGAATAATGAATTTAAAGTCAAAAGTCAATGGGCTTTTTTTTTTCTTTTGCACAGGACATGTTAGGAAACAGGCATATATTATAATTTTGAAAGGGAAGATTGCTTTTAATTTGATTATCCTCCTTCCTCCCAATTTCTGTGATACATACATATTCAAAAAGATTTTTAAGGGCAAAAATATTCACTCAAATTATGAAAAGCAAGAAGAGAAGAGTTTGAATATGACCCTAGACATCTAATTTGAGATAAAAGTTGAACATCAAAAGCAATATGCATTTGAAATATAAAAGAACTAGCATTTCTTTGTCCAGGTGTGAGAAATGCTGAGGTTTGGGTATAAAGGTAATGTTAAGTGAGTTGAAACACTAGAAACAAAGAAAACAGCAGCTGTGTACAGAATAGATAAGAATAAAAGTGAGAGAACATTTAGTCACATGGGGAAACAGAGTTGAAAGAAACGTGTATTTGTTTGAATTTGATATTGTCCACAGTAGTGAACATGAAGTTCAAAATGAAAAGCCATTTCTCTTATACCCTTGGCTCTTCTTTCTTGGCTCTACATTCCTTAGGAATAAAAGAGAATGAAAATGTGAGATCTTCTGCCAATAGTCCAGCTATATTTGAGGACTAGAGTATCAATAACTTGTGTTATTGAAAATTTACAAATTGTCTCTTTTTTATCACATTCTTTTCATAAGCTATGTATCATTTTATATGATTTTTTTTAATGTCACATACTGTTCCTATTGTTTGCAAGGCCATCCTGGTACTTAGTCCTATCTGACTATGAAATTTCTTCTTGACCTTCTTAGTCATTCTATTCATATGTTTCCCTTTATTATGCCTTCACCTGTCTTCAAATCTATTCTCTGTGCACCTACATCAGCACTTATTTCATTAAAGGGATATTTTTGCTTATATCTCTGTCGTATGCAAGCAAATCTAAGCTGTTTGATATTGGAGCATCATTTATTTTCCCCTCTTTTGCTTCATTGGTGCCTAGTATGGATTCTGGACCTCTGTGGAGAACAAAAGCATGCAGTGGGCAGAAAACTTTTTCTTTGTTCTGCTCCATGCTTCAAATTTTGTCCTGTTCTACAGCCTACTAAAACCATGTACAAAGTATTGTATTTTTAATTCTCCATGCTTAAATGATTTTCTCTATAATAGCAATCTTCCAAACCATTTTTGTGTAGCTATGAAGTTTGTTAATATTTTCATCAAATAAGCTTCAAGAAGATTAAGACAACCCCTAGCAATAGATGTAGTTACACTAGAAGACTGCCAAATACACACCCATAAAAGTTAACACCACCAGCTTCTTCCTCTCCCCTTTTAATGAAATACTGCCAGAATACCTGATAACCATAGGAAGATGGTATAAATGAAATTGAATACTAAATTTTAACTAAAACATAAAGGAAAAATTAAACATCAAAAATTAAAATTAAAGCATAAAAAATTAAAAATGAAATTAATCTACTATGCCAAATTTTCCAGTTTTGTACTCATTACCATTACTTTCGGGTTTCTAAATATATATTCATGTTACAGAACATATATTTCATTCCACATTATCTTTTTCTCATCTTTCACTCTTCTGTAAATCTTGACAACTCTCTAGATTCTAACCAGGAAACCATTTCCATTTTATCCTTCAAAGGCCTTCCCTAGGTTCACCACTTGAGATATGTAGGCTACTAAAATAAATTCAGCAGTGCCATGCACTTTAAAAGTTATATTTATGAAAGTATTGTACTTAATTTATTCTTCAAAAATAGTCACATTTAAAAAATGCTCATTATTGATGTGCTCAAAAAAGGAAATTCTGAATTTATCATAAATAAAATAATTTGTATGTATTCATGTACACTGGAAGAATAATGTAAAATTTACTCAGGCTTTCAATACAGAAAAGTTGCTTTGATATTAATAGCTAAAATGTGTTTGATGTATTTTACAAGCTTTTGTTCTACTTCATTAAAATTGAACCAATATTAACACAATTTTTCAGGCTAGCATAAAAAACTATAGTACATAAAACCCATATGAATGTTTGCATTTTAATATTACTATTGAAATAAATTGCATGAGCATAGAGCCATGTCTTATTACAAACATAGCTAAATGTAAATGCCATGTTTTATGTTTTTTTTTTTCACTTAAGTGGAAAGTATAATGTATTAGAACAAAGCATTTCTCTTTTGAGCTTATAATATATGATGCACTAATCTTTTGTAACAGACATTTATTCAAAAGAGAGAAGTGATCATTTTAGAAATAACGTCACTTATTCGAATAATTCAGAACACAAAAATGGTACGGCAAATAAATTATGAACTGGTACAAGGAAACTAACCTCCTCTAATGGTTGTCTAATCTGTGCTATTATAAACTGCAAAATGTAATAGTAACATTTTAATAATTTTCCTAACTAGTACATTTTATACACATAATTTATTTCAAAGAAAGGATGGTATTAAAACATTTAAAATATTGTATTCATAATTGCTCAGTATATGTATATTCAAAAAATGACCTTTTATAGAAGATTTGAAACATTTAAATTATTATGTAACTGGTTAATATGCAAGGATCACTTTTTAATGTTTATGTCTAAACAACTTTCTATTCAGATTCCTGCTTTTACTTTATATTTTATTTTTAATATGTTTTTATTGATTTCAAAGAGAGAAGGAGAGAAGGAGAAAGAGATAGAAACATTGCTGAGAGTTGCCTGTCTCCTTCACGCCCCCTACTGAGGATCAAGCCTGCAATGAGGTCACAGGTACGTGCCCTAATCAAGAATCAAACTTATAAACTTATGAACAATAATAGATACGAAGGCAGAGCTGCCTCAAACTGATTGTCAAACTGCAGCGGGAAGGCCAGGGAGGGTTGGGGGGCAGGAGGGAGGGGGGTAAGAGATCAACCGAAGGACTTGTATGCATGCATATAAGCATAACCAATGGACATAAGACACTGGGGGGTAGGGGAGGCCAGGGGATTGTCAAAGGCGGGGCGGGGGGGGGGGAGAAAGGACACATATGTAATACCCTTTGTAATACTTTAAGCAATAAAACAATTTAAAAAAAGAATCAAACCATGCCGTAACCGGTTTGGCTCAGTGGATAGAGCGTCAGCCTGGGGACTAAAGGATCCCAGGTTAGATTCCAGTCAAGGGCATGTACCTTGGTTGCGGGCACATCCCCAGTAGGAGGTGTGCAGGAGGCGGCTGATCGATGTTTCTCTCTCATCGATGTTTCTAACTCTCTATCTCTCTCTCCCTTCCTCTCTGTAAAATAATCAATAAAATATATATTTTTTAAAAAGAATCGAACCATCACCTCCTGGTTCATGGGTCGACACTCAACCACTGAGCCACACCAGCCAGACTGTTACTGATATGTTTTAACAGCCTGTTAATTCATCTCCCTGCCTCTGCTTCTCTGTCTTTAAATCCACTGGGTATAATACTATCAATCATTTTTCAAAAATCCCTCTCTGATACTGTCAGTCTTCTGCCCCAGTTAGCTAGTTAGCCCTTCAGGTCTCCACTGGAGCTCCAGCTTGGATTCTAAGACTCTTGATTGGTCCCCTAGCACATCCCTAAATACTTTTCAATTAATGTTCCCTCCCATTTTTGGTCCTTATATTCTCAGAGATTGGCTGAGGTTCTGTTAAAAATATTGAAAAAATACTTGGAATATGAAGTTTATTTGTTATAATTCTCATTCACCAATGGCCAAACATTTTCCTTCCATATTTTCCCTTCTGGATCAAACTTCATTAGGTACTTACCTAAAAAGCCTCAGTGCAATGGCCTTGCAATTAGGCATCTCATTCAATCTGAAGGTGCAGTAAATTTCCCCAGACTCTCACCTGCTTAGACTCTAGGTCATGCCTTTTTCTTTCACTAGTCAAGCCACTGTGGCCTAACATATCCATACAAAAGCCTATCAAACAGTCTAAAAAGAATTCTGCACTATCTTTTGAAACTAATATACCCTATAATATGGAATGAATCACTCAAAGGTTCTTTATATTATATTAGGAAGATAATTGTTCCTTTGAAGCAAAGGCTCTGACTCTGGAATTACATAAGTAATTATAATTAGAGTTAATTGATTTGGAAGTTCATTTTGCATTTGTAAGAAGTTTATTTTTTTTAATTTAAGGAAATAGTTAACAAATTCAAACTTCTCTTGATTTATTCATGGGCATAGACATATTCATGTAAGGTTAATTATTTTATTTAAAATTGGTGACCAGATTTCACAGAAGTGTACAGAGAACCCTATTATATTTGTTAACTAAACTACATTATATGCTGAAGCCCTCATATGGATGTAGAATCATGTAACAAGGATAAAGAAGAATCGCTGTAACTGATGAATATTGTAATTTTATATTGACTTGTGCAGCAACAAAGTGCTTGCCTGGAGTAGAAAACCACACAACGTTGAGAAAATGGAATTGTGATATAAGGGTGGATCTGATTTCACTCTTGTAGGGCAGTTTTTCCATATGCCACTTTGAGTGTTTCTCTTGTACATCTGTTGCATGACACACATAAAATGGTTGGGTTCACTATCAATTACAGGCTGGAACAAGGAAGATTTCAATTACAACAGGAGAGCAAAACAGCTGGGAAATCCCCAAGGGGAGGTGCAAGAACCAAGGGGGTGAGGCAGGCATCACAATGGTACATTGCACACCACTAATTACAGAGAAATGAAGTCAAGTTAAAAGAAAATATACCCCTAGATGTTCTGTTTCACAGAGACCATTGGGTACTGGAAACAGTACCTTAGTGGCTTGTCTCAGGCTAAATTCTCATGTCATTGTTGCCTCATGAGCAGATTAAATATAAACAGTAGCATAAAATATATACTTTTAAGATAACATTTTAAAATTCAGTGTGATTAAATTAAGACATTTTTATCATATCCAAATATTTTTTAAGACTGTGTATATTTAAGAGAATCATGTCTGCAATAGCTTGTAGCTCCCTAAATAAGAAATGCATAAATATAAGCACATATAAAAGTCTTGTTGGCAAACATCTTAGTCTTAGGAAAAAATCAAAGATGCTTCCACTATGTACACTGCATGATAATTATGTATTTTTCCTGATATGCCCATTTCTCTTACGTATTATTAGATGATGTATAAGTAGTGTAAATTAAAATAGCATAACATGCTATTGAAAATTATTTTTTCTAACATAGTCAGAATCTAGCAATATAGTTAAGAATTAGCCACAGGTTATACTGTTAGAGATCTATAGAAAAGCACATTTCCTCTGTAGTTTTCATAATAACACATGTCATAAAAATAATTCATACAATAATAGCAACTTTAGAAAAATGCTATATATAAATTGTTTTATCTACAATCCACCCCATCCATTTTTGGGGAATTCACATATGTGGGTTTAAGAAAACAATGATAAAACCAGCAATTATTATTATTATTATTATTATTATTATATCATTATTTTACTAAATATTAATGGAGCCATCTCAAGATTTATCCTGTAGCTCACACATACCTGTGATCCAAGTTGGAGGGTTGAACATACATCTGAAGTCTTATCTGGAGTCCCCCCCAAATAAATTTCTTTATATTGCTTCATTTTTCTCACTAGAAATTTACATGGGTAGAATAAAAGCATTATATTAATTTAGATAAAAATTATTAGAGGCTCCATTAGCACAGTGGGGAAAACCATGACATTCTAAGGTAGGATTTGCAAATATTAGAGAATAAGGGAAGGTGAGCATGAGGGAAAGGAGAAGCTGGAGAACTGAGATTTCTAGCTTGTGAAAGCGCAGTGGAAAGGGTTGAAAGAATATTAGATAGGGGTGTTATCTTGGACTCCTCTAGGTACATAATGTGATATATTTAGCATCAAATATAGCTTCATTGACCTTCAAAGTTTAAAATCCTTTTTTATCTTAATCACTTCTGTATGATAGTTTTTGAAAACCAATAAATCCTGAAATAGTTATTCTAATGGCTGAGGGGAGCATCTGCCATAAAATAATTTAGCAATGACCTGGGTCTTATTTTAAACATGATCCTAGAAAAAGAAAGATCATTCCTCTTGCTCCTTCTCCCAATGTATGTATAGTGAATTTATTCTAATGTAATTCAAATCCCACTACTCTAAAGCCACCTGCATTGAAGCAGGAAGAGTGTTTCCAAGCCCCTTGCCACTCCCCACATTTTCCTTCAGTAACCTGTTCAGGCTTTGGATGACACGCCCCACATGATCAGTACAGGACTCATGGAAGCTTTGACCTGCCTCCCAGATTGTGTGCTATTTTCTTCCAATTATAGGAATAAGGAAACATTATATATTTTTTAAAAAAACTGGGGGTGGCATAAAACTACTTCCAATCTGAGCATAAAAACAACAAAGTAGGGTCAGTTTTGTACATTCAGTATAAGTGTTTTGATAATGATTTTACTCATTTATTAATCTTAACATTTGGGGAATAAGAATAAAATATTATCTCTCAATGTTTGAGTAAGGAAAATGAAATTTTATAACGCTATCATAAGCACTTAATAAAGAGAGAAAGGTACAAATTTGATAATGGCAAAGGAGGCCATTTTCCTTCCAGATCTGGTAGTGCGGGATGTCTTCCTAACTCAGATGCACAGAGGGGAAATCAGTGCCTCAAAATTGAATTCAGAAACATGCACAGCCTCTATGGAAACCATAAAAGGAGGACGGACAGGCAACAGCAAAATTACAGCTGCTGAGATTGGGTGTGTAACCAAGTGCCACTTCACTCTTGATCTGTTAAAGTTGACTGAAGGAAGGAAATCAGTTACTATCAGCAGTGAATTTCAGGTTGACTCCGGTTTGAGATGCCAGCTACAGGCGGGTGTGTGCCCTCCGCAAAGATAATTCTGACTAAGCCTTCATTTAGTAGGAGTGCTACTGTATTCACTGCTTTGGGATTTTAAGTGGTTGTGTTTTAAATGTAGGCAGTTACAGGTGGAGAAACTCAAATACCAAAAATGTCTTAACATCACCAACAAAAGATCTACCTAATCTAGTTAGATTTTCTTTAGGCCAGATCTATTACAGGATCCCGCACACAAATGCGCGCGCGCACACACACACACACACACACACACACACACACTGATATTCTCTGATGAACATACTAGAGTCTGAATATATTAAAATATCAGAGACCACAAGTATTGGATATTTGTAATACCTTTCAGGGTGGAATCCATTCCATCTGTTGTGGTAAGAGTGTCCCAAATTTGCTTTGCACAGACTTCTTTCCCACTTTCACTCCCAGAGTCTGAAGCCAGGGGACTGACTATTCAAACAACACCTCTGTTCCCCAGATACAGATAGTTTTTCAGTGTCCTGTTGTCCCAGGTCCGATAAGATGACTACCTGGCCTAATGTGGAAACGCACAGACAAGACAGTACACTGAACTCACAGGAGCTGCGCCTATGGCAGAGGTCACAAAGAGGAAGGCAGCTGTCAGTGGGACAGCCTAGGAAAGGGATTATGAGATGGTAGCTGATATCACTGCTTGACTTTTAAATGAAAGTATAACTGAAGTACAAGTCAATAAATGCCCTTTTGTGGAGATATATTATATATGTACATCTGTGGATTAAATAGCCAAACTTACTTCAGTGGTGCCCAATACATGGTGTCACTAACAGACTGGACTAAAATGTATATGGCTAATATGCTAAGTGCCCGACCATTCGATTGGTCAACTGGTCGAGCGGTAGCTATGGACATGCACTGACCACCAGGGAGCAGATGCTCAATGCACAGGCATGGAAACATGGAACAGACCGATGAATCTCAAAGGGAAGCGGGGAGGTGGGAGGGTGGAAAGAGATTAACAAAAGATCTTATATGCATACTAGAGGCCCTGTGCACAGATTCATGCACTGGTGGGGTCCCTTGGCCGGGCCTGAGCCCTCTAGCAATCCGGGATGCCTCGGGGGATGTTGGACTACCGTTTTCAGCTTGATCCCCGTAAGCCAGGTCTAGGGACCCCACCAGTGCACAAATCTGTATACCAGACCTCTAGTATATAATAGTAGTCAATTTCAAATAGCTGTTTTCAAGAGCATTTAACAAGAAACAGTTGGCAAAGAGAGTAATGGGCAGAATGAAAAATGTGTGATTCCTTTATGATAGACTTTAATCTAATTAATTTAGAAAAAAACACATATATATAGTTCTATTTAATTATGTTTTTCAAATTCCTCATATCTAGCATTATACTAAAGTTCTTGTTTCTAGGTTGAATAAGTGGATAAATTTTTAAAGAAATAAAACTTAAGAAAATAATCCAAAAGCAAAATAAAATTCCCTAAAGGATCACATAACATCAGTAACATGCTAATCAAAGATATCCACTCCGCAGGAATTATTTGTGGAATAAAGAATATCTAAATATTTTATTTTATGCCAATGAACGCTACTGTTGTTGGGAAATAGATACCTTATTCTTCCACAAACATCCATTTATTTGAAAAACAAATTTAGTCTACAATAAAAGAAAAAAAAGAGAATACACAAAGCATATCTCATGTTTTTATAAGTTCCTGAACAAGGTAGCTTCTTCAAGGTTTTGATTCTAAAGCACTTATAAAATAAAAAAAAAAAAGTTAAGATAAGTCTAAAGCCATGGACATCCTTTTGCCATGACTTGTGGAAAAATTTTCCCAAAAGGAAACTGTTTAATTCTGCAACTCAGTATGTGTCTTAAATGTCTCCTATAGCATTGAATTTAGTTTGGTTTGAAAAATGAACCGTTAAAACAATGCATAAAAGTTGAGTTTGCATTGTATCAGTACACTTTATCATATCAATACACACTTAGGGATTCTTCAAGACAAAGATTAAGCTTGTAAATAGTATTTAGATACTTCTTAAAATGCAGATCAGTGCAATGGTAGCTGATAATGCTATCCAAGTATTTAGAGAGTTTAAGACATGGATTATCAATGAGATTGACCATAATATTTCTTCTGGGGGCCATTACAGTGGAGAGAATAAACACATATAGATAATAAGGGGAGGAGGGAAGCAGAAATCAGCTTGCATACCACAGTGTATAAAAGCTTTCAGGAAGCAAAATACAGGGCACTGGGTATATGTATTTAGAAAATTATTTGTAAATAACTTGAAAAAAAATATCAATAAACACACTTTCAACAATAAAAATACTAATATGGTGCCTGCTAAATATACTAGGAAATCTCAAATGTGGATAACTGTTGCTTAAACGTATTTTACTAAATAATCAAGCATATTCTAATCATGCTGAATAATAAAATATATGCATGCTTTTTTTCACTACCATATTGGACCTGTTTTTATTATCCACCTAAAGTACTAAAAATAGAAAACAGTTATATTACCTAAAATAATTTGGATATTTCCTTGTACTGATATCTTACTGCTCATGATTTGCCTGCTACTCAAATTTCCTGTAAGCATTTTGGCATATCTAAAAAGCTAGTAGTATTTGAATAAAAAGGTGTGTTAATTTTTATTTTAAAAAATAATTCCCCTTCTATTTGGGTATATTGTAGATTGATATGAAATTACTAAGTTTAACAAAATAAACTGTATTTAAAGGAATTAAATGTTTATAATTTAAAAAGAGCTAACACATTTTTAAAATTCTATAATTGAACCTTTCAGCTCTGCTTTTGCCAGTAGCTGGCAAGAGATCTTCAAGTGGACAATCACATTTTACTGCTGTCTTATACAACCAAAGAAAAAATAATGCCATTTTAATATTTTTGCTAAGACATTAATCAAACATTTACCCTTAAAAAGCAATAATGGCAGATATTGGGCTGTATAATTTAAATTAGTTTAATGTGGGAGTATTAATAAATGTTCATGCTCTGGCATTAATTACTAAATATAAAAAGTGCCCTATAGCGCAAATCCTTTCATAAGTATGCAGTTTGGATAACTCTACATATTTTGAGGACACAGTTTCTAGAATATAGGGGAGGAAAGAAAATTAAATTTTCTTCCAGTTGTTATAAAGAGCTTACAGTAACTTCACTACCAAATATTCTTCCACGTGTGATTGCCTTTAAGTTGGAAGTCAAATACATTAGCACTTTTAGTATATTATACATTTGTAACTACTTTTATTATCTGAATAACAATGATTGGATATACAAGGATTTATGTTACTCATTTTTCTCCCATGGTAGTATTTTGTTAATATATTATGATTTAACCAATATTACTACTACCACTACCAGTAAATAAGGTATAAGAATGCACTGACATTCACCTGTTCAGTTCAGTGTGACAGCATATTTAATAATAGCAATGTATGGCAGTGATAGTGGTTTTATTAAAATGTAGATTGCAAAACAGCTTCATTAGATTGGATGAATGACTTTGCTTAGTTAATATACAGGATGGGGCAAAAGTAGGTTTACAGTTGTGGGTTCACAAAACACAGTTTATTATTGTATTATTACTTATTAATTATTGTATTATTTCCATATGAATAGCTGTAAACCTACTTTTGCCCCACCTGTATAAGTAACTGTTCTAGGGAACCTACATGATAAGGTATTTAGGGATGATATCACATATAGACAGATTCTGACAGAGAGAGATGAGATCAGATGATGATAAATGATAGATAGATAGATAGATAGATAGATAGATAGATAGATGATAGATTAGATAGATAGATAGATAGATAGATAGATAGATAGATAGATAGATAGATGATAGATGCTGCAAGTCTTATAAGTCGTATCTGGCAATGACTTTTAGGCATGAATGAAAGGGGGAGTAGTGTTACTTAGGTAATGGATTCTGAGAGAGTCAGGGATCCAAGTCTACCATCAGGGAAGAGCATATGGTTGAGTCTTTTGGAAGAGGCAAAAAGGCAGAAATCAGAGCCTTGTAATTATGACTAGGAATCACTATCAATGAGAGAAGAGATTGGAAGAAATGTGGGAACATAAGGAGCCACCCAGTGGTGCTGCTTTTAGCTTTCCGAAGTCTCCGAAGAGTGAGTGACCCGTGACAAAGCTAACAGAATTCTGAGAACTGCTGCTTATCATAGTGCTGGCACATTAGCATAAACATCACGCCAGGCTGATTAGATGCCTGGGAGCACAGGTTCTTCCTCAGCATTGAGTCTCTCTTCAGGGACAAGGAGGTCAGTTCCTAATGGCCACTTAATATTCTGGGGGTCCTCCTTCCTCAAAATAGCTATTCTTTCCATTTTACCACCTATTAAGGAAAAACAATAATCTTGCACCACTAAACAAGGTAGTAGAGCTGGAGGTGCAGAAATTGTGCCTTATTGCACAAGAATGTTAGAGTGACATTACTAGAGAAAGTTAAATATTTTTTGGTAAGGTACAGCTATTAGAATATAAGCAAAAATAGCAAAGCAAAGGAAGAAGACACAAACAGCAAAGGATGATTATTATTTCCCACATTCAGGAAGTTATTTAAATAAAATAAATTACTTTAAAATCTATTGAAGCTTAAAGATAACACATATGTTCCTTATTCTTAAGTGAACTTATATTCCAATGATTAGCCCACACATTTCCATTTGCAATTAGTGCAAATTCTTATGTGATTGTTTATGGATTACAAACATTAGAAAGTTTTAGTTCAAACAGGAATTCCTGGATCAATCTCAATAGGAAATTCTTCCGTTTGAAAATATGCAGAACTAACCTTTCAGATATCTCATACGGGGCCCTGTATTCTTGTAAAGTTACATCCCAGTGATAAATTATTTGAGACAGTGTGTTGATAGACAAAACAATCTTGTCCCAACTGGAGTTTTGGACCTCCTTGAGGAAATCCTGTCTCTGCCAACTTGCATGTTTTCAAAGAAATGCCAAATTAAACCAATAGGAATCCAGTTTAGGTTCTTCTAACATCTTTTGAATGCAAGGCTCTGTACCTACTTTCAAAAGACTTAAAAATACAAAGTGTAACAAAGGACAGAAAAGCATTTGAGAAACTCTTCTAAAATACATGCTACCCTTAGACAACTTTCCTTTGAAATCGGCCACAAAAGTACTAACGTCTAGAAATATGTCAACCTATTATAAAAAGCATGCACTTCTGAATAGATCACAAAATTTGTGATTCTGATGATATAGAATCACATAACCTTTAAAACAGAAATAATAATAAATTTATGACAAAGAACCTACTCACCATGTAACAGTACGTTTATGTGATGAATTGCTATATTTTCCAACAAATAACTTACTTTAGATAAAAAAAAATAAAAGAAAAGTAAAATTTTAAATATTATATCACTAATAAAAATTTAGGTCATTAGAAGTCCAATGTGCTATCCATTGCACCAAAGAACAGGTCATCAAACCTCAAAGGGAAGGCAGAGGAAGTGGGGGGGGTGGTAAGATGCCGGGAGCGGGTCCATGCTTGCTGTTTCAAGGGACCTGGCATATATGGCATACTGTTCTTGGCACTATGTGTTTTAACCAAGGTCTCTGAGAAAGGTGGTTTCCCCAGGTAGGGATTTTCCCCTGAAGTTAGGGAGGGAATAAAACCCCTCAACTAAGTGCCAGGCGGGTAATTAATCCCTTTAACTACGAACAATCATGCTTAAACTACATAATCTTTTCTCCCTGGAATGGAGATAAGAAACGCCCTAACCTTTGTAATAGAGATTGATAGGATTGAATCAACTGGTATAAATACAGTTGTAACAAGACAGAAACACTCAGAACTCAGGAGACAGAATTCAGAAGACAGAACCTACACGGAGCCTAGAGACAGAAGAACTTCGCTGGCGAGAGCATGCCAGAGGATCCTGGACCGGGACTGGCCTCGGAGCCTAGAGACAGAGCCTAGCGGGAGAACATGGCAAGGGATCCTGGACTGAACCTGACTACAGAGATTGGCAGGAGAACCTGACTGGAACCTGGACACTGAACCTGACTGGAGAGCCTGGACAGAACCTGGCTGGAGAACCTAGCGAGGGAACATGGCTACAGAACCTCGCTGGAGATCCGAAGCAGAACCTCTCTGGAGATCCGGGCTGGAGATCCTGGCTAGGCTGCTGATCAACTCAACGCTGTCTCCGTGACATTCCTTCTTCGCCGACTCCGTCCACACCTTTGGGGACCCCTGGACCCGCTGGGGTTTGGACCCCGGCATATGGCGCCCGAACAGGGACCCCTAAGTAAGCGCCCCGCACTCGGGACGGATCGGACTCCACCGTAGGAAGAGGGTGGATAGTCTTCGCCGACTCCGTCCACACCTTTGGGAATGCCTGGAACAGGATTCCCTTAGGTAAGCCCCCCCCTCATTGAGAACCCCCACACTCGGGACGGATCAGACTCCACCATAGGAAGAGGGTGGATAGTCTTCGCCGAATCCGTCCACACCTTTGGGAACCCCTGGAACAGGATTCCCCTAGGTAAGCCCCCCTCCCCCATTGAGAACCCCCACACTCACGCTGTCTCCGTGACATTCCTTCTTCGCCGACTCCGTCCACACCTTTGGGGACCCCTGGACCCGCTGGGGTTTGGACCCCGGCAGTAAGAGATCAACCAAAGGACTTGTATGTATGCCTATAAGCATATCCAATGTACACAGACAGTAGGGGGCTGAGGGCATGGGCTGAGGGCATGTGGGAGTAGCCAGGAAGAGGTTAATGAGGGTAAAAGGAGACATTTTTAAAATTTAAAAAAAAAGTAAAGTCAAATAACATACATCTAAGGGAATTATCTATGGTTGCATCATTAGAAATTTAGGTTTTGGTGTTAGACTTTTTTGTTTTATCTAATACTCTGCAAACAAATATACCTTTTACTGGCTGTGGGACCTTGGACAAGTTACCTAACATTTCTAGACTTGGGCTCTTTGACTACAAATGAATCATACTAATTACCTTTAAATTCCTAGGACAACAAAATGAGAAGATATTAATGTCCTTGTCTTAGTGCACATGAGCCACCATAGAAAATATCATTGACTAAGACAGCTTAACAACAGACATCTATTTCTCATAATTTTGGAGCCTGGGAAGTCCAAGATCACATGCTGGCTGATTCGGTTTCTAGTGAGAGCTATTCTCCTGTCTTAGAAATGGCCACCTTCTCTCTGTGTCTATCACATGGCCTTTCCCAAGGTCCATGGATGTGGAAAGAAAGAGGGAGAAAGAGAGATAGCTATGGTCTCTTTTCTTCTTAAAAAGACACTGATTCTGATGGATCAGGACCCTACCCTTATAACCTCATTCAAGCTTAATTACTTTCATAAAGGCCTCATCTCCAAATATAATCACATCAAGGGTTTAGGGTAAATATATAAAGTTAGGGGGTCAATTTAGTTCATAGCAGTAACTAATCCTGGATAAATGGTAGCAATGTATGATGAGGGCCATTATAATGTAATGATGATAATGTTGCTCATCCACTAATAGAGAGACATCCTTCCAAAAAATACCACCCAGCTATGTGACAAAAAGTAGTTATTTTTTCTTTAACCCTCAAACTCTTTATATAGGCACTGCCTATTACCCTCCTCCAAACTTAATTTCTCTTTTCATTTTCTGCTTATCTCCAATCAAAGGGAGGCATTTGATGACCAAATTAGAAGTGATGAAAGGCAAGGAGAAGGCGTGACCAGGAAAGATTACTACGGATAAGTTTTCATTTTCTTCTTTTGATCATTGTGGCTGAGAAGAGTAAGTTCTCCCAAGCTAAATTCTCAACGCTCCTTTCTGAAAGGCTGCCCCATTACTATCAACCTCATGGTCCTAATTGTGTAATCAAATGTGTAGAGCTTGTTCCTGGGCCCGCAGAAATGCTGATTCTATTTACTTTTCCATATTTGTATATAAAGATCCTCAAATAACCTTCAAGTATGAAATTCATTTCCTTTTAAGCACTAGGTCACAGGACTCAAGGTGATCCTATATAACTGCTATTAGAACAGAGACACTTGTTAGAAATATAGTTTCCTGAACTCAATCCAGACCTGTTTTATCAGTCAATCTGCAGGTAAAATCCATGGATCTATGATTAAAAAAAACAAACAAACCCACAAATAAAAACAAAGATAAAAACCCTTTAGATGGTTTTTATTTATACTAACATATGAAAGACAGCAATTGCAGGGAAAGGATGGGAGATAGAGAATGCTTTTAAAATATTTTTATTTTCATTCATAGTAGTAAATCTCTAAGAACACATTCATTATTTGTGAATTTAGAACTTTAGGAAGAAGAATATAAAGGGAAATCTATAGAATTTTCATCAGGGTAGTAAGGAAATGAGAAAGCAGGTCAAAAGTAACAAATAGTGGATGTGAAGAAACTAGCTCACCAGTCAAACTATGAGGCCATTAGCAGTAAAAAGAAATGCTATTTAGGTAGGAAGATGCCTTAGCCAGTGGTCAGCAAACTGTGGCTCGCGAGCCACATGCGGCTCTTTGGCCCCTTGAGTGTGGCTCTTCCTAAGCCTTAGGAGTACCCTAATTAAGTTAATAACAATGTACCTACCTATATAGTTTAAGTTTAAAAAATTTGGCTCTCAAAAGAAATTCCAATTGTTGTACTGTTGATATTTGGCTCTGTTGACTAATGAGTTTGTCGACCACTGCCCTAGCCTAAGAGGGTCTCCTGGAGGCATAGGAATACTTCTGGTCCACTCATTCCTGACTCTCATCTATGTTTCTCTTCCCAAACCTCCAATCACCCTCTGTTTCCTTCACCTCACTCAATCCAGCTCCAAAAATTCTGGAGTTGCTTATAGTTTCTTTCTCAACAATGGTTTGAGGTGAGGTAGTCGCATCAAGTGATTGTGAGTTTCTGACTAAATATACTGGGAATATATATTTTTGTCATTCCACCCAGAAACTGTTTTCCCAAGATAACATTGTTTTAAAAGGTGTTTGCAAAAGCACTACCCTCTTTTGCTAGACCAATTTCAGTATTGATGAATAGACTTACAGGGGCTAGTTCAGAACATTCCCCACTATGTTTAAATAACTAAATTCCTGAATGACTCACAGTGAACATGAATCATTTTAATGGGAACATCTATAGAGAGAAAAATCTGAAATTATTCTGATGGTCAAAACTCGAGTAGTATGTGGCTTCACAACAACTACAAATAAAGCAATATTATTTTACATTTCAATAGCAAGTTCAAAGGTAAGAAGTAAAGCCTTGAACATGAAATTCAAAGATCAAAGAAGCACTGAAATGGAACATGTTGTGCTTTTAGCCACTAATGTTGCTCTATTGTGAAGAACTGGATATTATATTCCTTAGAATGAGAAATACAGCATAGTGGTTAAGAGCTTGTAGTCTCTGGACTCAAGTAGACTGGTCTGAATACTGGCGGAGCCACTTCTAGTTGTGTGACCTTGTCCTTATTTCTCCTAGCCTTTATTTACTTGTCTGTAAAAGACTAGTCTAGCAATAGTTGTAAAATCAATATAAAGTGCTTAGTTCAGAACCTAATCTCGCATTTATTCAATAAATGATTATTGCTATTATTATAAATCATACCTGTACCATTGCTGTTCAAGATAAAAACTTTTAAAAAATACAGATTGTTTTACAGATACAATCAATTCTCATTATGCATGGGTTCCATATTTGTTAAGTTGTCTACATGCTGACATTTATTTGTGACCTCTAAGTTAATAATCACAGTGCTTTTGTGGTCATTTGTGGATGTACTCAGAGCTTTAGAAAATCTGAGTTGCCCAATACACATGTTCCCAGCTGAGGTCAAACAGGGTGACTCTCTGTCTTCCTGTTTCAGCATCAAAGATGTTGTAAACAAGCATCTCTTTTTTTTTTTTTCAGTCTATTCAGAGCCATGTTTTTTGCATAGTTGTGTTATTGGTAATTTTTCTGTTTAAAATGGACTCCAAGTATAGTGTTGAAGAGCTGTCTAGTGTTCTACACCCAAAAAAGCTGTGATATATTTACAGAGGAAATATGTTTTAGGTAAGCTTTATTTAAGAATGAGTTACAGTGTTGTTGGCCGTGAGTTCAATATTAGTGAACCAATGCTATGTATTAAATGAGGGGTCTTTAAATAGAAACACACATAAAAGAGTTATGTATTGATAAAAAAAAAATAGTTAGCAGAGGCTCACAGAACCTACATTTTCTCTAAAATCAGTTCTTCAGTCAGTATTCATGAATTCAGTGTTTGAGACATTATAGAACATAGCTACTGCAATTAATGAGAACCTGAATGAATTTTTTTTCATAATGTAAACATGAACATGGAATTTTAAAATTTAGGAAACACTAAAGTCCTCTTTCTTCTACGTCACATGTGACAGATTCCTAGGTGATTATAAAGAATTTAGAGTGGGTTTGGCTTTGTGCTACTAATACTAATGAAAAGATGACCAGTTTGGGACCTGCGATCATGTCCTCCTGATTGTCTTTTTATCAGCAGTAGTAGTATGAACTTGATCCGTGAGAGAAACGTCATTCCTCTCATTCACCAAAAAATGATAATATGTGATAAGATGGTAAGTCAGCTGTAACATACAGACCTTTGTCTTACAACTAGTATTTCAGAAATGAATAATGGATCAGGGCTTGCCTTGTAACAATGTCTTGACTGATTGCTTCCTTAATATGTGCTGAGTGTTGACAAAGTGCAGATCTTCCAATCTGCTGTGATGGGACCATTGTTATTAAAGAGAACAATTATGCTTTTGTAGCCTTCACTCAGTTCCTGGTTTCATTAGACTTCCTGAAAGAAATATAAACAACTTCTCAATCGAGACAGGACTAAAATAATAGCTAACATTTATTGAGTGACTCTTCTAGACACTACGTTAAATAGGATCTGTATTCATAGCACCTCTATGAATTAGGTTTTATTATTATTATTATTATTATTATTATTATTCTAATGTACTGACACACACACACACTTAGAAGAGTTAAGTAACTTGGCAAGTAAGTGAGTGAGTAGTTGAACAGGGAATTCAAACACTTCGTTCATGTACTTGTTTTCTGTTCCCCTTACAGAAAATAAAATCTTATGTGCATTTATATAGGTATAAATAAACATATATGCACCTATCTACACAGGCAAAAGTGAAAAATGTTATCATGAATAAGATCTATTGAATGTATGAAACATTAGGGATTCTATAAGTTACTCTAAAAATAAAATGAGATCAAATCATAAGTCTCAAAAACCGTGATGACAATGACTCACAAGTTTCTTCTTTCAGAGAAGTAAATGGGAAAAGGTGGAGCATTTGAATGCATAATAGGTATGAGGTGTTGGCTTAACAAATACTGTCATACTTTCAAGTTCTAGAATACAGGATTTTTTATTCAGTCCTTTGATTTTCTACACAAATAAATAATTTACTAACTTCAGCAACATGTAAAAATAGAAACATAAAAAGTGACACTATTTTGCTACTTTCTAGCACACTGAAACAGGTTGACAGTTGACAGATTAATTTAACATAAATATTTTATCAGCAATTTAGAGACTGTAAAAGAGTAAAATGTACTACACATCACAGGAAACGTGAGAAAGTTGAAGGTAATCTCTTTTTACTTTATGAAAGCACTGGGAACTCAAATGCATTGAAGAGATTTAGTCTTAGAGGATAAATATGAAACAGAGTAGTAATTAGTGTCTCTGATCACCTGAAGATAAGCTTTCAACCACAACAAATTGATTCTTTTAAAAATAATAAAGGTATGCCTTAAAAATATTTTCTAAAACCTATAGCAACCATGATTAAAGGATCATTTTGCCCTGTGCTTCTTTAGAGACAAGATAATATACACACTATCTCATTGCTCTCCTCTATACATCTGTGTTGCCACCAAAAAGGTATTGCCACAACTATATCTTCCTCTAAAAACCAGGTGTGTGCACTCTTACCGTGGTGAGGGAGGGATTTACAATGGGGTGGAAGTGCATACACCTTAGAAAATGCATTTATTTTTTTCATATAAAACTTAATTGAATATAAATAATTTAGCAGTCCCTGTATAAACATTCAATCTATTAAACTTTCAACCTCTTCACTTTATTTTTAAAATTTATCTTTATTGTTGAAAGTATTACAGGTGTCCCCCTTTTTCCCCATTGACTCCCCTCCATCCCACCCCGCCACCCTCAAATTCTTCACTTTAAAATGATGTAATTTAGTCTTTTTAATTTTTTTCTTTAAGCTTCTGTTTTTCAAGAATTTAATTGTACCAATTACATTAATCTAGCCTTAGATGCTGAAATAATACAAATTAAAAAATCCACATCTGCCTTAACCCCGGAGATCTCAGAGTGATGACACTATTTTACAGCAAAGTCTCTGAAGAGGTCCGAGCCCTCTGAGACATTTGCTTTACCAAAAGTTCACAATCTGTGCTTGACTTTTGAAGTTCAAATGACTCCTTTGCCTTGGGGGACAGTAAGCATCATTTCATTGGTGCATGTGTTTCCTGAAATCCCTTATTATTAGCACCAAACTCTAACCAACTGAGCTATGCAGCCACTCCAGTTACTAAAATCCCCTAAAAATAATTAAGTAGTAATTTTGTTGTTGTTGTTTTATTGATTATTAATAGATGTCTATGGGGCTGGGAGTCTCAGAGATGATGTAAGGAAGTTAGGTAACCAGAAGGCAGTCTGTGAAAAACAGCTGCTCTACTTGTACACTGAAGCAAATTGTGCTGTTAAGAGCAGCGACTTCTGGAGGTAACTAAGGAACAAATATAGAACTTTATTTATATAGCCTTATTTATTATACCCTAATTGAAAAGATAGATACACATGGGAAGTGTAAACATATTCCTTTTTCATTTTGGTTTTATGTTCATTTATCCTCTTTTCCCTCCTCCTTCTCCTTTATTAATATCCATCCAATTCCAAGCAGCTCAGTGATTTCGGATTACATTATTGGTAGGGAAAAGAAATATAGAAATTTTTTAATTCATAAATATTTTCTCCTGACGTCATATCTTTGAAGTATGACCCACACACCGCAGGCATCTCCTCCTCTAAAGTCATGGACAGGCTGATAATAGCAGCCTTGTCCACAAAGCCGTCGTCCCCAAAACCTCAGCCTGGGTGAACAAGTGAAAAAACAGACCCTCAATAAAAGAGCTGCATAGCCCTATCTTATCTCTAATAACCCAGGACTCATCTCACTTTCAAAGTCCTGGGGTG